>NC_073313.1:266939781-267262281 GCF_027595985.1 Sorex araneus | reverse complement strand
AGAGCGTGGACCTGCCGCACCCGGGCCTCGCCCCCTGGCCAGCGCCCCCTGGCCAGCGCCCCTCGGCCGTGCCCGGACCTCGAACCCTGGCCAGCGCCCTCCTTGGCCACGCCCGGGCCCTGCCCCGGGGCCAGCGCCCTCCCTGGCCCCGCCCGGCCCCGCCCCCTGGCCCCGCCCCTGGACAGCGCCCTCCTTGGCCACGCCCAGGCCACGCCCCCTGGCCAGCGCCCTCCCTGGCCTCGCCCGGACTCCGCCCCCTGGCCAGCGCCCTCCTTGGCCATGCCCGGACCCCGCCCCCTGGCCAGCGCCTTTCCTTGGCCACGCCCGGACCCCGCCCCCTGGCCAGAGCCTTTCCTTGGCCACGCCCGAGCCACACCCCCTGGCCAGCGCCCTCCTTGGCCATGCCCGGACCCCGCCCCCTGGCCAACGCCCTCCTTGGTCACGCCCGGGCCCCGTCCCCTGGCCAACGCCCTCCTTGGTCACGCCCGGGCCACGCCCCCTGACCCGCCCCCTGGCCAGCGCCCTCCTTGGCCATGCCCAGACCCCGCCTGGCCGCTCCCGGGACCCGCCCCCTGGCCAGTGCCCTCCTTGGCCGTGCCCAGACCCCGCCCCCGACCCCGCCCCCTGGCCAGCGCCCTCTCTGGCCGCTCCCGGGCCCTGCCCCCTGGCCAGCGCCCTCCCTGGCCGTGCCGGCGTCTCTGGTGGGTATTGCTCTCCTGCAGGTTCTTTCCTTCGGGGTCTTGGGGCGGCTCGTGGCTGAGGGTCACTCTGCAGACCCCATGCCCAGCCCTCGGCGTCACCCCCCTCCCGGGCCTGAAGCCAGCGGGACCCCAGCACGGCCGGCAGGTGAGGTCCGGCCTGCAGGTGAGGTCCGGCCGGCAGGTGAGGTCCGGCTCTTCGCCCCCGGCCGAGGCCCAGCTCGGAGCAGCCCAGGGGCAGCGGGCAGCCCCGTGCAGAATCCTGTGCGCCCCCGTGTCCGCTCAGCGCCGAGCAGCAGCCTCGCCGCACCCCTGCCTCTCACTCAGGGCCCCCCACGACGTGCCCCCAGCTGCTCCTACACACGCCCCCAGCACCCGCCAGCGCGTGTGGGTGGGTTTCGGCCTCCCCGCGCCACGGCTGTGACCCCACCGGCCTTGACGAAGCATCAACACAGCGTGAACGGGACCCTGAGATCGAAGCGGCCGGTACAAAGGGCCTGAGGCCGCGTCTGTCCACTCAGAGCGGCCAGCGCGGGCCGGGAAAGAGCCCTTTGGCTGACTGCTGGCGCCGGGCTGGCACGAGGGAGGCGAGCTGGGGGCTGGAGCCAGCGGAGGGCAGCAGGTGCCCGCGGCTGCCCCGCTGGGCCTGGTCCCTGCCCGAGCTGGCATCAGAGGCCGCAAGTCCACGCTCAGCCGGGCCTGTCCTGCCTCTCACGGGCCACGGCCGGCCCCTCCCGGAGGACTCCATACCGTGAGGTGCCCCCAAAGCCAGGGGCCTCGGGCGGGGGCCCCCGCCTGGCCTTCCTCTGCAGAGACCCTCTGCCTCCAGCTCCCATCCTGAGGGGTCCGGGGGGCCTGGAGGGTCCTAGAGTAGCCCCCAGCCCCAGCCCCAGCCACGGCCATCCCTCGGGAAGGGCTCATAGCCCAGCCCCCACCCAAACCACTCCCCCTCCCCACCCTCTCTCCGCCCCTTCCTCTCCTCCTTCTCCCTCCCTTCCTCCCTCTCCCTCCCTCTCCTCTCCTCTCCCTTCCTCCCTTCCTCCCTCTCCCTCCCTCTCCTCTCCTCTCCTCTCCTCTCCTCTCCCTTCCTCCCTCTCCTCTCCCTTCCTCCCTTCCTCCCTCTCCCTCCCTCTCCCTCCCTCTCCTCTCCCTTCCTCCCTTCCTCTCTCTCCCTCCCTTTCTTTTCTTTTCTCTCCCCCTTCCTCTCTCTCTCCCTCCTTTCCTTCCTCCCTTCCTCCTCTCCCTCTCTCCCTCCCTCTTTCTCTCTTTCCCTCTCCTCCCTTCCTTGCCCCCTCCTCTCTTTTCCTCTCTCCCTCTCTCCCCCTGCCAGGGTCTACCCTGGCCCCACCCTGGCCAGCAACTTCCATACCTCCAGGGCAGAAGACCCCGTACCTGAGGCTGTCCAGATGTGGCCTGTCCACTGCGTCTCCTCACGCCCCGTCCCCGTGTCCGCCGGCCCCGCCTTCACCCCTTCACCGGGACCCCGAGCTCTGGTCTCCTCCTTGGCCGTCTTGCCAGCCTCGGCCGAGCCCGGGAGAGACTCCGGCTCGTGTCGCTGCCTCTCTCCTCTCCTGGGGGGTCAGCCCCAGGCCTGAGAACTGCCCCCACACCCCCGCCGTCGCCGTGGTCGCTGCTCCCAGCCTGGGGCCCCCACGCGAGGGCAGCGGGTGCTGACGGGGCCTGGGGACGCGGGGAGGGGGGGTCTCCCCTCTGGGCAGCCCCACGCCCACGGAAGGTGCCCAGAGCTGCACGGGCCGGGGGTAACCGCACCTGCCGACCCTCCAGCCGGGCCGTGCTGAGCCCCCAGGGCCCCACTCCTGAGGGATGCCCCGCGCTCTGCGTCCCTCCCACCCGCCCGCCTGGAAGGGCCCGGGCCACCCGCCTCCTCTTCCGGGGCTGTCTTCCAGGGTCGCTCAGTGCCGCGGACCCTTCTGGAAGGTCTTGGCCCTGACTTACCCCCGACAGGAGGCCGGGAAGCCTGTCAGCCCCCACGCGGGAGGAGCCACACTGGACCCCCTCGCGGCCCGGACGTCTGCCCGGGCCAGGAGCCCTGCAGGACGGGGGGCGGGAGGGATGGGTGTCCAGCGGCAGGGTCGGGAAGGGGCCCGGAGCCCGGTGGGAGCGCCCGTCCCCTGCCCGCCCCCGCCAGCGGCCTGGGGGGCTGCAGCCCAGAATACATTTGAATGGTAAAATAATTTATGCCTAATTAGGGTGCTGGATTTAAAATTAGAACTTTAAATGCATAATCACATGGATTGTTTAATCTCATTGTTTTGCCACTCATTACCTCCTCCCGCCTGCCTGTCAGGGCGCCCCGCCCGCCTCCGGGACCCCCGCCCGCCCCCAGAGCCGAGGCCAAACTGTTCTTCCTGAAGCGCCGCCCCCCCCCCCCCCCCCGCCCTCACGCCACGGCGGCCCCGGGCCCAGCTGTGGCTGTGGGGCTGCGTGCTGACACCGCACGCCTGTGTCCCCGTCCCTGCACCCGGGAGGGCGGCTGACGCTGCGCCCCCCCCCCCCCACAGGCCAGTCCCCTCCCCCGCACCGCACCTCCTGCTCGCCTGTCTTGGCGGCCCTGGAACCCGGAACTTGTTCTGGTTTGTCTGGCGGGGGGCCGGCGGGGGGGGGCTCAGGCGATGGAGAGAGGGGACGAAGGCACCTCAGCCTGGGAGGCCTGGACGCCCCTGAGGGTCGCGGGGCTCGCTGCCCTCCCGCGTCCCGCCTCTCCCCTGGCAGCCCCGGTGGCGTCGGCAGGAACCCGCCTCTCGAGGGACCGTCTGTCCGTCCTCCCATCCCTCGGGCCAGGCGCGTCTGGGCTCCGGCCCAGGCCCCTAAGCTCATGGGCCTGTCCTGCCCGGCCTTCCCTGTCTTGCCCGGGCCTGTGGTCGCCTGCGGCCCGACTTCCAGGGAAGTCACGGGCCCACCCTGGGGGTCCAGCTCTGCCTCCTGCTTCCAGGCCCCTGGGCGGCCTGGCTTTCTGTGAAAGCAAGACTGAGCCGTCCAGAGAGGATTCCCTGGCGCAGGGTGTGTGTGTGCGTGTGTATGTGTGTGTGTGTGTGTGTGTGCGCGCGCGCGTGTGTGCACATGTACATGTACATGTGTGTGCTCGCGTGTGTGCGTGTGCATGTGTGTGCCTGCGCACGTATGTGCATGTGTGTGCATGTGCGTGTATATGCATGTGTGTGCATGTGCGTGTATATACATGTGTGTGTGCATGTGTATGCATGTGCGTGTGCGCGTGTGTGTGGGTGTGTGTGCATGTGTGTATGTGTGTGCGTGTGTGTGTGTGCGTGTGTGTGTGTGTGCGTGTGTGTGTGCGTGTGTGTGTGTGTGTGTGTGTGTGTGTGTGTGTAGGAGAGAGGGTCACCTGATCTGAGAGAGCCTAGTAAACCAGAAAGGCCGAGGGAGGGGGGTGCAGGGGGTCTGTTCTTGCTGGCCGCGTGAGGAGGGTGGTCAACACCGTCTCAGACTAGAAACCCCCCTCGGCTTCTCCGGGTCCCGCTAAGGAGCCACACGCCTGCGACAATTCCTGACAATAAACCCAGGAAAGGGTGGGGGGCGGGGAGGCTCCGGTGGTCTGGACAACAGTAGCGCTTCCAGGCCTGCCTGTGTCCCCGCCCGGCCCCACAGCCCAGGGTCGCCTCGAGCACCACAGGGGGTGGCCCCAGGTCCAAAACTCGCTCAATCCCGGACGCGGGGGGGGGGGGGGGGCGAAGGTCCTGCCGGCTGAAGCTCTTCAGCTTCTGGCGGGCATCGCTGGCTTTGGAGGGCAGGGGCCTCCCCCAGGAGGGTCTGGGCGAGGCCCCCCCTCGACCCCTCTCGTCACCTCTCCGGCATGCGTTGATTCATCTCACTGTGCCGGCCGCGTCTGGCCTCCGCGACCCCGGCTCTGTCCCCGGCTCTCCCCGCTGTCTGCGAACACAGGGCAAAGTAGAAAGCAGAGCGCGGTGCAGTGCGGCCTGCACGGCCTTCAGCACGGCCGCGGCTGGGGCAACGCGGGTCGCAGGAGCCGGGGCTCGGGACATTGAACTTGTACTCCGCCTGAACCGCAAACAAAGGAAGGCGCTGCCCCCTCCCCCTCCTGCTGTGGCGAGGACAGCTCCACGGCCGGCGGGCAGCGGGCCTCAGATCTGGTACCCACCAGGCCCCCCTGCGCCAGCCCATGCCCCGCCCCCCGCCCTCCTCCTGCACGTCCCCCAGTTTTCTGTTATTCTTGCGTGTTTCTTACGTCGCCTTTCACTGGCGTCATTCCACAGACATCACTGGGCTGGAGAAAATCGAGAACACACAGATCAGAAGGTCCCATCCTCAGCACTGACCTCGCCCCTGCCGAGCTTTCAGGAACGTTTCCGGAAATGAAGCTGAGCTCTTTTATCCCCCCAGACGCGCGTGGAAAGGACCTCTGCCCACAGCCACCCCGACTGGCGGACACGATCCAGGGCTCGGCCAAGGCCCCAGATTCTGTGTGAACTGGCGAAGGGGCAGCTGCTGCCCAGGACTCACACCTGCCCAGCCTTTGTCTCTATGGAAGTGTGCCCGGTGGCTTGGCCCCTGGAGACCAGCTGAATGCCTTGCTGAGGACCAAGAAGCCCCTTCCATAAGACACGTTCATTCAGCCTCGGTCCCGTTTTTATAAAAGTGCATTTCCGCTGGTCCTCAGGGTGGGGAATATTTGCATATTGAAAGTTGCAGGCCCAGAGCGATAGCACAGCGGGTAGGGTGTGTGCCTTGCCCTCGGCCAACCCGGGTTCCATCCCTGGATTCGCATAGCGTCCCCTGAGCAGTGCCAGGAGTAATTCCTGAGTGCAGAGCCAGAAGGAACTCCTGACCCAAAAAGCAAATAAATAAATAAATAAAAGTTGCTTAGGGTCTGCTAGATTCCGCCTGGCCTGGATGCTCCGGGACCCCTGTGCCCCCCCAGACCACCCACTCTATATCTCCCCTCCCTTGGTGCTTGTGGGATCTCACTTTCCTTTTCCAAAAGCTTCATACCCGCCCCCATCCCTTTCGGTGCCTCCCAGGGCTGACGTAAAGGTCACCTTCTCCAGGCAACCCTGACACCGTCCCTGAGCCTTTGCACCGTCCCCAGCCCCACTCGGGCGTCTCTTACGGCCGTGACACTTGACTCACAAAGTAGAATGCCAGGCGTGGCCTCGACCTCGCGCTTCCATGAGCTAATCCTGTCTCGGCCGTCTCTGGTCTCAGCCCTTCCTCGCCAGGGGCCTTCTCCCAGTCCCTAAGGGGGGGAGGCAGAATGCACAGTGAGCCCTTCCGGATTCGCTCCGGGCCTGCCTCGCCGTCTGGGCGCTTCCTGGGTGGCACGACCCTCCCGGGCGTGGGTGGAGACCAGAGTGCCCGAGCAGCCGCAGACGCCTGTGTCTCCTAATCAGACTCGCTCCCAGAGCCTCTGGCTTCAGATCTAAGCCCGCCTCCTCCCGCCGGCTTCCCGGTAATGAAGCTGACACCCTGAGCTCCGGCCGTCTGATGCTCTCTCCATTGATTCCAGAGTGGAGCGGGAACAAGTGACGCTCGTGCGCCAGTTTTGTTCTTGAGCTGAGTAAAAATATCCCTGTGCGCACTGACTAGGAGGTTGGCACTGCTTTTAGCAAGACCGTCTCCATCACGTCAGAAGTGGCCTTTTGTTCTAGCTTACAACAGGGTTTCCTGAGACATTGATTGGAAATGGCCCAGAATGGTCTGGGACAGCAGAAACGCAAGAAAGGAAAACCACAAAACATCAAAAGCTCAACTAGTCTGAAGATGAGTCCATCCCAGCGCCCTCACAGACACACACACATGTGCACGCGCACACGTGCACACACATGTACACACGTGCACGCACACACACACAGATTTACAGAAAGACTGAGTCAAACTCCCTAGTAACCACAAAACAATCTGAAGCAGAAACGCTTTGAAGGAAGATCGAAGAAATTGAGAAAAATCACCAAGAAGCAGCACCCAGAGGAAAGGGGAGCTAGAAAAAGAAGCCCTGGGGATCTAAGACATTTGGAAGACTGGGGCCGGAGCGACAGCACAGCGGGGAGGGCATTTGCCTTGCACGCGGTGAAACCCGGCTAGATCCCCAGCATCCCATAGGGTTCCCCGAGCACCGCCAGGAGTAATTCCTGAGTGCAGAGCCAGGAGTAACCCCTGAGCACCACCAAGTGTAACACACACTCACACTCACACACTCACACTCACACACACACACACTCACACACACGATTGGGAAACAAAAAGATGACGTGGCAGTAAGAAGGCCCCATGGACCCAGACTCCTCCTGGTGCAGGCGAGCAGGTTCCTCTGTGCGACCCAGACAGAACTTGCCATGGGGGAGGCGTCTGCTTGTCATGAATCCCGGGGACCCTGCGAGAGGTGGGGCCTGTGCCCGGGGCCGGCACGCTGTGGACGGTCCGTGGGTGCTCTCCGCTCAGAGTGGGGCTGTGTCCGTGCGAGCACGGTGGGGCAGGCAAGTGTGAGCAAGTGGACGAGGCCTCTGGACGCTTCTCTCTCACCGGGGAATGCGAGGGACCAGGTGACCAGGGCCAGCGCTGGGCGGAGGCCGTGGGATGAATTTTCTGTGACAGATATGCTGGGAACTGCGGGAACGGGCGGGCCGGAGGGAGAGGGCGCAGGGGAGGTCTGGGGGCAAAGACACGTGGAGGGGGGCTGGGGCTGCACCCCGGACCCACCAGCGTGCGACTGTGCTGCGGGTCAAACACAAACATCCTCACCCTCGGGTCAGCCCTGCTGGGCCGCCCCACCCTGGGCGGGCGCTGGGACCTGGGGGTCCATTTCTCCACAGCATTTCTGCAGCTGCTCTTGGGATGACGTTGTTCCGGCTTGGGGGGCACCAGGTCCCCCCATTCCAGAGGCTCACTGGCTGCCAGGCCGCCTTTGGCCGAAGGGTCCCCCTGGCCGGCGGCCCCTTTGCCCTCGGGGAAGGTTTCATTGCGATGGGGCCGCCCCTCGGAATGAACGGGGTTTCCTGGAAACCTGCTCTTCCCTGGTGCCATCTGCCAATCCTTTTTTTTTTATATAAGGTAGTTCATAATATTTGATGACATTAACATTCAAGCTCCAACCCCACCACCGTGGCATCGTCCCTCCACCAAATTCGGGATGTTTCCATCCCAAGCCCCCAGCCCTGTCCCAAAACACAACCGAAACAGTATACTTTGTATTGTTTGCTATGAAAAACTGCTGAACATGCTTACACAAAAGTGTTCATATAGGAAACAGCGTGAAGATTGTTCTATTTTGGCAGGGGCCATGAAGACATTCGTTAGGATATCACTAACATGTTGTTAAGGGTTGGGTGGTGTGAGCTTTCATATATATATATATGTATATATATATATCTGAAAATATGTATACATGCATATATATTTCCCTCTATGATTTGTTGCCCACTGTCTGAACCCCCTCAAACGTGGTGTGGCACTTTATGGAGAACGGGGTAAGGAGTGTCTTATGATGTGTATGTTGTGCGGCCGGCTGGACCCGAGTGTGTGGGGAGCGGCCTGGAGCGTGGTGGCAGTTGGGTAGTGGAGGTCGGCTGCCGGGGCTGGGTCCCTTGGGGCGGGGAGGGCTCTCCCCCGCCCCCCTCTGGGGTGCCCGAGTGAAGCAGCCGCGCGGAGTCCAGTGGCCTGGCTGTGGCGGGCGTCATGTTCCGCTCCCTTCCGGGAGAAAGAGCCGTGGGACCTGGACGGTGGCCCATGGTGAGACTATCCGGCACCGGCAGCAGGAGGCGGCTTATGGGCGTGGCCCCTGGGTCCCCGGAGACTGGGGAACCGGGCAGAGGATCCCGGCTCCCGGTCCCCTTGAGACAGACACGTGCCAATTCTTACCCGGGAGGTCCGGGTCTGTTTCTCCCAGTCCCTCCCCTTTCCTTTGCCGTTGGTCTGAAACGTGCTCACAGAACCGTGTTCTTTCCCAACAGGTATTTTATTACAGCACCGTGGCGTACAAAGATACTCACAGTTGGGTTTTTGACGTTTAATTTTCCATCTCCAAAACCGCCACCAGTGCCAACTTCCCGCCACCAGTGTCCCCAGTGTTGGGGTCTCAGCAGCCAGCCTGAGACCCTGGCCAAATCCCCTGCCCTTAGAAGCAGGAGCAGGCTCTCTTCAAACAGGGCCCTGAGGCCCTGTGCCAGCACTCCACCCAGAAGGGCTCCCTGGTGGAGGGGATAATGGGATGAAACTTGAAAGTCTCCACTTGTCTGAGCTAAGCATACCCGACCTTGAGAGGAGGGGAACATAAATCATTAGTTAACATCTGTAAAGGGCCCAGCAAAATGTTTACTCCAGAGCTGATAACCAGGTGTCCATGGTGTCCACTCCTCCCTGAGAATTTGCCTTTAAGTATCAGTGTGTGAGCTCTAATAAAATGAGAGTTGCTTGACCCCCAACTCTCCCCCCTCTGTGTGGTTCTTTCTCGGTGTTGGCGGTGCGGGTGGCCATGGTGCGCAGGGGGGCAGGGTGGAGGCTTCTCCCCCTCCCCCTCCCTCTCCTACAGGGAGTAAGTCCAGTGGCTGGGGGATCCTACTCCAGTTTGCCGGGGTCTACTGGCCAGGACCCTGACTCCCAGCCCGCCCCAGTCCTGCCAGCCCCAGCCTGCCATCTGACAAGCACCTTTTTTAAGTTAAGTTGTTCGAGTTTGGGTCCCACGATTTCAGTGCTGTTCATGCAGGTTTGGGTACTCAGCGCCATCATTCCTTCCCGCCACTGGTTCGCCTGAGCCCCCCAGCCCCCTGCCCCACTGCTCCCCGTCTCTCTCTTCTCCCGCCCCCTCCGTGCTACTCCTTTCCTTCTCCCTACACCCTAGGCCAGGGGTGGTCGAGTCACGCCTCCTCTAAACCATGGCGCTTCCTCATCCAGTTACTCTAAGTGCCACAGAGAAGTGGCAGCATACTGTGTCTGTCCTTCTTCTGGCTTACTTCATTTAACATGTTCCATCCACGTGGCGGCCAACTGCGTGATTTCATCAGTGCTTACAGCTGTGTCGTATTCCACAGCATGTATGTACCACGGCTTCACCATCCACTCATCTGTCGTGGGACATCGGGGTTGATTCCAATTCTTAGCTATTGTCTGAGTGCTGCAAATTATGTTTTTGTTTTTAGTGGTATATCCATATCCAATATGCACGGGGAGCTTGCCAGGCTCTGCTGCGCGGGCTCAATACTCTCAGTAGCTTGCCGGGCTCTCCAAGAGGGGCGGAGGAATCGAACTCGGGTCGGCTGCGTGAAAGGCAAACGCCCAACCGCTGTGCTATCGCTCCAATATTGGATATTGGATATGCCAAAAACAGTAACAATAAGTCTCTCAATGAGAGATGTTACTGGTGCCCACTCAAACAGATCGATGAGCAATGGGATGACAACGACAGTGACAGTGACAGTGATATTTTTGGTGGTGCGAAGGGCCTTAGTCCTGAATCTGTGCTCAGGGGTCACTCCCAGAGGGGTCCAGGAGTCGACCAGCTCGGCCGCTCACCCGTGCCTTGCCCTGTTGTGCTAGCTCTTCCGCCTCTTGTGTCCTTCAACTTGAGTTTCTCTCAACCAACCAAGATAACGCTTGAAACACGCTTGCTCTCGGAGGATGTGTGCCTCGTCCTGCCCGCGTCCCCGTGGCCCCTTTCGCGAGCAGCCCCTCAGACAGGGCCGGACGCTGCCCGCTTCCCTCGGGGGTCTCGGGCTGGGGCTGGCTCCTCTCCCCAGCCCTGGGAGCCCCGAGTGTCACCCAGACACACGGGGTGGGGGGATGTGTCTCGCAAACTGCCCGAGGACAAGGCAGCTTGGCTCTACTTGCCTTTGCTCGGCTGGGGGCGCCCCTGGCGGTGCCTGGGGGGACCACCTGTGGTGCCAGCGAGTCGGACCCGGGCCTGACTCACCCCGTGTTCTCTCTTCGGTCCCGAAACCCTGGTTTTTAGGGGTTGACTTTGGAGAGCAGGAACGTACTGGGCTCCGCGTCCTGGGGCTTGGGGACAGCAGAGCTCGGACAGGGGCGGCCCCGACCTGCTCCTCCACATTCCGGAAACCGGAAGCGGAAGCGCAGGGCCGAGGTGACGGTGAGGCTCCCCCCACCACCACCCCACCCCCCCGCCAGTCCGTGGCCGTCTGGGGGAGGGGCCCTGCGGTCGGGCTCCTACAGGCCGTCACTGACCAGCCCGCAGCCTCCCGTCTCCTCCCCCCTCCTGACAGGCCCAGGCGGCCCTGGGGCAGGAGTCGGGGGCCCCCACTCAGCCCGTGCAGGGGGACTTGGTGCCACAGGACGAGCGTCCCGACTCCCCGCGTGTCTTCTCTGCGCGCCCCGTGTCTAGCCCCTCAGGGGAACCTGGCTTCCACCTGCTCCCGGGTTCCCCAGCCGGCCCTGCCCTTCCTCCCTTCCCTCCACACGTCATCGGATTCTCTGCCCCCTCCCTGCACCTGCCGACCCTGCCCTGTGGTCAGTGAGAAGGGAAGGGGGGAGGGCGGGGGGCTTTCTGTGTTTCTCTGCAGGTCTCGTCACCTTGGAAACGGCCAGGCTCCGGCTCCACGGAGCAACCGTCCAGCGGGCGGGGAGCTGGCCTGGCACGCGGCCAGCCCGGGCCCCACCCCAGCACCCACAGGCCCCCGAGCATTGTGGGGTGTGCTCCCCCCAACCCCCGGCAGCGGAAATAAAATGCACCCATAAATAAAGCCTCAAGGTGGAAAAGAGCCCCCACGGGTGGGAGGCACGGCTGGGCAGGCCTTGCACGAGGCTGGCCCAGCCCAATCCCCGGCACCCCCCGGCCCCCAGCCTGCCAGGAGGGACCCCTGAGCACTGGGCCAGGGGTACAGCCTGAACACCGCCACGTGGGGCTCAGACACACCCCCGAGACCAACCAACCGGGCTGTGTCACCCCCGGGAGCCCAGGCATGGGGCGGCAGGGGTGGGGCTGTTGAAGTGTCTCGTGGGGTTCAGCCTGCCCAGGATTCGGGGTGACCCTGCCCAGGATTCGGGGCTCACCACCCGGGGGGGGCCGTGGGGGCCATCAGACTCCACACGCAGCCTGGGACTCGCCCGTCTCTCCTGCCCCGGGCCTCTGTGCAGCCCCCCACACCCCTGCAAGCGATTCGGAGAGAAAAAACCAGGACCCCAATGGAAGTCACAGTGGCACACCCCCCACCCCGAGGGCCCAGCCGTCCCCCCAAGGCCCCCGCTGTCCCCACGTCCTTGCTCCCAGGGTAGGGGGCCCAAGAGTGGCCCTCAGAAGGGGACTTGGGCCCTCATGCACACATACCCGCACACACATGATCACATGCACACATGCTCACACACATGTGCACACATGCACATACATGATCACATGCACATGTGTTCACATGATTCACAAACATACATGCATGCACACAAGCCCACACACATGGTCATATGTACACATGTATGTAGGTACACATGATCACATGCACACACATGGTCACATGCAAGCACACCAGCTCACACACATGTTCATATGCACACATACACATATGTATGCGTACTCACACATGTTCACATGCGCACACATGCTCACACATATGCACACATGCTCACACATGCACACATGCTATGCACATGCGTACATACTCGCACATGTATGTGCACATGCTCACACACACAAGCACACACATGGTGGTGTCCGGCCAGACCTCCCCTTCACGCTGCAGCTCTGTTTGCTCACCATCGTGGGGGCGGGCGGCACTGACCACAGCTCTGGGGGCCGTGCACCTCACCCCTCGCTCCTTCTGTCCTGTTTCTTGAGGACGAGCGCCCAAGAGGCGGCAGAGCTCCCGCTGGGTGCCCGCCCCGCGTCCTGCCCTGCATCTGGTCCGGGGGTGCCCCCAGCCCCTTCCCCTGCCCTGGCTCCTCCCGGCCTTACACCTCGTGCGGTTCCTTCTCTCATGGGCCTCGTTTCCCGCCACGCGGGGGCAGAGGGCGCAGGTTCCTGCTTCCTTCCGTGCCAGGCCTGGCGGCAGCTGGGCACACCATCCAGTGCTCAGAAGGAGCTTCCTCCCCCATGGGTGCCCCTGCAGACCCGTGGGTAGGACCCCCTTCTCGGGGCACTTTCCAGACCTCTGCAGACCCAGATCCACAGGAGGCCCAGCCCTGGGCGGTGCCTGGCTTAGCCCCAGGACCAGCGTTTAGTCGTTTAGTCAGAATCAGGCCAGCCCAGCAGCTGGGACAGCCACGGCCGCTGCACTCCCTCCCTCCCTCCCTCCCTGCTCCCTCCCTCTCTCCCCTCCCCCTCCTTCCTCCTCTCCTTCCATCTCTCTCTCCCCTCCTCTCTCTCCCCTCCTCTCTCTCTCTCCTCCTCTCTCTCTCCTCTTCTCTCTCCCTCTCCCTCTCCCTCTCCCTCTCTCTCTCTCTCCCCCCTCATTGTTCAGGTTTAATCCCCAGCTACCCGTGGCCCCCAGAAGAGAAAAGAAGTCCAGGAACGACTGTGAACTACCCCAAATCTGTCTCCCGCCCCTGAGTGGGGGCCATGGTGCTGTGTCCAACCCCCAAGCCCCCGCCCGACACAGCTGAGGCCCCTGTGGTCTCAGCAGACCAGGTGACAGGGTCTCCGTGCCACGCGGTAAAGCGACATCGAGACCCAGGCGGCCCCCAGGGGCAAGGGGCCCGGCCCAGGCCAAGCTGGGGACACCGCTGAGGCAGGGCAGGTTGGGGAGGGGCCCGGGACCCTGAGCTGGACACTGGCGGAGCCTGGGGTCCAAGCAGCAGGAACAGGGCAGGACGTGGTGGGCGCTGGGCCCGTCTCATGCTGGGACCCATGTCCCAGAGGGATGCCGGTGTCCCCTGCACCTGCTCCGCGTCCGTCCCCCACCCTGACCCGCCTGGCCTGGTGGCCGCGGCTTCTCCACAAGCTCCGTCTGGGCGGCGGCAGCAGCGCCCAGGGCTCCGCCTCACCCGCCCGCCCTCCTGAGCGGAGAAGCCAGAGGGAGATTTGCAGGGTGAGGGTCTCTGGGGGCTGCGGGGGACCCGTCCCTCCACCCCAGCCACACTCGGGGAGCCCCAGAGCCTGCACTTGCAGCCCTGACCTGGGAGGACGGGGCCGGAGGGATGGAGAGCGGGACCCAGTGCCTGGCAGGCATCTGGCCCGGGTTCAATCCCCGGCACCCCAGATAGTCCCCGAGCACCACCAGGAGAGATCCCTGAGCACAGAGCTGGGAGTCAGCCCTGAGCACAGAGTCAGGAGTCATCTCTGAGCACAGACCTGGGACTGAGTCCTGAGCACTGAGCCAGGAGTCAGCCCTGAGCATAAAGCCTAGAGTCAGCCCTGAACACAAAGCCAGGTGAGCCCTGAGCACAGAGCCGATAGTGAACCCTGAGCACAGAGCCGGGAGTCAGCCCTGAGCACAGACGGGTGTAGGCCCCAAAACAAAGGAAAGCAAGTACTGGCAAGGAGCAGCGGGTGCCTGAGTGGGTCATTCGGACACTGCGCCCTCCAGGGCAGGGGCAGGAAGGTTAAGGCTGAGGGGGATGTGGGCGGGGGGGCGCAGGCTCCCTGGCACAGCCCCAGGGGGCTGGGGCAGGGGCAGAGCAGGGCGGGCCGTGGGGGGTCCCAGGAGCTAATCAAAAGGGGGAGAGAGAGGGAGAGAGATGGGAAGATTTCGGAGCAAAGTAGAGAAATTCATGTTGCCTTAAATACAATTTGCGGTAGTTACATTTCAGCTCCTAATTTATACGTCGCAGGCTGCTCGAGCATCGCATTAGAGCGGAATTAGCCAGAGTAATTAGCATAGTGTCTGTGCTGCTGATTAAGCAGCCAGGGATCGCGCGGTAATTAAGACCAGCAGGGCCCGAGCCCGAGGCCTGGGGTCCTATTACCCCCAGCACAAGTGCCCGTCTTCACCTCCCCCCGGATTTGAGGCGACGGCGCTCTCGAATCTCCTCTCCATGGCCTGAAGTGGCCGCGCCCATCCTCCCTGCCCCTGGGGGCCCGGGGCCGGCCCAATCCCTCCCCTAGGTGGGACATGTGGAGGCCAAGCACTGGGGCCGGAGAGAGCCAGAGAGCAGCTGCCACCGCCGCGGGGCCACGCATGAGAACAGCAGCCCAGCAGCCCCGGCCTGCGGTTCCCACAGCAACTCCCGCGGGGCTCTGAGGGTCCCCCCGGGGTGCCAGTGACACCCGGGTTAGCTGCCAGCCCCCAGCGCAGTGCGAGGGTCGTGCGAGCAGGGAGTTCGAGGTCCCGGGGAGGGAGGGAGGGAGGGAGGAGGGGCTCTCTCCTGCTCGTCACCCCGACAGCCGGCCCTGACCGGGGCCAGAGAGACTGCATCGCCCTGGCGGAGCAGCTGCGCCAAGGAGGCCACCAGAAGCCTGCACCCACGTGCTGTGGGAGTCGTGCAGGGTGCCAGGTGTCTTAGCCCAGAACGGGGGACAGTTCAGAAATGCCACCAAGGAACCGTCCCTTCTGCTCCCTCCGCTCCCCCTCCCTCTCGTGTGTTGAGTTCACCGCCTGCCTCTCCTGCTGCCCCACGGCTACAGCGTGGCTGCCTGTGTCCCGCCATCGTATCACGCTTTCTCTGGCCTGGAGTGGGACACGGGTATCGAGGGAGGCGGCGTCTGACTAGGGCTGAGGGTACTGATCTGAGCTAGCTCAATTTGTCCCCAGGGCCTGAGCACTTCGCCACAGCAGAGGACGTCCCAGTTCCGGGCAGAAGGACAAGAACGGCCAGGCCATTCCTTAGCTACAGACACACCTGGACAAGTGTCAGTTCATAGAACAGAAACCTGCAAAATCACACACCAAGCTGAGGAGGGGAAGGAGCACCCTTCAGGATTATCTGAAGAAGCAGAGCCAGTGAGCAGGGGTGCATGTGTGTGCGCACATGTGTGTGTATGTTGTGTATGTGTGTGCATGTATGTGTGTGCATGTATGTGTGTGCATGTATGTGTGTGCATGTGTGTGCACATGTGTGTGCATGTGTGTATGTGTGTGCATGTGTATGTGTGTGTATATGTGTGTGGTGTATGCATGTGTATGTGCATGTGCATGCATGTATATCTGTGTGCATGTGTGTATATGTGTGTGGTGTATGCGTGTATATGTGCATGTGCATGCATGTATATCTGTGTGTGCGTATGTGTGAATGTGTATGTGTGCATGTGTATGTGTGTGTGCATATGTGTGCATGTGTGTGCGTGTGTATATGTGTGCATGTGTGAGTGTGTATGTGTGCATGTATGTGCGTGTGTGTGCATGTGTGAGTGTATATGTGTGTAAGTGTGTGTATATGTGTGCATGTGTAAGTGTGTATATGTGTAAGCATGTGTATGTGTGCGTGTATGTGTGTGCGTGTGAGTATGTGTGTATGTGTGTATACATGTGTGCCTGTGTGTGCATGTGTGCATGTTTGTATGTGAGTGTGGGTGAGTGTGTGAGTGGGGGGGGGCAGAAGAAGGAGGGCAGGAAAGGGATGAATTGAAGGAGTGGCCCCAGGGCCTTGGGGGAGCCTGAGGAATCAGGGGTACATGGTGGCTACAGGTCCTGCCTCAGGGCTGCCTGCAGGAAACTCCCTTTCGAGGGGGAATCAGGGCGGGGGCCACAGGCCTTCACCTGACTCAATGCGGCCCCCCACGGCAGAGGGTCTGCTTGAACCCCCCGTCCCAGCCACGCGAGGCGGGGCCCTCCCCCGGGGGCGTGGAGCCAGCGGCAGCAAGGGGAGCGGAGAGAGTGGGGAGGAAAAGGCACCGAGTCCAGCAGCAGACGAGCGGGTTCTAGAAGGCTCCATGGGGAGCAAACCTGGCGCAGGGCAGGGGGAGAGGACGCCCTCCGGCAGCCCGGCGGGGATCGGGGTGGCCGCGCGCTCCTTGGCCTCACGCCAGGTCCGGGTCTGGCCGGCACCCAGCAGGGTGGCACCAGCACCGCTCTCGGGCCGGGCGCGCAGGGCTGAGGCGCCGGGCCCGGGGTCACTGCGAGCACAGAGCCAGGGGGCAGGCCCTGAGTGGGCGCCGCCCCGCCACACTCTCCGCCAGCTGCCCAGACAGGGCCTGTCCCCGCCCCCCACGTCACCAGGGGGAAGCGGCTCCTGGTGGGAGGGAAGTGGACGTCAGACCCGCCGCTGTGGCATCCAACACGCCACCCCAGGCCATGCCTTGAGCCCACACAGGCCACGTGGCCACAGGTCCCGCTGCTTGAAATGGAAAGAAATCGATTGATTAATCCTTCTGCTTCACTGCCCGGGCAGTGCAGTCGCCTCACAGCCGTGAGTGCGGGACGCCGGGACGCCACGGGCCGCTGTGCTCTGTGCACAGTGACCGGGAGGGGGCAGGGGAGGCATGGGGACACTTGGCAGGACAGCAGAGGCGGGGCATGGGGGTCACTTGCTTTCCCAGGCTATAGCCGGGGGCTTTGATCCACGTTTGCCTCCTGGGGCCAGAGAGATGGCTCAGTGGTTAGGCACTCGCCGTGCTTGCAGCCAGGCCAGACTCCACTGGTGGCCCCACGCAGGGAGCCGAAGCCAGGCCAGCAGGGGACGCTGAGCACAGAGCCGGGAGTAGCCCCCAGACCGGAGCATAACACTGAAGCACCGTCATAGAGCCGGTCAGTGATGACTAGCGAAAGGGATGGCAGAGCCCTCTGTCCCCGGGGCCTCTGTTCCCCCAGGTGCTCCTAGGTGATCAGCCCCTGTGCTGCCCCTAAGAGCGTCCTGGCCCAGGCCCAGGGGCCCGGGTCCCCAGGAGCCCTCGGGCTGGGCCACCCCACACTGGCGCCGACAGCGCTGGCGGAGACCCCCCACCGGCCCACAGGGGCCTGCCCCCTTCGCTTTATTTCCTCTTGGGGCCACACGCAGCAGTGCTCGGGGCTGACCCCTGGCCCTGCACCCAGGGAGTCTCTGGCAAGGTCCCGGGGACCATGTGGGGCACCGGGGCTCGAACCCGGGCCTGCTGCGAGTCAAGCAAGTGCCCTCGGCGCTGCGCTGTCTGGCCGGCTGCTCCCCCCTCCCCCCTCTCCCCTCTCTCGAGCGGGCACCCAGGTGTGGACACTGCCTCCCCCAGGGCACCGATGTGGGGCCGCCCAGCACTCTGGCCCTCGGCCGCCCTCGAGCCGGAGTGTGTCTGTCCTTCTGCCTTCCTTGCGAGTGTCCCTGGAGAGCAAGCCCCTCGCTCCATCCCCGGGAGCTAGGCTGGAGCACCTTGTCCTCCTCCCCTCAGGCCTGGGTTCCGGTGTGCCTGGCCAGTGGCTCTCCCTCCCCTCCCCCCTCCCCGGCCTCCCAGCCCCCACCCCGGGACACCCCAGCCTTTGCCCTCCCGGACAGCTTCCTCCGCCCGCCCCGCTGCCTGCCAGCTGGCCGGCCCCCGAGCACAGGGAGAGGGGCCAGGGGAGGGCGGGGGAGGGCGGCGGGACCCCTCTTGCCCCCCAAATGCAGCAACTGTACAATTTGGCAACGGGAGCAATCAAACTACTTAAGGAACAACTGATTACTAATTGCTATTATTAAGGATGTCAGCGTCCCGTGATTCTGTGGCTGATATAGCACACACAAGTCAAGATGCCACTTGAATTCTTGATTGAGCCCCCGGACTGGGGGTCTCTGTCGTGTTTGGGGGCGGGGTCCGAGCATCTGGAGGCAGGTAGAGGGAGACTAGTCGGGCTCTGGCTCAGAGACCTCGCCAGGGGCACAGCGCGAAGGACACGGGAGGGCGGGGTCTCGGCGCGTCCCCCCGGGCTGGCACCATGCCCAGGCGTCCACCCCCTCCCCTGCCAGGGACAGCCGTGAGCCCCGAGGTGGCCCCGCTAGGCAGCCACACACCTATGTGCCCATGTCCATGCACACGTGCGCACCACAGCACACGTGCACCCACACACGTGTGCACACACCAGACACGCACAGCGGGAGGCCCGGGGACGGGGCCACCCCTCCTCCGGGCTCTGCCCTCGGCAAGGCCGGGCCTGCTTGGCTTCAGGCCGTGAGAAGGGAGTGTCCCAACCCCACTCCAGAAGCTTCCCAACCCGCAGCCGGACACACCCCCGGCCCTTGAGGAAGAGCCTGGGCACCCCACCCCCAAGGCTGCACGTCGGGCTCTGAGCAAAAGTGCTCCCAACCCCACAGCTGGGCTGAGGTGAAGAGCAGCACTCAGGGCGGGGGCCAGACCCCGGGGCCTGCTCGGGCCCCCTGAGCCCTCTGCCAGCCCCACTGCAAGGGAGGGACGCAGCCCTGCTGGATGTCAGGACGGGACACTGAGGCCCATCGAGAGTCAGTGGGCGAGCCAGGCCTCCCCACTGACCACCACGGGCCGGGCCAGAGCCCGGGATCTTCCCACTGAAGCTACTTGTGGCGCATGTGCACACACACACACAGAGACCTGACCCGTGTGTGTGTGTCTGTCTGCCTGTCTATCTCTCTCTCTCAAATACACACACAGACATGACCCTCTGACAGACTAACATGCTCAGCTCTCGGATAGACACTCACATACTTCTTGGCCTCTGACTGACAGGCAGACAGGGAGACACACACACAGCCTGGCCCTCTGACACACACACACACACACACACACACACACACTGGCCCTTTGACACACACACACACACACACACATACACAGCCTGGTCTTCTGACACACAAACACACACACAGCCCAGGCCTCTGACACACTCACAGCCTAGCCCTTTGACAGACACACATATACACACACACACACAGCTCAGGCCTCTGACACACACACACACAGCCTGGCCCTCTCTCACACACACACACACACACACAGCCCGGGCCTCTGCCTCTGACACACACACACACACACACACACACACACAGCCTGGCCCTCTCTCTCTTTCTTTCTCTCTCTCACTTACACACACACACACACACACACACACACACACACACAGCCTGGCCCTCTCTCTCTCTCTTTCTCTCTCTCACTGACACAGACACAGACACACACACACACACACACACACAGCCTGGCCCTCTCTCTCTCTCTCTCTTTCTCTCTCTCTCTCTCTCACACAAATACACACACACACACACACACACACACACACACAGAGCCCGGGCCTCTGACGGACACGCACTCGGGCCCTGCTGGAGCCGGCCTGGAGAGGGGGCCGCGGCAGGGCGTCACGGAGCCTGAGAAGGGCAGCACCTCGGGGGGAGCCCGGGAGAGAATGGCGCTCCCATCCCCCGCGCCAAGGCGCACAAACGAGGGGCAGGTGGAGGCGGCAGAGCCTGGGCAGGCTCCACTGGGGCCGTCCCTGGGGACAGAGCAGCGGCCGCAGGACCCTGCCCGAGGCGCCCCAGCCGGGGCCAGCTCTGCCTCTCCCCACCAGGCACACTCGGGCCCCGCCCCCCGCAGACACGCACACACATGGCGGCACGCAGTGTAGAGACACACCCGGGCACACTCACAGCACAAACGGGCCTCACGGCGACACGCAGAGACACACACACACACGCGTGCTCTCTCCTGCTCACGGCTTCGCAGTCAGTGGCCTTCCTCACGTGACGTCCCATGCACACACGTCGCATGCACGAGCGGGCAGACACGCATAGCACACAATAACCACAGCATGGAGTCCCCTAGTTTGGCACCACGCGTGGACACACAGACACGCGAGGCGTGTCCTTGCAGGACGCTGGCCAGACTCCTCAGAGCCGGGAAGGACGCGGACGCGGGGGCTGGGCCGAGTGACCGGGACGGCGGCCAGGCCAGCGCCCGGGGACGAGAAGGGGACGCTGTCACCCCAGCCGCACGCTCTCCTCAGAGGTGGGGGCAGGGAGCGCCTGCTCGGAGCAAAATGAAATTAAACCTTTCTAAGTACTTATAAATCAACACCTAATGACACACCCCACCACCAGCCAGCGCCTGGCCCCTGTCGCTGATTCACAAGCCAGGAAAAGATCCGGAATTATGCACAAATTATTGTCCCATCTTCTTAATTAACGCTGATTGCGAAATTCTTGCTAAAGTCCTTGCTAACAGACTCAATTATGCACTGCCTGAATTGATTCACCCAGATCAAGTGGAATTTATTAGAAATACACTTTCCTACAATAACATCAGATTATCTTTGAATATAGTTAAATTATTTAGGAATAAAATGGTTCCAGCAGCAGCCCTTGCTTGAGATAAGGAAAACCACCTCCCGGCAGCCTGAACGAAGACATTTCTTGCTTGCACATGTGCACACACTCACACACACGCGCGCGCACACACGCACACGTATACCACACACACACACACACACACACGCTCACACACACCTCTTTTCTCCCTGGGAGGGGAGGAGGCGTCTGCCTTCAAGCTAATGGTCCCGTTTCCAACATACGGGCAAGAAGGAAAATCCGGCAGGATGACATCTCGGCTGCCCTGGGCAGCCGCCCCTGCCTGCTGGAACCAGCGGCAATTAGACTAAATCAGGAGAATTTCAGAAGCAAAATTGAGGAACAGGCTAATAGAGAAATAATGTATGCTGATGACAGACTCTCCTAGTCTCACCGCCACCGCCAGCGGGTCCCGGAGGAGCACAAAGGAGGGCTGGGGAGCGGGTTTGGCCTCCCGGGGCGCTCGGGCGGCCAGCCTGCGTCCGAGAAACACTTCCGGGGGCGCTGGAACTGCCGAGCGTCCTCGGCCACCCCAGAGCCGATGTCCACAGGGACAGGGGACGGAGTGCGGTCTGTCCCGCCCACCCGCCTGGCACACTCTGGCAACAGAAGCAACAGGCGAAGGTCCAAACGCCCCCCAGGACGGGCCCAGGAGCAGCCGTGCGGGGCGGCAGAACCCAGGTCAGGCCAGGCGGACAGAGCTGGACGTCAGGGGGGAGGCAGGGCCATCCAGACGCAGACGCCGAGTCGGAAAGCCGGCGGGGACGCCTTCAGCAGTGGACAGAGCTCACATTATTTGGGGAAAAAAACAGCAGCTCGGTCGTGCAGGGGGGAAGGACCATGGTGGACAGGCTGGACGAGGCCTGCAGGCTCAGCGAACCCCCCCACCCCGCGCGCACGCACCACGGTCCAGCAGAACCGGCGAGGCCTCTGCCGGGTGAGGGCCAGGCCCCAGGCCAACGAGCCACGTTTGCTCCACAGCCGAGATCGCTGGCAGCCAGCAGGGCCGGAGACCCATCCATCACGGCGCCCGGCCCTCGGCCAGCAGGAGGAAGGACTGAAAAGAAATGAGCAGGGCTCCGGGCGTCACGGAAGGGCCACGCGCTGGGCGGGAGGCGGGGGGCAGAGAGAAGGAAAAGGAAGCAGCACACACACACACTCTCTCTCTCTCTCTCTCTCTCTCTCTCTCTCTCTCTCTCTCTCTCTCTCTCTCTCTCTCTCTCTCTCTCTCTCTCTCCCTCCCTCCCTCCCTCCCTCTCTCTCTCTCAAGTTTTTTTATTTTATAAGGTGGCTCATAATACTTGATTGCATTTAATATTCGAACACCAGTCCACCCCTGGGACACCTTCTCACCACAGTATTCCGGATGTTTCCATCCCGAGCCCCAATCCCTGCCCCAAAGCAGAACCGAAATAATCTATTTTGCATTGTTTGTTATGAAAAACCCCTGAAAATGCTACAAAAAAGCATCCTTAGAAGGAAGAGTGTGAAGATGGTTGTATTTCATCCAGGAGCCATCAAGCCCTTCAATAAGAGATCACTAACATGTTCTTAAAAGTTGAGCCCAGTGTGCTATATATACATCTGTAAACACAAGTGCGTATTTCCTTCTAAGAATGGTCGCCTCCTGCTTTGAACCCCGTGGCATGTGGGGCGGGAGCCCTGGAGTATGGGCAAAGCATCCCAGCAAGGGAGTAACGGGGCCAAATCTAGGATTTTGGGTGGCAAAGGCCCAGGATGCAGGCCCTGCAGGGCGGGGCAGGAGGGCCCAGGCCAGCTCCAGGGACCGCGGGTTTGAAGGAATAGATTCATCAGGGGTGACGTTTGGCCCGAGTGATAGACACTTGCTCCCTCTCTCTCCCTCTCTCCTCCCTCTCCCTCTCCCTCTCTCTCCTCCCTCTCCCCCTCCCTCTCTCCTTCTCTCTCCTCCCTCTCCCTCTCTCTCCTCCCTCTCCCCCTCCCTCTCTCCTTCTCTCTCCTCCGTCTCCCTCTCTCCCCCCTCTCTCTCCTCCTCTCCCTCTCTCCCTCTTTCCCTCCCTCTCCTCCTCCCTCTCTCTCTCTCCTCCCTCTCTCCCTCTCTCTGTCCCCCTCTCCCTCTCCCTCTCTCTCCCTCCCCCCTCCCCCCTCTCCCCTCCCCCCTCCCAGAGATCAGGAGCAGAGGGGAAAGCGTAAATGAACAATGGGCAAACGGTGCCGAGCCAGTGACAGACACAGCCTGGCAGATTAGAGGACTCTGGGGCCAAAGTGGGACGGCTAGCGGGAGGACACTGGCCGTGTGAGTCTGGGATGTTCCACTCCGCGCCCAGCTTGCCCGGAGGCCGAGGGCCAGCATGCAGGGAGGGGTGTGGGAGGGGCGTGGGATGGCCACACTCGGGGCTCTCCCCCCACGGGCCTGCAGCTTCCCGTCAAAGCGGCAGCCTGATTTGTTTTCTCTTTGGGTCACACCCGGCGATGCACCGGGGTCACTCCTGGCTCTGCACTCAGGAGTCACTCCTGGCGGTGCTCGGGGGGCCCTATGGGAAGCTGGGAATCGAACCCGGGTTGGCCGCATGCCAGGCAGACACCCTCGCCGCTGTGCTGTCACTCGGCCCCAGCCTGCTTTTATCAATGAAGCTTTTTTGCGACAGGGCCCTGCTCCCGCGGGCCTCCGTGTGGCCTGGGCAGTTGCCACCAAGATTCACTGACCTGCAACACTGTCCCTCACGGACTCCGGGCACTCCCGTCTCACGGGAAGCTGCTCAGACACCATGGCAGGGGTGGGGGACTAGAGAGCAGCACGGGGCGGGGGCAGCTGGCTCCTGCCCGCCCCCTCCCCCTCCCCCCCACCCCCCTCCAGCCACACCAGCGCCCACCCTGCTCCCAGCGCTGGGGGGGCAGACGCCAGACTGGCCTCGGCCAGGACACTGGCTTGTGGCACAGGCGTGTGGGACCGCCACGGGCACACATGTGTGGACATCTGTCTGTCCCTTCATTTTCCTTCGCTCCCCCCTTCACTGAACTTTTGGAGAGAGAACCAGAGTGAAGAGGCAAGAGCCGCTGGTGCCCGCCTCCCGATGACCATGCCTGGCCGTCCTGCCAGGGCCCCACCCACGGGGACACGGCGCATGTCTGCCCGGAGGAAGTTCGGGGGTCGTAGGCTTCAAGAGGCCGAGGGGCCACTGGGCTGTCGGGGAGGACGGTGAGCGGAGCACGGGCCCGTGTGTCCAGCAGGGTCCGAGGGGAGCAGTGAGTGGCCACCGCAGGTCTCACCACCAGCACATGGACCTGGCCACCCTCCTGGGCCATCTCGGGGGACACAGGGCACAGCAGAGAGTGGAGGGTGGGGTGACTGACCCCGGACACCGGGGCTGCCCCCAGGATCTCCCAGCCTGGCGGAGCAGGCTCGGTCTGACCCAGGGGCCAGCGTCCACCCCTGCATCCCTGGAGGCACCTCCCGGATGGCCCCTAAGCTCCCCCCGTCTCCAGGTCCACAGGGACTGGCTGCCTTCCACCCGCAAGCCACAAACGCTTCCGTCTCTCTACGCTCACCCCAAACTGGAATTAAAAAAAGAAAACTTCCACAATTTGGTAAGGAAAATGAGATACCTTGTTCTCTTAACTCACTTTTTAAAATGAGCAGCATTGTGGGACCAGATCAATGATACAGTAAGGGGTGGCCTTGGCTGCAGCCAAGCGGGGTTCCAACCCTGCCATCCCGTATGACCCCCTGAGCACCACCAGAGGGGATTCCTGAGTGTAGAGCCAAGAGTAGCTCTGAGCACTGCCAGGTGTGGCCACACACACACACACACACACACACACACACACACACACAGAGTAGCAATAGACATTGTGTATAATACTTGTTAGTCATAGTTCATCTTTTTTGGCGGGGAGGGGTCACACCCGGCGATGCACAGGGGTTACTCCTGGCTCTGCACTCAGGAATTACCTCTGGCAGTGCTCAGGGAACCATATGGGATGCTGGGAATCGAACCCGGGTCGTACATGCAAGGCAGATGCTCTCCCCGCTGTGCTATCGCTCAGGCCCCCTCATTACTTCACCTAATAATGTCTTTCCCATCTGTTGGAACCACAGAGTCTCGATTTTTTATTGTTGTTTTTATTTTTTGGGGGGGCGCATTTGTTTTGGTTTTGGTCTTTGGCCCACGCCAGGCTGTGCTTGGGGTTCCTCCTGGCCCTGCACTCGGGATGACTCCTGGTGGGCTTGGGGCCCCCGGGGGCTGTGTGCAGGCCAGCGCCCTCCCCGCTGCCCTGCCACTCCGGCCTCGGCTGTTGTTTAAATGAAAGAAAACAAAGTTCTAATCCATTCGCCAAAACCAGCCTGACTTCGCCTTTCAGGGCCGACGGCGTGGGGGCACACATCCCCCGAGACCCCCGCCCCCAGCTATGAACCCCGGGAGCGTCCGGTTCTGGGGGACATGAAGGGTGACAGGGCGGGACGGCCAGACCGAGGCACCTTCCAGAGACAAGCATTTTGCTCCCTGCGTGAGGTTCATAAAAAACAATCAGTGTGAGCGTGCAATTTGTCTCAAGAACCAGCCTGCAATTTCATCATGTAATTAAGTCCCCACGACAGTCCTGGAGACACTCTGCCACGTGACGGGGCGGGTTCACGGAGACGCTCCCCAGAGTCTCTCTCCTTGTCCTTCCAAGGCCTCTTCCTGGCAGCCCGGCCCCCCACGGAGAGGCTGCCCTCGAGGGCCCCCAGCGTCCCACCCTCCCCACGCAGCCTCGAGGGCTTCCCGGGAGAGGCACACTTGACCTTTGAGCGAGCCGGCTCTCCTGTGGGCTCCCAACACGCTGGGCTGAGCCTCGGCGGTAGGAAAATCAGTGAGTGGGGTGAGGCGCCTCCCCCCCATTGTCTCCTTCCACACAGAGCTAATAAGATGCCGGGAGAACGTGAAGTCCGTGCAGACGACTTAAATCATTAGCAGATGCAGGTGCCTGTCGGAGCAAGCCAGCGGGTGTCTGTTCAGTGGGGTGTGTGCACGTGTCTGTTCAGTGGTTTGTGTGTCTATTCAGTGGGGTGTGTGTCTGTTCAGTGGGTTGTGTCTGTTTAGTGGGGTGTGTGTCTGTTCAGTGGGGTGTGTCTGTTCGGTGGGTTGTGTGTCTGTTCAGTGGGGTGTGCTTGTCTGTTCGGTGGTTGTGTCTTTTCAGTGGGGTGTGTGCAGCCCTCTCTGTTGTCTGGAGGTGAGGGCGAGAGGTTTGACACGGACAGCGGCGGTGACGTGGGGATGGTGTGTCCCAGAGCACACCTGTGCTCCTCTTTTTCTTTTTTGATTTTTTTTGAGTTTCAGTCACATGATGATTCAACACCCATCCCTCCACCAGCGCACATTCCCCACCACCAACGTCCCCAGTAGCCCCCCCCTTTCCCACCCTCCCCCTGCCTCCATGGCAGACAGTCTCCCCCAGACTCTCTCTACTTTGGGCATGACGGTTTGCAATACAGACACTGAGAGGCCTCCGTGTTTGGTCCTTTACCTACTCTCAGCACACACCTCCCCTCCTGAGCATCCCTCCAACCCTCACTGACTTAGTGACCCCTTCTCCATCCCAGCCGCCTTCTCCCCCTTCCCCCCCGCCCCCGTCACGAGGCAGCTGCCAAGCATCTCTCCTCCTCTTTTCAAGTAGACATTTTGTTCTCAGCTTCCGGAAGCAATGAGGAAGTAGGCATGCCTATTAGAAATGAATCGAGGGGCTGGAGCGATAGCACAGCGGGTAGGGCGTTTGTCTTGCATACAGCCGACCCGGGTTCGAATCCCAGCATCCCATATGGTCCCCTGAGCACCGCCAGGGGTAATTCCTGAGTACATGAGCCAGGAGTGACCTCTGTGCATTGCTGGGTGTGACCCAAAAAGAAAAAAAAAAAGAAGAAGAAATGAATCGAATGATGGGACCAGAGAGACACAACAGTGGGTAGGGGGGTGCCTGCATGCAGCCAAGCCAGGTTCGATCCCAGCCCTTCCATACGGTTTCTCAAGCTCTGCCAGGAGGGATCCCTGAGCACAGAGCCTGGAGTAAGGACCTGAGCACCGTCAGGTGCGGCCCAAAATAGAAAACTAAGAAATCGAATGAGAAGTGAGAACTCAGTGTGCGAATGAGCCACTCTAAGACCTGGGACGTTGTTCCCGGTGGTGTGGCAGGGCTGAGAGCACAAGGCCTGAGGCGTCTCCCTGCGTGCAGCGAACCCCACGTGTGACCTCAAGCCTGGCACGACCATTCCCGAGCCAAGAGCCGGGAGCCCGCCCCTGCCCTGCTGGGTGTGGCCCAAAATATTTTTTAATTAAAAAAATGCATGTCAAGGATGCGGGTCTCGCACCATTAGCCCCCGGCCAGGGGCCCATGCTCAGGTGAAGGAAGGGGGTCCTGCAAACACAGGCTGGGGGTCCCCAGTGACTGAGGGGGCCCTGGTGGGAGCCTGGGTCCCAGCGAGTCGGGAAGCAGACAGTGACCCTGGAAGCACAGTCCCTCAGCATTCTCCCCGCTGTGCAGACAGGCACCCACTCCCCTGCACGCGGCCTAACCACGCCCGCACGGCACCTTCCTCCGAGCTGACGGGCAAGGAAGGGGGTCTGGAGACAGGAGGCCCCCAGCGCGGCGTCCCGGGCTCTCATGCTGACACACCTCTGCAGTGCTCCCTCTAGCCCCTGCCTGTCCTGACGTCCACTCAAACCAGGGCAAGTGGAAGGATGCGGCGTCTGGCTGGGAACAGACTGGCCTTGGGCGGGGCGGCCGGGAGCACCTGACGCCCTGCAGCTGCCCCGACTGCGGGCTGGGACCCGGCCCAGTGCACCCCTCCCTTCTCCCTTCACCGCCGCCCTGACCTGGAGTCGCACACGCTCACTCCTGGGGCTCCCCGAGCGGCTTGTGGCTGTGACACCCCTACTCCCCTCAGGCACCCGGAACAGCCAGGTCTGACCCACAGTGCATCTGGGGGCTCCCTGCCCCCGAGCACTGTTTTGGGAGTTCCTCCAGTGCCGAGATCTGAACTTCTACCCTGCTCCCATGGCATGTGTGACTTGTCCAGTTGGCCTCATTTTCCCAAAGAAAGACTTTTTTTAAAATCACCTTTTCCAGAAGGTTCACATGCAACCTTCCATTGCAAGCGGAAAGCAACATGCCTCAGGCATCCCCACTGCACGCCAGCGGCAGGCCCTGTCACGGGTCCATGCCACTGCACACCAGTGACAGGCCCTGCCATGGGTCCACACCACTGCACGCCAGTGACAGGCCCTGCCACGGCCTTCTCAGTGGGATCCTTCTGTCCGGCCCTGCGCCCTTTCTGAACACCCCCCACCCCGGTTTATCCTTGCCCTAACCACGCAGGGCTCAGGCCCCGGAGGGGGCTACTCAGGCCTGAGAATGACATCTCTCCCATTCGTGTCATCTGTTTGCTGGGGGCCACACCCACTGGGGCTCGGGGCTCCCTCCTGGGGGCTCAGGGGACTTCCTGTGGTGCCAAGGATTGAACCCGAGTTGGCCAGGGCGGGTCTGACCCTCCCGCAGGCTCCCAGATCCACAGGCGGGAGGGCAGGCTCCTGGGGGCTTCCAGCCCTGAGGCCCGCTGGCCCTGGCATGCCCACGGCCCCCACGAGGGTGCTGGCGGGGGAGGCTGGAGGGACGGAGAGGCTCTGGCCAGGCGGGAAGTTCAGAACTGCAGCAGCCTTCAGGCGGACCCTGTTCCCCGGAGCCTCGTGGGGCCTCCCCGCGCCCCTGACTGCAGAAGGCGCCGAGGAGGAAGCCCACCGGACCCGTCCCGACTCCAGGATGCGGGGGCAAAAGGAATCCTGCTGCAGCGGGTGCAGGTGAGTGAACCCAGCAGCAGGGGTCCGAGGAAGGGTCACCCCCACCCAGCACGGCAGGCAGCTGGAGGGAAGTGAGTGGCGGAGAGCCCACCGTGGGTCCCTGGAGGAATGTGGGTCACTCTCGGCTTCCCGCACCGCCTGGGCAGGGGGCCCACCCTCGGCGGGCCACGTCCCCAGGCGCTCCAGGGCGGGGCGGGGGTCC
This sequence comes from Sorex araneus, assembly GCF_027595985.1. NCBI lineage: Eukaryota > Metazoa > Chordata > Mammalia > Eulipotyphla > Soricidae > Sorex > Sorex araneus. Next base: position 267,233,509 of record NC_073313.1, on the reverse strand, counting down.
TGCTGCCCCCCCCCCCGCTGCATGTGCAGCAGCTCCAGGCGGGGCCTGGGGGCCACGGGGCCGGGGACTGTCCCGCACGCGGGTGGGTAATGAGTGATCCTTCAAAACCACTCGGCAGGGGGCCGGGAGGGGGCTGGGACCGGGCTCGTTACAGCCGCCGCCGTATCGATTGTGCCGTCATTATGGGAAGGCCTCCCGGCCAGTGGGGCCTGGTCCTTGAAGTCGACTCACGGGGACAGCTCCCCGCTTCCGCGGGCGCTCTGGCCGCTAACAGCGGCCCCTCTTGAAAGGCTCGAGTTTTCAGAGACGTCAAACGCATCGCACCCGCTTCATTCATCTCCCAAGGGAGCCTGCGCCCACACATGTGCAGCGCACACGCACGCACGCGCGCACACACACACACACACGCACGCACGCACACCCTGAAAGCCCCAAGAAACAAGTCAGAACAGAGCTGTTGCGCCCATCACAGCATCAAAGTGAGCCTCTCGCCCGGACCTTCCAGGAAGACGCGACTTCCTGCCTTTCCTTGAACAAGCCTGTGATGAGTCCTTTGGTTTGTCTGTTTTCTGGGCTCCTAATGATGCAGGGGTGGGAGGAGCGGAGGGGAGGGGGAGCTGCCAGGGGGCTGGATTCCAGAAACATCCACAGCCAGCGTCTGCTCCAGCCGCCTCTGACTCCAGCCTGGCAGAAATGGGTGCCCCAAGTGCTCCTTTAAGCTGTCACTGCCTGGGCGGCCGGTCGAGCCTTCGATCTTGGGGGGTCCCCAGCGCCAGGCCCCCTGGAGCCCCGCCCCCTCGGGCACTGTCTGCACCCCCGGTCTCTTTTGCCTGCTAGATCAGCGCCCTCCGCGTGCCCACCGGCTCCTGCTCGTGCTGCCGCCCCCAGCCCCTGCGCTGGAGGCTCAAGCCCCATGCCCGCCGGGCTCCTGCCTCTAAACAACGCCCGGGCCTGTTCCAGCTTCAGTGGGCCGCGCGCCCCCGTCACCCCTGCACCCCTCACTCCCCTCTCCCCGCCGTCCTGGGGAAGACTCTGCTCAGGGCCACACGTGCTCCTCCTGCACGAGGCCTGTGCCCGCCTGCGGGGCAGCCCCACGCCCACCGCCTGCACCCCCGCTCCCCTGCAGCCTCCCCTGGCTGAGTCCCAGTGGTCTGCAGCGCCCCTTCTGCTCGCCTCGCCTGACGCCCCGCCCATACCTTAGGCTACGCCCCACGCCCCGCCTACCCCTAGGCCACGCCCTGAATCCAGCCAGCGAGGCCACCCTCATAGACCACGCCCCCGGGTTCGATGGGCCACGCCCACGTGCCATACCCCCTGAGTCTGGTCTCATTTCAGGGACCAGGACACGCCCTCCAGGGAGGCCACGCCCCCTCCGGGTCCCGCCCCTGGCGTCCCGGTCCCAAGCTTGGTCCCCAGGACCCAGGACCCCGCCTTAGCCTCCACGGTGGCATCTGGGCAGCACGCCACCTGACCACAGGCAGAAGGCGACCCTGGCACACATCCCGGGCGGCGCCCGCCCACCCCGGACCCGGGGGTCCTCAGCTCCGCGCCCACCTCCAGGGCGCTCGCCGCCGTGCGTACCAGCCTGGACAGCGGCCACCCCGCCGACTCGCGGCTACACAGCTGCCCTGACCCTGACCCGGTCCCGCGCCCGTCCCCCTGCACCCTGACGTCACTCCTGGCCGTGTCCCCCGGTACTGACCCGCAGCCCTGGTCCCGCCGTGCCCACCCGGCCCGGCCGCGCTGTCATTAGCGCTGATTGCGAGGGGCGGGGGCTGATGAGGGGGATGAGGCCGCAGACCGCGTGAGGATGCTAAAAGGCCACTGGCGGGGTTGGAGGCTGAAAAATTAGGGTTTTTAATGATAATTTTATGCAGAATAATTGTCACAGTGTGACATAAATGGCTAGCTCCTCGGGCGGGGAGGCCGAGCAGCTCCCGGGTGGGGGTCCCCCGCCTGCCCGCCCGCTCGCCCGCAGCCCCGGAGCCCGCCTGGCGGGTCCTTGGCAGGCCCAGGCTCTCAGCTGACAGCTCCAGCCCCCACACCCCTGGGGAGTCACCGCCTGGCGCGACAGTCGTGACATGCAGCAGGGCACTGGGCTCAGTGGCCCAGGACAGCATGTCCCTGCCCGGGCAGCAGCAGCCCCAGGAGTCTGGGCAAAGCCCCAGCCTGACCCTGCTCCGGGGCTCCTGAGCTGTGGCTGCGGCCCGGGAGCCTGCAGTGGACGGCCCGGGAAGGCGGCCACTGTGGGCACCACGGGAGCCTGCCGGCCGCCCTGGCCACCCCCAGCCCCCCGGCCACTCTCCCCTCTAGCTGCGTAAGCGCACGGAGGGTGAAAACACCCCTTGCACAGCCCTTCCCCTTAATTCTCTCATCTGGGCCATTTTTTATCTGTCTCCCCCCTCCCCCCTTGTCGCACTGGTCCTGGATACTTTCGTGACCCTGAGATCCGGGGGTCTCTGTGATGGAATACAGAGGTAGATCCCGAGATCTGGAGGTCTCTGTGAAGGGGTACAGAGGCAGATCCCGAGATCTGGAGGTCTCTGTGACGGGGTACAGAGGCAGATCCTGAGATCTATCCGGGGGTCTCTATGAAGGGGTTCAGAGGTAGATCCCGAGATCTATCCGGGGGTCTCTGTGACGGGGTTCAGAGGCAGATCCCGGGATCTATCCGGGGGTCTCTGTACGGGGTTCAGAGGTAGATCCCAAGATCTGGAGGTCTCTGTGATGGGGTACAGAGGCAGATCCCGAGATCTATCTGGGGGTCTCTGTGATGGGGTACAGAGGCAGATCCCGAGATCTATCCGGGGGTCTCTGTGATGGGGTACAGAGGCAGATCCCGAGATCTATCCGGGGGTCTCTGTGACGGGGTACAGAGGCAGATCCCGAGATCTATCCGGGGGTCTCTGTGACGGGGTTCAGAGGTCAGTGAAGGTGGCTGGGGTTGGGCTGGCTGTCAGCTCCGCGGGCAGAGACTGGAGGCCTTTCTCCCCACTCTGGCAGCAGGCATCTCCCGGGGCGTGAGGGTGGAGTCTGGAGTGTGTTCGCCAGCCCCGGTGCCCTGAGCCTCTTCGGGCACTGTTGTCTCGTCTCCGTGGGTCCCTCACTCCCACGGCAGCCAGGCTCAGCTGCGTCCCCCAAAGGACCCTCTGCCCAGCCCTTTTTCTGGGGAGCCTGATGCCCGGCACACGGCCCTGCAGACTCAGGCTTGCCGGACTCCTGATTCCTTCTTGGCAACGCGGAACCTTGCCGCCCCCCAACCCCCATCCCCGTCACTGGCCCCAGTGGGAGCCCAGACAGCCTGCAAGAGAGGTTCAGTATCTGCCGGTCAAGGGGGACCCCTTTCAAAACTGACCCGATTCTGTCCCCAGCACCCTTTGCTTTCCACTGGGAGGGACTTTGCAATTACGCAACAGGAGATGCATTGGCATTTTAATTTCTAGTTAAAATTTAATTTCTAATCTCTCGCATTGACTCCTGTGGGAGATTTGCTAGTGAAGTTGCCAACCAGTGACGAAATTACGGGAGTCCCATCTATTTTTCAAAAGTCCGGCTCTAAGGTGCATCAGTGATGCCTCCGTTCACGGCAGGACTCTGCCTCCAGCTGCTGGGTTGGGCTAAACAAGGGTCAGAAACGGGCTGGATATACTATGTTCATGGAACTTGAGATGTTCCTGGACACCTATGAGCAATTCTCCAGGACAGAAAGAAGCATCTGACCTATGGAAGGATCTCAACCAACCAAATTCACTCTCCTCTGCACTAACAGGGAAAGTAAAATTTCACATTGATCACACTCAGTATGGGTCATATTTTATAATAAGTTTTTTATTTTTTTTGCTTTTTGGGTCACACCCAGCAATGCTCAGGGGTTACTCCTGGCTTTGCACTCAGGAATTACTCCTGGCGGTGCTTGGGGAACCATATGGGATGCCGGGGATTGAACTCGGGTCGGCGGCCGCGTGCAAGGCAAACGCCCTACCCACTGTGCTATCGCTCCGGCCCAGTATGGGTCATATTTTTATCACGTCATTTAATATGCCTAGCTGTGTAGCATTGGTAAGGTTATTATTTTTTTAATCTCTGTGCTCTCATATGCTTGAATCTACTACAAAGAATGGTTATGATGTTCATTGGGTTGATGTTTATTTAAATCTAAGGAAAATATTCAGATGAGCACCTGGCAGGTGGGATCTCACGCAAGTCACCAGCACCTCTTAGACCATCATTATGCTTATTTTAAGGAAATAGAAACCATGTTTACTCTTTTAAATTATTATGGGGGTTGCTGATATTTGTTTTCCTTATTTCCAAATCCGTTAATCAGCTCTGGTTTATTGACTCTAATAGCCTTCGTTTAGAGCCTGACTCCCAATTATAACATATTTCCACGGAAAAATTACCCATGTGATGATATTCCATGTCTAGAAAAATGCTGCCCCCAACCCCATCTCTGACCCCCCCCCAATAAAACATACCTACATTTACTTGTTTGGGTTCTTCCAAGTTAATTTTGTTTGGGGGCTATAGCCAGCTGTTTCCAGGGCTTACTCCTGGCTCTGTCCCCAGAGTCCAATGCCCTGGGGTGTAAGTGGTTCTGGGGCTTGAACCTGGGTCTGCGAGGCAGGAATCCTGTGTGCTGAACTATCTCTCCAGCCCTCTGAGCTCAAAGTTAAGTGCTCCAAACCCAACACGGCTGGAAGTGAATCCCGGGCCAAGTGTGGGTTTACTGGGGAAAGAGTGAGCCCCACCCTAAGCCTGTTTCATTCCTGGCATCACATCAGTGTTCCTGTCACTCCGACCGGCATGCTAGAGTAACTGAGGGTACTGCAGGGTATACCGGAGAGAGCACAGTCGGGGAAATCTCTGCTTTCTTTGCAAAAAGGAGCTTAAGATCCAAGTTGGACGACCGAAAGCGTGAGATCTAAGCAGCGACCACCAAACTTTGTCATGTGCCTGCCAAGTGGCCGGGTGGGGATGGGTTGGGTTGGGGGTGAGGTGGGGAGGGATGTAGGGACACTAGTGGAGGGAAGTGGACACCACACTGGTGGTGGGATGGTGTTGGAATATTACATGCCTATCCTCAACTAGCAACAACTTTCTAAACCACAGTTCTTAATAAGCGAAAATTCCAAAAATAAAATAAGATAAGCGGTTGGGGTTGGGGACATGGCAGGAGAGGCTGGAGCCTGGGGCGGAGTTAGGCAGGGCCTGTGCTCTGCACGCCGTCCCCGGCCAGTCCCCAGAACCACACGGTCCCCTGAGCACTGACCGCAGAGTGACTCACTAGTCCCACGTCAGGGGGTCCAAGCAGCACCAGGCTCTGGGGTCCTCAGACTGACCCCCCGGCTCAGTGGCGACAGCTAGGACTGTCCCTCGTCCTCCTGACCACTGACTGAGAATCCCCCTCCCTGCAAACAAATTTAAAAAGGGCTGAAGTTTTTGCTTCGCATGAGGCAGGCCCGGGTTCAATCCCCGGGCCTGGTTCCCTGAGCATCACCCGGGACCCCGAGCGCTGGAGCGAGGGCTGAGAGAACAGACAGCCGCACACCCGGAGCCCCCTCCGCTTCCCTGACCCCAGCAATCGTGCCTGTGAGTGAGAAACGAGAATCAGAGTCTCCACAGGGCACAAAATCCTGTGTGTCGGGCCAGGCCCCCTGAGGACCCGTCCCCGGGCCCACGGGAACGGCCCAGGGAGGGGGGAGCAGGAGGACCCACCACGGCTCGCAGGCGGGTCCTGTGCGAGACCATTTCCCGGCTCCCTCTGGCTTCTGGAAACGGAGGGAAACAGTTTTCTAAGAACTTTGCCATGTCTTTGTATTAGCGCTTTTAAGACGCGTTTCCTTTCTGGCGCCTTGCCCTTCCTCCTCTTTTTCTTCTCGTTTGCTCTTGTCTCTCTAGGCGAACCTTTCTCCCTGGCAATTTAATTTGCTTTGACTTATTTAAATCCTGGTTATGGGGCGAAAGTTTAAGACAAGTGATGAATAACAGCCCAGTGAGCCCCGAAGGTCCTCCGGGGCGCGATTAGGATGGGGGCACGGGGCAGGGGGGGCTCCCACCGACACCCGCCAGAGTCACACAGGCTCCGCCGCCAGGATGAAAAGTTAATAGATGTCGGCAGGGCTGGCGGAGGCCACCCCGACTCTGAACAGTCCCCCTAAAGTTAGTCTTGGAGGACAGCCGACTTCAAGGCGTGCAGACAGGATCACCTGGGCCAGAGAGAACGCCTTTCTCTGAGTCTCTTCAGCCCGAGTCGATTTTAGGTCATCCTTAATTTTGCTCCCTCGCAGGAGAGAGGGGGTCGCTGACCTACATACAGAGCCATTCCGTCTCCTTGCCTCGATGACAATGGACGCCGCCACGGAGGCCCCACCTCTGCCGCGGCCCCTTTCAGCTGCCAATTCACCCCGGGCACAGAACTTGAAAACCTTTGAGTCCTGAGTTCCTGGGATTAAAAAAAAAAAAAAAAGTTTAGCTCTGCTCCCTTCCAGCCCTCGAGCTTCAGAATCCAACACACAAAAAGGCATATGCGAACTTTAATCTAGGGGCCCTTTGAAGAGATTTTTCCCAAAAGGGAAAGTTCCAGTTAAGTCGCTTCTCGCCACGTTGGTGGCCAGCATGCTGGCCGCGCCCTATTTATTATCCGGTTCCTCTCCTTGACCCGCCTCGCCATCCTGAGATAATTAAAACCAGAAAGGAATTAGCTGAGTCCCGGTGCCTTGTCACCTCCACGGCCAGTTTTTTGGCAGAAGAACAGATTCCCCACTCGGGAAAACACTGTATCACTATCGCACTCTCATCCCGTTGCTCATCGATGTGCTCCAGCGGGCACCAGTACCGTCTCCATTGTGAGACTTGTTGTTACTGTTTTGGGCATATCGAATACGCCACGGGGAGCTTGCCAGGCTCTGCCAGGTGGGCAAGATACTCTCAGTAGCTTGCTGGGCTCTCTGAGGGGAGCAGAGGAATCGAACCCGGGTCAGCCGCATGCATGGCAAACACCCTACCCGCTGTGCTATCGCTCCAGCCCACAGGAAAATACTGGTTAATTTTTTTTTTTAATGAAAAGAGAAAAACCAAGCAAGTTGACTTTGGGGTTTCAGCTGTATCCATTCAGCTGAATAAAAATCATCCGGCCCTGGGGCTGGAGTGATAGAACAGCGGGTAGGGCATTTGCCTTGCACGCGGCCGACCCACGTTCGATTCCCAGCATCCCATATGGTCCCCTGAGCACGGCCAGGGATAATTCCTGCAGAGCCAGGAGTGACCCCTGAGCATCGCTGGGTGTGACCCAAAAAGAAAAAAAAAATCATCTGGCCCTGCAGCGGGAGAGAAAGTGGCTGCCCTGTGCCACAGGGCTGGATCTGGACGGTCAGTGTCTGCCCTGAGTTCTCTCACCCCACCCCTGGGGCTGCGTGACGAGCCAGGCTTAGGGCCCTCAGGGGACTCGTGCCAGTCGGGCGGGGGCCTGGTACATTAACCCAAGGCGGGAATAAAAATGGAGAAGGTTTTCTTTTCCACTGGATTCCTGAAATAAGAAGGGAAGCAATGGGGCCGGAGGCAGCCCCTCGGGGAGGGCACTTCCCTGAAAGGTCGCTGACCCGGGTTCAATCCCCAGCACCCCAGACGGTCCTCTGAGCCGGCCAGGAGCAAACCCTGAGTGTAGAGCTCAGGGTAGGGGGGAGGGAAGCTGGAGCCCATCCCCTCTGAGGGGCCCCGGGGAGGACAGCCAGGCGTGCAGGCAAGAGCCTCTCTGCCCCCAAAACAGAACGAAAATAATATATTGTGCAGCCCTGTAGCACTGTTGTCCATAGATCGGCTCAAGTGGGCACCAGTAACGTCTCCATGGTGAGACTTGTTGTTACTGTGTTTGGCATATCGAATACGTGTGTGTGTGTGTGTGTGTGTGTGTGTGTGTGTGTGTGTGTGTGTAAAATGTATTTCCCTCTAAGACTGGTTGCCTTCGACGTTAAACCCCATCGAATGTGTGCGCTGCTCTTGGAGTGTGGGCAGGGTGTGAGCTATGAAGCGTCCAGGAACAGGTTCACAGGTTCACGCGTGGCTGAGGCTCGGCCCTAGCCTGTGGAGAGCAGCCGTGAGCGTGACAGTGGTTGGGTTCTGGCGCTTTTCGGCTGCCGGGGCTGGGTCCGGCCTCACCCGCCCCGTCCAGGGTGCCCCAATGAAACGGCTTCTTTCTCATGAACTTCTCCTCGGTCTGCCCCAGCCCTGGCGGGAAGGTGTCGTGCCCCCAACGGCCCAGCGCCTCGTCCTCGCCAGTGCCCACCTCCACTCCCTCGGCCAGGGTCCCAGTGCCCCGCCCCCCACCGCCCCCAGGGTCCCAGTGCCCCGCCCCCCCAGGGTCCCAGTGCTCCCCCCCCGGCCACGGTCCCAGTGCCCCCACCAACCCCCCAGGGTCCCAGTGCTCCCCCCACCAGGGTCCCAGTGCCCCACCCCCCAGGGTCCCAGTTCCCCGCCCCCCACCTCCCCCAGGGTCCCAGTGCCCCGACTCCCCAAGGTCTCAGTGCTCCCCCCCCCGCCAGGGTCCCAGTGCCCCACCCCCCAGGGTCCCAGTTCCCCGCCCCCCACCTCTCCCAGGGTCCCAGTGCCCCGACTCCCCAAGGTCCCAGTGCTCCCCCCCCCGCCAGGGTCCCAGTGCCCCCACCAACCCCCCAGGGTCCCAGTGCTCCCCCAACCAGGGTCCCAGTGCCCTGCCCCCCAGGGTCCCAGTGCCCCGCCCCCCACCGGGCCCCCCCGAGGGCATCTCCCGACTGAGGGTTAGTTCCCAGTTTCCGTAGCTTTGGTTGTCATCTGCCTCTCCCGATCCTCTTTAGGTCCCAGAGTGGAAGCCCCCCTCCTGCCTGACGCCTCTCGACGCGGCCCTCGAGCCCACCCAGGGCCGGTGGCCTGGCGTCCCTTAGAGCAGAGGCGCTCCGTTGCGTGTGGTGCCAGGGTCTCTTCATCCATCAGCCGTTCTGGGACCCTTGGGCTGTTTCCAGAACTTGGCTGTTGTGGACACACTGTGCAATGAACGCAGGAGGCTGGCCAGGACAGTGCAGACTCGAACCTGGGGACGGGGTCCGGGGGACGCCACGGTGGAAACGCCGGATCACGTGGAAGCCTAATTCCTGGTTGGCCTCGGTTTTCGTTCTTGTTTACTTTCTTTGATCTTCTTTTTTTCTTTCCTTCCTTCCTTCCTTCCTTCCTTCCTTCCTTCCTTCCTTCCTTCCTTCCTTCCTTCCTTCCACCCTTCCTTCCACCCTTCCTTCCACCCTTCCTTCCACCCTTCCTTCCTTCCTTCCACCCTTCCTTCCACCCTTCCTTCCACCCTTCCTTCCTTCCTTCCTTCCTTCCTTCCTTCCTTCCTTCCTTCCTTCCTTCCTTCCTTCCTTCCTTCCTTCCTTCCTCCCTTCCTTCCACCCTTCCTTCCTTCCTTCCTTCCTTCCTTCCTTCCTTCCTTTTTTTTTCTTTTTTTTTCTGAGCAGTATTCATATCCATATTGTTTTCCAAAAAGACTGGACCCGTGGACACGCCCACCCCCAGTGGGTGAAAGCCTCTTCTCCCCACCCCCACGATGCCAACTCTGATTTCTGCCATCTGTAAAATTCATTTTCAGGAATGAGAAGAGCTAGGCTAGGCCAGACCAAAACTTTACCCTCCGTCAAAAGCCAAAAGCCGTAAGCAGACATACCACGAAAGAGATACAAAATGGCCAGTGCAGAAGCATTAGCCACCAGGAAATACAAATGAATTCCACAAGTAACCAGTGAGCTTTGGCTTCTACTCTTTAGAAGGGCTCAGGGAATACGAGGAGCCACGCCAGGACGCCTTGCCATAGCCATGCTTGGGACCCGGGCCAGGCTGTTTCACTCGGGGCAGCCTGGAGGGGGCGGATGGGGCCCCTCCCCAGAGCAACGGAGCCAGCCCCGACAGCTGAAAAACCCCGTAACTCAGCCGCCACCACGGTCATGGCTAGGAGCGGCCTCACCCAGGAGTGAATCTGTTCCTGGACACCTCATACTTCACACCACTGATGTACCGAGAGTAGCACCCACACCTGACGGGGTTTAAAGGAGAAGGCAACCAATCTCGGGGGAAATATATTTATACAGATACAGATAGAAGGGGCTGGAGTGATAGCACAGCAGGTAGGGTGTTTGCCTTGCATGAGGCCGACCCGGGTTCGATTCCTCTGTCCCTCTCGGAGAGCCTGGCAAGCTACTGAGAGTATCCCGCCCGCACGGCAGAGCCTGGCAAGCTCCCCATGGTGTATTCGATATGCCAAAAACAGTCACAACAAGTCTCACCATGGAGACGTTACTGGTGCCCGCTCGAGCAAATCAATGAGGAACGGGATGACAGTGATATAGTGATAGATATAAACACCAAGGCCCAACCTTTAACAACGTGCTAGTGATCTCTGATAGAAAGCTTACAGAATGGCTTACATAGTGGCTCCTGGGTGAAATACCCCAATCTTCACACACTTTCCTCTAAGAAAACTTTTCGCATCATTTTCAGCGGTTTATTCATAACAAACAATACAAAATAAATTATTTCAGTTCTGCTTTGGGACAGGGGTTGGGGTTCGGGATGGAAACATCCGAAATATGGTGGTAGGAAGGTGTCATGGTGGTGGGATTGGTGTTCGAATATTAATTGTAATCAAATATTGTGAACAACTTTATGAAAATAAAATTTAAAAGAATAAAAGAAAAGAAAACGATGGGCAGCCAGTATGGAAAGGGGTGCGGGATAACTGCAACTCTCGTTCATTTCAGGAGCATAACATGGTGATAAAATGGAAAATAAAATGGAAACCTGTGTGACAGTCTCATAAGCGTAAGCAGGCAGTCTGGCCAGGGCCTGAGAAACTGGACCTCTGAGAACATGCATCAGTATCTGCCAGAAAGGACACGAAAGCTAGACACCGCCACCTGTGGCTCGATAGCTGAAAGGCGAATCCATGCACACGTGACAATATGGGAGAAAGCCAAACACACTTTCCTGAGGGAGGAAGAAGCCAGACACACACAGGAGGAAGTCGCGGGAAAGTCCAACTCACGTGCAGGGACAGTGGTGCAGGGTGTCCCCACCTCTGCAGGTGACAGGCAGAGGCAGACACAAGTCCGCTCTTTGGACAAAGGAGAATCACCCACCTCTTGACTCGAGTGCTGGGGTATTCGTGGTCAGAACTCTCTCGGCCCTACCCCCAGCACCCGTGCCTTTCCCTGGAGACGACGTCTGACGAAACTGCATGACAAACAGCTTTGGAAACCCCAGCACCTCCATTAGAAATGGCACAAAAAGTAAAATTAGGGGCCGGAAAGATAGTGCAATGGGTAGGGCACTTGCCTTGCATGCAGTTGACCTCAGTTCAATCCCCAGCACCCCATATGGTCCCCTGAGACCATCAGGGGTAACCCCTGACTGCAAAATCAGAAGTAATCCTTGAATGTTGCCAGGTGTGGCTCCAAAACTAAAAAAAAAAAATTAAATTAAATGAGCTGTACCTTTCTGTACATAAATTCTATCTCACTTTAAAGAGCGTAAAGCTTTTCTCTCCTCCACTCACAGCTCCCCGAGGCCTCCGACCCCAGGCCCAGCCTACGAAGAGGGCGTCTCCCCACCCACCCTTCTCTTCCTCTCACTGGTGCACTCTGGCCTTCCCCCCATGCAGTACAGTGGGTCGAGAGGACGGAAAGGTTATCCATTTCTTGTCTGAATTATTTTAATACCTTATTAAGTCATTAGTTTAGTTTCAGACATTCAATATCCCAACACCAACCCCACCACCATTGCACCCTCCCGCCATCGTTATTTCCAATTTTCCCAACCACCCCTGGAGCCTGGCCCCAATAGTAGGCCCTCGACAACTTATTTTACGTTGCTTTTTAGATAATGTGCTAAAAGGATGATCAAAAAATGTTTCCTTAGAAGAAAGTGTGTTAAGACAGTTGTATCTCACCATGCAGGCGTAAGCTCTTGTGTGAGAAATTACTAAGGTGCTGTTATAGGGTAATAAGCCCTCTGTGTTCATATTTTGTTAATTAAATTGGTTGCCTTCTAGGTCACATCCCATCCAATCTTGTGTGCTACTCCTGGTTTATCAGGGTTATAGAGTTTGAGATGTCATGTGGCCAAAGTGGCAGCCATGAGCTCCAGGGTGCCCAAAATTTTTAATGGGGTGATACAGGTGGATTTAAATTCTTAACTGACTAGTGAAGGGTGTGTGTGTGTGTGTTATTTTAATACATGTGTGTGTGTGTGTGTGTGTGTGAGCCCATGTGACTACAGGCTTCGGGACATACAGGGAGACGGGAGGAGGCAGCCCATTCCCGACCCCGTGAATGCCTGGAGATTTCAGTCACAACCATGCATGCCTGAGTTTTCCAACAAATCACTTTCTGGATGAGGCTCGTCCAGCAGCGGGTTCTGGCTGTGAGTGTGGCGACTGTGGGGTGGGGGTGTGGGGGGGGGTCGGCTGCCAGGGCTCTGTTTGGGTGGGCCTGAGCTCGCCTGCCCCACGCCAGGTCGCCCTGGGATAACTCAGCCTTCTGTGTCCGGGAGAAAGTTCTCAACCTTATTAAAATCAGGGGTTGTTCCTGGCTCTGCACTCGGGAATCACTCCTGGTGGTGCTCAGGGGACCATATGGGGTGCCGGGGATCAAACCCAGGTCGGCCACGTGCAAGGCAAACGCCCTACCCACTGTACTATAGCTCCGGCCCCCCACCGTCTTAAATTATTTTTAATCCCTGGGTAAATATGTGCTTTTCCCTCAGATTGTTCATGTTACTGTTTTTTTCCATTTTAATTGAGGCATCATCACTTACCACGGTCTTAATATTTGTCTTAGGCACAGTCTGTGTCTACATCACACAGGCCACCAGGTCCACGCTCTGCTGGCCCTTGGCTGCAGCCCCGGCCCAGCCCCCAGTCCAGCCCCGCCCCACCCGGCCCCGCCCCCTCAGCCCAACCCCGCCCCACCCCCAGCCCCGCCCAGCTCAGTCCATCCACACCCCACCCCTCCCGGCCCCGCCCCCTCACTCCAGTCCAGCCCCGCCCCACCCCGCCCAGCTCAGTCCAGTCCCGCCCCTCCTGGCTCCGCCCCACCCCGCCCAGCTCAGTCTAGCCCCGCCCCACCCAGTCCAGCCCTGCCCAGCCCAGCCCAGCCCACCAGCCCCCTGGCCGCTGGGCACTCAGCCCTCACGCCACCTCGGTTGTCTCATTCACCTGCCTCCTTCCCGCTCCGGCTCTTTATTCTCCCCAGTGAGCCCACTCGGGGTTGTCCTTCTCCTGACTCACTTCCCTCAACCCGACCCTCCGGCCCCCTGACGCCGTAGCAAGCGGCCAGGGCTTCTCCATACTCCCTCGTGTCCACAGGCCACAATTATTTCTGTCCTCACTGGGGTCACCCTGGCGTTCAGCATTCCTGCTGATGGTGACCGCAGCTAGTGCCACTGTCCGCTGTCTCTGTCCACCCCGGCCCCACCCGAACCACGCGTGGTCACCTCAGTCCTGGGGCCAACGTCCAAGGCAAGGTGGCGATGGCTGCTGTCCACCGCTCTGCCCCGCTTCTCGGTGGCCCTCTGAGAGTGAGGCCGCCCAGCGTCTGTCCTCCTCTCTCTGACCTACCTGACTTGGCACGTCCCTCTCCTTATGTTCTCTGACGGGAAGGGCGGGCTTGGGCCACCCCTGGTGGTGCTCAGGGCTAAGTCCCGGCTCTGTGCTCAGCGGTCACTCCTGGCGGTGCCGGGGACCATGTGTGTGCAGGGCTAAGGACTACGCCGGGCTCGGCCCCTTGCAAGAGCAGCTCTTACACTGTCAAGACAGTCATTTCTTCACTGATTCGTCTGCCGTGGGGCGGCCCGTTTCTCAGTGAAGACAGCACCAGTGACGCCCCCCGACAGTCGGGGCGGGGGGCGGGGGGCTCTCTGGGCCAGCAGGGGGGATGGGGGGACACTGAGCAAAGCCATTTCTCAGTCACTGAGACAGAGCTCGTGTGCCATCTGCGGGAACTGGCCCAAACATCCCCCCAGCCCCCAGCCCCGAGACGACGACCCCCACACCTAAGACGAGCCCCCCACCCACACCACCAAGCACTGCAGACCCCAGGGCTACAGATGGCCCAAGGCGACGGCCAGTCCCCGCCCCCCCCCCCCCCGCCTCCCCCCGCCCCCCGTCCCTCCTGCCTCCACATCATCCATTTCCACCCTCGCCGCTTTTGCCCACCAGCCGCGGGGTCCCGGGAGGAAGGAGCGAGGAGGCTGGTGGCGGCCCCAGCGGAACCCCCGGCAGACGGGCCGGGAAATCAGGTGGAACCACTCCTCCATCAACGTCTCGGGCCGTGGCACCCCGTTCCTCACACGGGCCCGCCGGGGACTCGGCCGCAGGGGGCCCCATTCTGCGGTGGCCTCATTAGCAGCCGCCGCCCCCGCCCCGGCCCCACCCAACCGACACTGCCCAGCACCCAGACTGACCCTCGCCCACCTGGCCCAGGCCAGCTGCAGGGAGCGGGCGATCGCAGCAGCCCAGAGCTCAGCTCGGGCGGGGGAGGGGGCTCTCGGGGGGCGGGGGCGGGGGCTCGCGAGGGGCGGGGGAGGGGGCTCATGGGGGGCGGGGGAGGGGCTCGCGGGGGCGGGGGGCTTGCAGAAGCCCCGGGGCTGCCAGAGGAAGGGGTGCCACGGGCAGGGCTGGCGGCCAGGGCGTGAGAACCACCCACTGCCCCGATCGGCGGAAGCTGCTGCCCAGGGCTGGACCCACGTGTCCGCCCGGCCAGCGACTGAGCCTGAACTCACCCCTAGCAGCCCCGGGGGCTCTGGCTGGCACCCAGGGCCAGAGATCCCCATCACCGGAGGAAGACAGCCACTTGCGGTCACGGCATCCCGGGGCCCCGCCCGAGAGACCGCTGACCAAACCCCAAAACCACAGATGGGAGGTTGCCTGGTGGGGCACTGGCAGGGCTGGGCTGAGGGAGGGGCTGGCGCCTGCCCACACGCGAGGCCCAGCGGCAGGAGAACGCGCCTCCCTCCCTCCTGCCCGTCCAGCGTCTGTCTCTATTGTTTGGTTTGGGGTCTGCCTTGAAGACCACCCGACAGGCCCCGAGCCTGGTGTGCTGGGTCCTTCCGGCAGTGCTCGGGGGGTTGCAGAGTGTCTCCCTGACCCCCAGAAGCCCTTCCGGAGAGCTTTGGGAGTGGACCTTTCTCCCCGCCTGCGAGGCTGTCGGAGGCGCACGGCCTCTGCTGAGTGAGGGAGGGGCGGGGGCTCTGGACGGGGTCACTCAGCGGAGACCTTGGCGCCTCCATCCCCTGTCGGCTGGGCCCCAGGCTGGCCACTGATCTTTTTTTTTTTTTTTGCTTTTTGGGTCACACCCGGTGATGCTCAGGGGTTACTCCTGGCTCTGCATTCAGGAATCACCCCTGGTGGTGCTCAGCGGACCCTATGGGATGCTGGGACTCGAACCCGGGTCAGCCCCGGGCAAGGCAAACACCCTCCCCGCTGTGCTATCGCTCCTGCCCCCAGCCACTGATCTCTTAAGCCTCCATTTCCCACCTGGCCTGTCCACCCACTCCGCAGGTGTGATAGGCGGGCAGGGCTGCGGCCTCTCGGCCACGTGGGCAGGCAGTTCCAGGGTGCTGCTCGGGCCCTGGGGTGCCGCAGCTGGAACCAGGCCGGGCTGCACCCCCGCTAGCTGGTCTGGAGACTTGACGAACCCTCAGGGTCCGGGCCCCAGTGGTGACCAGCTGGGCTCCGTCAGCTCAAGGGGCAGCTGTGGGGGCAGCGCACGGCTGTGGGAGTGCAGCGGGCTCCCCCGCAGGCGAGGAGGGGAGGGTGGAGCGGTGGGACCCCAGCTGCTGGCACGGAGACAAGAGGGCCCCTCCCAGCCGGCAGCCCGGGCCCTGCGCCCTGCCACGGGACTGAGTGAGCGGCCGGGCCTTGCCTGGCACGCGGCCGACCCGGGTTCGATCCCCGGCATCTCAGGTGGTCCTCTGTCATCCCTGAGTGCAGAGCCAGGAGTGAGGCCTGAGCATCGCTGGGTGTGGCCCCCCAGTAAAGGAGCGAGCTGAGACGATGCGGACCCCTCACACGTGTGCTCTTCACCTCCGTGAGTGCTGTCCGCTGCCCCCCGCCCACCTCTGGCCTGGGCGCTGCTGCTACTGAAGGCCGGGCGAGAGGTCGGGGTGAGGGCTCACCTCCCCGCCCAGCACACACCGTGTCCTTAGTCCCTGCAAGGAGGGACCCGCGGCCCCAGAGCCTGTCCTCCGAGAGACCCGGGACATTCCCGCCCTTCGCTTGCGGACAGAGCCGGCCAGTCCGGCCTCACCTCTCCCAGAGACTCTGCTCCAAGTCAGAGACCGTCTCTCAGAATCCCGATGAGGCAGCAGCTAGGACAGGGGCCCGCGGCAAGACAATCCTCGGAAAGTAGTAAACCCAAGGCTCTCCCCGGGCACCAACACACCAGAGACGCTGGAACCCACTGAGAGAAGCTCCAGCAGGAGCAAAGGCCAGGGAAGGAACTCCAGAGAGGACCACTGACCACGCCCAACTACCACCCTTGGCGACCACCCGAGCAACCAACTCTTAGCTAGCTAGAAAGCCCCGCGTGGGCACAGGTTGGAGACACCTATGAGAGCCACCTTGCACAAAGGGAGGGCGCATCTACCACCTGAGCCCATGTGCTGCTTGTGCCCATGTGCCCCTGCGGTGCCCCCATCTCCCCTCTTGAGAGGCACTGGGGCCCTCTCGTCTCCGGAGACGCCGGCCTCCTCCCTTGAGCATTGCTCCCTCCCTTTCCCCTCCCTCCTCCTTCCCAGAAGCCTCCGAGTCAAACCCGTCTCGCTTCACTGCTCGCCTGCTCCTGAAATCCCTTCTGCGGGGACAGAGGCCTCGGCCTGGGGCGCCTCGGGCTGACTCTCCTTCCCTGCAGAGAGCACGTCCTCACCCCAGCCGGGAGATCGGGCAGCGGGAAGGACCCCCCGCACCCCGAGCCAAGCAGACCCAGCGGCTGGCGGGGCTCGGCCTTTGCTGCCCAGGGTGGCAGGGGCGATGGGGAGAAAGTGACCGTCGCTCCTCCCTGCTTCACCAGGCACCCGGGGGGCCACAGACTCCAGCCCCGCCCCACGGCACCGGGCTTGGCCAGCGCGGGGTCACCCGGCCAGTGAGAGGGCCGGCAGGCTGCGCCCCCACTGGACTGCCCTTCTTCCTCGGGGGACACCCACGGAGACCAGGCGGGGCCCCCCAGGGCACCGGGGCCCCCGGCCTGCACCAGCCCCCACACTCGCAGCCCCGGGCACAGACGCCAGGCACAGCTCAGCCCAGCCCTAGACCCCCTGGTGGGCACTGGGGAAGTCTGGAAATGCAGCCGGGAAAGGAAAGGCGGGAACACGTGTTCCCCCCACACACACACCCCCGCGCTGCCTCTCAGCCCGCCGCAGGCTCTTATTCTGCTTTTCCTAGGGGACTGCTCCGGGCGGCTTTGTCACCAGGCCTTGTTCCCTAACCCCGACCCCGGCTCGGAGGCACCAGACGGGCCCGCTCACCTCCATATCTGTAACTGTGTGGGCACTGCAGAGATGGGACGGTCGGTCGGCCGGCGTGGCTGGCCGGCGGCCATGGTCTCAAACGTCCACCTCTGCTGGCTTGAAGACGGCCGGTCTGCAGAGGGTGGGCGCGGTCACCCCCTTCTTACCACTGTCCGGCTTACTAAGACCACCTGGCCCTCCGCCAGCCCCGGGTCCCCGCCCCAGGGGGCCGGCTGTCCAGCCCCCAGCTGCCTGGAGGAGGCCGTGTGGCTTTAAAAGGGAAAAAAGGAGATGGTGACTCGTGATTGTCTGCAGGCTCGAGGGGGAACCTGATTCTCACCCCCAAGGCCCCTCCACTTCCTCCGAGAGGCAGGGGGCCCCTCTCCCCATCTCCGGCGCTGATTGTCGCATTTGCATCCACACCCCCCCCCAGCTCCGAATGTTGGTCCCCAAGGACATGGCGTCTCGTGGCAAATTGTGCCTGTGTAACCATGGGCTCCGCAGAGCTAGAGCGAGTGAGGGAGACTCCTGGGGACACCCAGGAGCAGGGGACAGAGCCCGGAGCGAGGGGTGCACGGCCAGGGGCCCAGATCAGCAGCCGGGCGGGCAGCTGCCGGGGAGGGGCCCCGCCCACACGCCCCAGGTGCCACCCGGGGATCGGCACTGTGGACGCTGCCCCCAGGGCTGGCCCAGACGCGCGGGGAGGCTTCCAGGAGCAAGAGGCGGGAACGAGGGGGTGTCCTCCACCGGGCGGTCCAGGCGGGGGTCCCAGGAGAAGGACCCGGCACAAGCCCCGGGGCCAGGAGGAGGCGGGCAGGCGCCCTGGAGGGGGCGGGCCTGGCCCCGCCGGAGAGGGGGCGCCGTGGGGGCGGGCTCTGGCTCCCGCAGGGGGACACAGCCTGGGACAGCCGCCCGCATGAGGGCTGGGGTGTAAGGGGCCCTTCGGGACGGGGACGGGGGCTGCGGCCCTGAGCCGACCCCACTCCTGACCCTGCCGGGGCTGCTGCCCTCGGGGATCGGGGTGCCCATGCCCCCCCAGGGCCAAGGGTCTGCAGGTGTCCAGACGGGCCTGGCGCGCCCAGGGCAGGAAGGGCAGGACCCGGGGGAGCAGGGCACAGCTGGGGGGCAGCACAGGGTGGGGGGGCAGGGTGGCGGCAGTGGCTACAGGTGACACGGTGCTCAGGGCTCTGGGCACGGGGCCCTGGGGGGCCAGCTGGGGGGGTCTGGGGGGTGGGGAGGGGCACAGCCTGTGCCATGAGCAGGGAACAGGGAGGCCAGCTGGGACCCCTGGGTGAGCCTGCTCCAGAAGAGAGCCGGCGAGGCCACCCCGGGGGCGAGAGTCCCTGGGCAGGGACACACAGGGCAGAGCACCCATGGGCGAGCACTGTGGGCGAGCACCATGGGCAGAGTACCCATAGGTGAGCACCACAGGCAGTGCACCACGGAAAGAGCACCAGAGGCAGAGCACCATGGGAGAGTACCATGGGTGAGCACCCACAGGCGAGCACCCACAGGTGAGCACCACAGGCAGTGCACCAAGGAAAGAGCACCATAGGTGAGCACCCACAGGCGAGCACCCACAGGTGAGCACCGTGGGCTGAGCAGTCACTGGGGAGGTCCATGAGCTGAGGAAGCCGCGAAGGGGCTTGGGGCCACCATCGAACCCTCGACCCCCCGGGCCCCGGGAGACAGGCCACCCCTGAACCCCACGTCCGGCCGCCCGCTTGCGGGGACGGGCAGAGACTGTGCCGGGCGCAGGGCCTGGATCTCGGGGTGTCCTGGGACCGACGCCCCCTAGAGTCGTCCCGGGGACAGTGAGGCAGCCGGGAATCGACGAGGGGCACGTGCCTGGCGCCCTGGGTGTTTCCCCAGCACTGCCACGCGCGTCCCTTGGCAGAGCCAGGAGCTACCCAGGGATGCCCGAGAGGCTAAACGCAGACCAAGCACAGGAGCCCGCGCCCCCCGGGTGCCCCGTGCCCCCCTTCCCGGCACCTGGCGCCGTGGCTCAGAGCAGCGATGCACCTGGCATCTGGCCCCCGCCCTGCTCCCGCCCCCCCCCCCACGAGCTCAGCAACGGCTGTGGACATTTGCCCGTCTCCGCCCTCGGCCTCGGGCACGGCCATGCGGGGCGGTGGGGGGGGAGTTCCCGCTGCCTGTCCCCCGGGCGAGGGCTGAGCTGGGACCCCACTCCCCTGGCAAGCTTGGCAGAGCAGCTAGTCCACTCCTACCTCTCACGTCCCCCCGATGCTGAAGATGGGGACCATTTCTCAGCAGGGAAACTGAGGCAGCAGGCACCAAGTCTGTTCTCCCTGACAGACCTCCTAGGGAACGGGCCGCAGTCCGGGGGACGCGAACGTGGGTTCGTTTAAGCCCCGCCCGTGGGCCTGAGCAAGGGCCCG
Source organism: Sorex araneus (assembly GCF_027595985.1). Lineage (NCBI taxonomy): Eukaryota > Metazoa > Chordata > Mammalia > Eulipotyphla > Soricidae > Sorex > Sorex araneus. The sequence goes on along the minus strand of NC_073313.1, from coordinate 267,213,590 downwards.
TGGGTAAGATACTCGCCCTGCACGCGCTGACCTGGGGTCCGTCCCCGGTCTCCCAGAGGGTCCCCAGAGCCGCCCAAAGTAATCCCTGAGCACAGAGCCCGGAGTGAGCCCTGAGCATCCGCACTGCCAGGTGTGACCCAAACCACTTCCCACCCGCCCCAGTTCCTGCATCATGTTCGGACGCTGCCGGGTCTTGAGCGAGTCACTGCGAAGCTGCTGCCCAAACAACCAGCGTCACAGATGAGGCGCGTCCACAGGTCACCGAGCGCCAGCCGGGCGTGCAGACGCCCACAGAGCCCACCGGGGTCCGAAGCTGCGTGCCAGCAGGAATGCCAGAGACAAGGCCCTAGGTGCCGGCCGCCTCCCTCCACGCCTCTCCCCTGCCATCTCTGAGGGATTCCCGCTCAGCACCCGCTCTGCCGCCCCCTCCAGGCAGGCCCTCCGGCAGCGCCCGTCCCGACACCTTCCCGCCAACCCCAGCACTGCCAGGGACGGCCGCTCCGCCCACAGCGCCTGCTCACTCTGGAGCCCCCCGCCCCACCGCGGGGTGGGATTCCTTCCTCCTGTGCCCTCGGGCTTCCTCTTCTCTCTTATTTCCTGAAGAAAACTATTTTACTTTTGGGGGGAAAAGAAAACACCCTCCCCCTATGGAACTGCACCACGTAATAGAAGCCTCAGGGGTCCCGGGGGCAGAGCCAGAGCAGAGCTGCCCTGAGGACTCCGCTGTCCCGCCAGAGACGGGGGCGCTGGAGACAGTCCCGGCAAAGGCACTGGCACCACACACAGACGGCCCCCCGCAAGGCCCAGAGCCAGGGGCAAGCCCCACGCAGAGCTGCCGTGACAACCCATCACGCACGCACACACACACGCACACGCGCATGCACACACACACGCACACACACACACACGCACGTGCGCGCGCACACACACATGCGCACACACACATGCGCACACACACATGCACACACACACACACACACACACCCCAAAAACAGGCATAAGGGCTCAAGACTCGGGGCTGGAGCAATAGCACAGAGGGGAGGGCGTTTGCCTTGCACGTGGCCAACCTGGGTTCGATTCCCAGCATCCCATAGGGTCCCCGAGCACCGCCAGGAGTGATTCCTGAGTGCAGAGCCAGGAGTCACCCCTGAGCATCACTGGGTGTGACCCAAAAAGAAAATAAAGAAAAGGACTCAGTACTCTGCCTGGAGAAACGGCACAGGGTCCGGGGCTGGCTTTGCGCCCCGCTGTCCGTTCCACCCGCAGCATGGCACAGCGGCCCCAGCAGGCCCGGGAGTGACCCCTGAGCACCGAGCCTGGAGGAGCTCCTGAGCACTGTCCATCCCGCCCCAGCACAAAGAAACAGGACACGGGTTTCACAGGAGGGGCCACATGGAGAACCTGCTGGGGGCCCCTTTTCCAGAAGCTTCCGTGTGTCTTGGCAGCGACTGCGCAGGGCCCTACAGAGTCGGGGACCACCCAGGGGTCCCGCCCGGGGCCGTGGCTCAGGCGTGGAGCCACCCGGGGGCTGCTGGGCTGGGGTTTCTCTCTGAAATCCAGGCCCTCGGCTGAGGAGTCGCAGTTTCCGGGGAATCCTGGCGCGGGGCCCTCTGCAGTTTCCGGGTGAGCGAGAGTCGCGGGCAGCAGCACGGCAGGGTCTGTCTGAAAGGGGACGCCGAGTCCCCACGCACCCCCAGGGGCGCCCTCGTGCCGCAAGTGTCTGGGTGAGGGCCGGGGCCCTGGAACGTGTCCCCCCAGTCACTGCAGCACCCGGACGCCCAGCCAAGCTGCGTGCGGAGGGGACCCGGCCCCCCGGGAAAGGCAGCGGGCCCAGGCCCCCGCAGTGCTGTGCCCAAGAAGGGGGGCCCAGCACCCCGCGGCAGGGCAGCACCGTGACCTGAGCCGGCACGCGGCGAGCCGCAGGCAGCTGTACGCAGGCGTGAAGCCACCCCAGGGCTCGGGTCCCCGAGGCCCTACACAGCGGGCGGGCGGCAGAACCACGCTCTCGGGCCCAGGCAGGGGCCGTCACACAGGGCAGCTTGCATGGTCCCGAACCAAGGCTGAGTCCCGGCCTGCCGCAGAGCCTGGGGCCAGCCGCGGCCTCACACCCGGCCGGCCCCTCTGAACTCTGCAAGTCAGGGCTGGGGTCCTCGCCCGCCGCCTTCTGGTTCACTTTGGGGGCCAAATTCTGGGCCTGGGGTCAGAGACTTGGCTTCCAGAAGCTTCTGGAAGCATCGATGAATACCAGCCTTGCCCCCGGAGCCGAGCACTGGCTCCAGGGACAAAGGGCACGGGAGCTGCCAAACCCCGGAGTCACCGCCGTGCCCGGCCAGGCGAAGTGGCCACAGTGGGTGCCCCCGGGTCGGGTCACTGTGGTCGGCCGGGGGCCTCGCCTCGCCCCTGAGTGCTGTTTCCCAGGCCCACAGCGGCCCACGGCGCTGGCATCACTCTCACTCAGGCCTGCCCCGGGCACGACACAGACCACAGCAGCAATGGGCGACGATGCCCCCGAGGTACCCGGGACCTGCTGCCCACGGGCACCGCCTCAGCACGGGGCATCTCCCGCCCACATCCCAGGAACACGGGGTCCTGGGCTGGAGTCGGGGGGGCCCAGGGGGCTGTCCTGGATGCCCGGCCCTGCCTGTCTCACCCTGTCCTGCTTCCCCTGCCCGGCCCCACCCTGCCCAGCCTTGCCCTGCCCTGCCTGGCCCTGTCCAGCATCCCCAGCCCTGCCCAGCCCTGCCCAGCCTTGCCCAGCCCTGCCCAGCCCTGTCCAGTACCCCCAGCCCTGCCCAGCCCTGCCCAGCCCTGCCCAGCCCTGCCCGGCCCTGTCCAGCACCCCCAGCCCTGGCTCGGGGTCTGCGGCCACTGGAGCATGAGAGGAGCCCAGTGGACGTAGGTGGACAGGGCCGGGGCAGGGACAGCTGGTCCCCCCGGAGCTGTGGGGTTGGAGGCAGAGCCTCAGCCCATTCCTGCCCAGAGATGCTGCTTGCAGGGGAAGGGGGGAGGGCAGGCGAGTAGGGGACCACAGGGGAAGCAGGGGTCGGGGTGAAAAGAGATTCCAAAAACCACTGCGAACCTCAGGTGTGTGGCCCCAACACACACACAAGCATACACACACACATATACACACATATGCATGAATAACACATACACACATGTACACACACATCAATATACACGTGTACATACACATCACTATATCACTGTCGTACCATTGTTCATCAATTTGCTCGAGCGGGTGCCAATAACGTCTCCATTCGTCCCTGTCACGTTCAGGGTCAGGGGAATGAGGTCCATTATTGTTACTGTTTTTGGCATCTCGAATACGCCACAGGAGGCTTGCCAGGCTCTGCTGTGCTTGATTCTGCGTCACTCTCTTCCGGGAGCTTTGATTTATAGTTTCTGGATCTTGGCGGTTGATGAGGCTACATGGCCTGGGGCCAGTTTGTAGGTGTGGCTGCCAAGCTACTTGAAAACTGGGGATCTGGGTGGAGGAGGCCCAGTCGGGATCAAAGCAGGTTTGGAGATCTCAGCCCCAGGTCCCGCACAGCTGGGTTCCTCTTCCAGTTCCTTCATGCGTGAGGCTGCTCCGAGCGTGTGGAGAGGGGCCTTGAGCATGGCTGTGGCTGGGTGCTGGAGGTTTTCGGCTGCCGGGGCTCTGCTCGGGGCAGGGATGAAGACTCAACCTGCCCTCTCCGAGGGGCCTGGAGAAGGCAGCCTGGCGCGGGGGCCGGAGATCTGCCAGGGCGTGAGCGACCCGGCCTCTGGCCTGGCCTATCCTCGCTGTCATGGCAATGAGGGCTTCTCTGCTTCTGCGGCACTGAGAAACACCCGGCCGCCGACTTCCATCCTGACGGCCGCGCCGTGGCTTCCGGGTCCGCATACCGCAAGCTGCTGCGGTGACATGCTGACCCCGACTTCCCCCAGGACCGCAGGGCCGGGCGACGGCCTCTCCTCCTGTTCCCCTGGCCGCTGCTCAAGATCACACGCCAGTCTGCCTCTGACGATGCCTCCGCATGCCTGCGGCCCCCTGGGGCTCGCCGCCCCTGGCCCGCCCAGACGTGAGGTCGAGCCTGCGGGGACACCGGCTTCAGGGGCCACGGGGCCGGCCTGCGCGACAGTGGCACGTGCTCAGGCCTGCGGTGGGGAGGCGAAGGCGGGGCCTCGGAGCAGGCTTGTGGCCTTGGCCACGGCCAGCCAGCGCCCCGGGCGGGCACGGCGCCCGAGACAGACCAGCCAGCGCCCGGGGCGGGGACGGCGCCCGAGACATCAGTCTGACGGCCTTCAGCCACGAGGGATCATGCAGGCCTGGGGGGAACTCAGGCCCAGCCGTCCCGCTCGGAGCCCTGGCTGAGCCCCCAGGCCCGTTGCTCTCCTCCTCCTCCCCCCGCCCGACTCCCCCCCCTCCTCCCCGTCCTACCCAGCAGCCTCCCCTGCGGGCGATGCGGCGAGGCTCCCCTCTGATGCCCGAGACCCTGGAAGGCCCTGACCAGCCCCCGTCCCTGGGCCACCCCCCCACCGCAGGAGTTTGGCCGGGGGATCCCCTCGTGCTCGCCCTCTGTCCAGCCATCCCGCTGGAGCACCGTGACCACCTACGCGCGATGGGCTGGACCACACGGGCTGCCATACATGTTGGCCGACTGTGAAAACACCGCCTGGGCCGTGTCCTCCGCCGAGCCAAGCCCTGTGCTGGCCGCCTGCAGCTGAGTTGAGGGACTCGGGCGGCCGAGGCCCCGGCCCCATCCTGGTCCTGTGAGCCCCCCTCAGTCCTCTCTGAGTTCCCTGTCCTGAGGACCTGTCTCGAGAGGGCGGGCCCCACCTCCCGCCTGCAGCCTGGGACCACTCCGGCCCCCTCTCCCCTGCTCTGAGAATTCAGGGCACCACCACGGTGGCCAATGACCTCTCGGTTTGCTCGTTTCATTTTTAACAGCTGTACTTTGCACACCCTAGAAATATATATATATACATGTACACATGCACTTACACATACTCACATATACACACATACATACACACACATATATCTCCACGTATGTATTTACACACATATACACACATGTACACATGTATACACATATATGTACATATGTAAACACATACACATGCACACATACACTCGTATACACATGTCCACATATCCACACACTCACAAATACACATGATCACACAAATACATACACTTCCACACACATAAACACATACATAGTTAGGTTCACACACCTACAGTCATGTACACATTATATGTACACTCACACATCTACACACACATACATGCACACACATATGTACATACTTACACATGCTCACTCACATACAGGAGCTCACACACCTAGAAGTCTGGCCACATAGGAATCAAGATCATTCTACGAGGGGGCTGGAGCGATAGCAGAGTGGGTAGGCGTTTGCCTTGCACGCGGCCGACCCAGTTCGATTCCCAGCATCCCATATGGTCCCCTGCGCACCACCAGTAATTCCTGAGTGCAGAACCAGGAGTAACCCCTGTGCATCGCCAGGTGTGACCCAAAAAGAAAAAAAAAAAGATCATTCTACGAGGGCTAAGACACCTGCCTTGCATCCTGCCAACCCGAGTCAGGCCCCCCGCACTGCACGGTCCCCAGGACCCCGGGGAACAGCCCCAAGGCACCGAGCCCAAACACCCCAAAACATGACAAAATGAATAAATAAGACGCGTGAGGGAAAGGAGGAAGGCGTGAGACCAAATCGACCACATGTAACACAACTAGAAACGCCCGTGAGCAAGGGCCCTTCCCGCACACACACGCTTTGCCCCGTGCAAGAGCAACAGAGGCACAGACGGCACGCACAGCCAAGGGTGGGCGGAGCAGTCCTTGTAAAGACGATCTTCAGAAAGGTGAGCATGGACACAGTGTGGGGGTGGGGGGGAGATGTCCGGAAGCTGCCAGGGACGTGGCCACAGGGGCGGGACTCAGACAGCACTGGCCCCTACATCAGGCTAATGCGTAGAAAGTCACTGCAAAGTTATGCTTCCAGGGGAACTGGGGGTCACACCCGGTGGCCCTCGGGGCTTACTCCTGGCTCTGTGCCCAGGGTCATGCATCGAGGGGCTCAGGGATCAGACAGGGGTGTCTGCTCGCACACAGTGCCTTAGCCGGCACTTTCTCTGCACACTCCACGTGGTTTGGGTCACTCTCGTCCTGCAGGGCTTCGAGTGGAGAACCGGGGCCAGCCGGACCCTGCTCCCCGGGCCGCACGCCGAGAGCCCCAGCCAGCCGGAGCCGAGTCCCCCGACCCCGCCAGGAGTGCTCCCTGAGCACAGGGCCAGGAGTCATCCCTGAGCACTACCGGTATGGCCCCAAAGACAAAAAATAAATTAATTAAAAATTTTCAGAAGTGAAGCTGGGCCGCTGAGGGGCCCAACAGGCTGCGTGTGTGCTCCCGAGGGACCCCGAGCCCTGCCGGGGTAGCCCCCCAGACCTCCAAACTCATGCTCCTTTAGATAATGTCCCGGCACACTTACTCCCCACTGCTGCACGGCTGCAGGGTCCGAGGAGACGGGGGCGAGAACCAGACAGGGGGGAGTGCAGGGAGGAGTGAAGGGCGGAGAGCAGGGGTTAGAGCAGGGGTGAGAGCAGGAGAGAAAGCAGGGAAAAGCAGGGGAAAGCAGGGGGAGAGCGAGGGGAGAGTGGGGGAAGAGCAGGGGGAGTGGCGGGAGGGAACAGTGCCTCCCAACACGGGGAAGTGGCTCTCTCGGAGGACAGTGCTGCTACCAATATCGTCACTGACCGTTGAGCTTAGAAGCTCTAGTCTGGCAATGAGAGACACACACAAGAAACGTTACTATTGAAGAAAAAATACCGTTATTTGCCAAAACAAGTGCCATCCCACCTAAGCTCCCGAAATCAAGTGTATGTCCAAATCCACGGGAAAGGACTAAATCACAGGGAAAAGAGGCAACATGCCGCTCCCGGCAAGGTCAGGAAGGAGGACAGGCAGACGGCCAGTCTGAACAAGAGTGAACATCCCATACTGCAGCTCCACAGGAAGGAGTGGGGAGAAAGCCCCTTACCAGGGGAGCTGACTCGCACACGCGTGAAACTACGTGATGCCGCGTGACTCAGACGCTTTTAAATAAACTTACCCTTGGACCCCGAAAGCTCCTTCCCATGACCCCGTGTCAGAGGGGACGGAGTGCTTTATTGCCTAGACAGGACCCTTCGGGGGTAGAAAGAGGCCATGGGCAGGGATGTCCGCTGTGTGGAACCTCCTCGCACACGTCAGGACCAAGCACCAAAAGCTTCTACACCACGAGGCTGAGGTCTCAGTGCTCCTTTCTGAGCTCTGAAGTGGCCACAGTCCGTTCTGGGTGATGAAAAGTCAGACTTCCAGACGGGGGCCGAGTGCCCGCCGCCGTGCATCAGCAGTGCGTCCGTGTCGTGTCAACGCGCAGAACGTTGATGGTGACCACGTGTAGGCAGAGGCTCCTACACAGAGAAATGCGCGTCACCCTCTGCCCTCCTGTCCGATCCGGGGGGAACCGGCACGTGTTTGCAGCTCCCGAGAGATCATGATTCTCCCCTTTGGCTCCTGCCCTCTGCCCGGCGGGGTGAATGCCGGCCCGTCCCAGCCGCTGGATTCCAGGGCCGGGGGGATGCTCGCTCCCATTTCCTTTATTGTTCTGGTTTTGTGTGAGGTTGTTTTTGTTTTTCACTTTGGGGGCACACCCGGCAGTGCTCAGGGCTTATTCCTGGCTCTGTGCTCGGGGACTACCCCTGGCGGGGCCCAGGGGACCCTGTGTGGCCCCAGGACTCAACCACAGGACTGCTCACGTGCCAGGGAAGCACCTCTACCTCCGGACCATTTCTCTGGCCCGACAGCCTCGGCGTTCTTATCCAAAAATAAAAGAAGAAGCAGTTTCCAACACCGGGAAAATCACAAAACTCAGGCACAGAGGACAATGAGGCTTCCCCGCCCATCCCAATCAGCTCTGAGTGTGACTCGGTTTCCCAGCCTGGCGCCTCCGGACAGAGAGTGGTCTAAGGGCAGCCTTGCACGCACACCCCAGATGGACACACGGACAAGTGGCCCCTGGGGAACCAGGCGCAACAGAGAACCCGGGTGTCCAACGAACAGGTCACGCTCCCGGCCCTCTCGCCGAGTCTTCTCTGGATTCTTTCCCAAACAGGCTTTTGTTCGGCATAAAGTCGAGAGAAACGTGTGCCTTCCCACCCTCGGACGGCAGCAAGAGCCAAGCACCAAGCGTGGGAGAGGTTTTGTTCCCCCCTCGAGGGTGCTCTTAGATGCGCTGAACTATTTACAGATGACAGGACAGGGTACACTGGATTTGCCCTAAAGTAATATTGGTGGGGAGGGGACAGCTGGGCGCAGGGCGGGTCTGGGTGACGGAGGACGGGCCATCTGACCTGGGGTGCATCGCCCTACCTGGTCTGCTCTTGTGGACTTCAAATACCTCCCAATAGAAACGTTCTTTCGTGTTGTTTGGGGTCACACCCAGTCGAGCTCCGGGGCCCCTCCTGGCTCTGCTCTCAGAAAAGTTCTCAGGAAAGTATGGGGCCGGGGATCGAACCTGGGGCAGCCCCGGGCAAGCACCCTACCACTGTACTATGGCTCTGGCCCTCTTTGTGAAAAAGAGTAATGCACACAGCCAGCCCCGTTCTGTCCTGGGCACCGTGCAGGTCCCCGAGGCACTGCCAGGGCTCAGACGAGCGCAGAGCCCGAGGTAACTGCAGCTCGCCTCCAGGTGGCGCTAGGCAAACAGTGTGCCCATCTTCCTGAGGCAAGTGGGGGAAGGAATGAGACAGGCGATGGCCTGAACCCCCAGGTGCTGAAGGCGGTGGGGGAGGGGAGAGGGGGTAGGGGCCAGCTCCATGCACCCAGGAGGCCCTGCAAGTGAGCACTGCCCGCTGAGGCCCACCGTGCTCCCCCAGGGGACCCCACCCGCGCCCCGGGGAAGCAGGGGACATCTGGAGAGAGAAACAGAAGCAGTCCGGGGGAGACGCGTGTGTGCTGCGTCATGTGTGAGAATGCGAGTGAGTGTACGTGCACACAGTGTGTGTGAGACTGGGGGGGTGTGAGCGTGTGTGAGTGTGCATGTGAACGTGTGTTGTGAGGCTGTGTGTGTGGACGTGTGTGAGTGCATTTGAGGGTGTGTGTGAGTGTTAAGTGTGAGTGAAGATGTAAGTGTACAAAAGTGTATTGTGAGTGTATGTGAGTGTGTGTGGCTATGTGGGGGCATATGTGTATATGACTATGTGAGTGTGCATACATATATATGAATGTGTGTATGTAATATTGCGTGGGTGTATGCGTGAATATGAGTACATATGTGATTGTTAATGTGTGTGAACATGTATGTGAGTGTGAGCTGTGGGTGTATGTGAGCTGTGGGTGTATGTGAGTATATTAGTGCATATGTGCATGTGTGAGTGTATGTGAATTCTCGAGACTGTGTGTGAGTGTATGTGAGTGCATGTGAGTGTGACTGTGTGCATCTGTGTGACTGTGTGGTTTTGTGTGTATGAGTGTGTGTCATGTGTGTATGTGATATGTGTGTTAATACAACAGTATGTGATTGTGTCTATGAGTGTGTATGAAAGTGAGTATGTGACTGTGTGTATGACTGCATGTGACTGTGTGTGTCTATGGCTGTGGGTGACTATGTGCACTATGTGTGTGTATATGAGTGTGTGTGACTGTATGTTTCTGTGAGTGTGTGTGAGCAAGTGTGTGTAACTGTGTCTATGAGTGTGTGGCTGTGTGACTGTGTGTCTGAGTGTGTGTGTGACTGTGTGTATGAGTGTGTGACTGTGTGTGAGCACGGTGACTGCGTGTGGTTGGGCGCCTTCTCATCTGCAGGCTCAGTACTCACAGTGTGTGGGTTCGAGTCGGTTCTAGCAGCCTCCAGTGCCCCTGCGGCTGACGGCGGCTCAGGACCCCGGGTCCGGGGAGGGCCCCTCAGTGCTGGCGGCTCAAGGCTTAACTCGGGGGCACCAGGGGCTGAGCCTGAGAGCCGACCCAGAGGTTTTCCACAGTGACATGAAGTGGACCCCAGTACTGTGACGGTGTCGTCAGAAAAGGCTCCCTACTCCTGGGCTGGGCACTGGGAGTCATGGAAAGAATGAGAAATGTTTTTCCAGAACCTTCTAGACATTTCCACCCCTCCCCCACCCCGTTCCTTGACTTGAGTGACTGCGCACTTTGCAGCGCAGCCTGCGAGTTGGCGGCGAGAGGAGTGAGCAGCCCCTGTGGGTGCCCGACTCCCCCAGACAGAGCCAGGCCCCGGAAGGCCGCACCCAGGGGTGAGCTCTGCACCCGGCCCTCGCACATTTCCTCGGGGCCAGGGGTCCTGGCGGGTGTTGGCCGCGCCCCTGACCTTCCCACTCCCTCTGCCCGTCCTCTGCCTGCCGCCGGTCCAGCGGGCAAGAAATGCTTCAGCCTTGGGGCCCGCTTCCCCCCCCACCCCAAAATCCCCTCCTTTGGAGCCCTCGGGCTCTGTGCAGGGCTGGAGCTGGTGTGAACCCCCAGCTGTCCGTGACACTCACACTCACAGACAGACACACACACAGACACACAGACACATAGAACGAGACACACTCACACACACAGACACAGACTCACACTCACAGACAGACACACACACACACAGACACATAGAACGAGACACACTCACACACACAGACACAGACTCACACTCACAGACAGACACATACACAGACACACAGACACATAGAACGAGACACACTCACACACACAGACACAGACTCACACTCACAGACAGACACACACACACAGACACATAGAACGAGACACACTCACACACACAGACACAGACTCACACTCACAGACAGACACACACACAGACACACAGACACATAGAACGAGACACACTCACACACACAGACACAGACTCACACTCACAGACAGACACACATAGGTACACACATTCACATACAGACACTCACAGACACACACAGACACTCACACTCACAGACACACACAGATACACACACTCACACATACACACACAGATACACACACTCACACATACACACACAGATACACACACTCACACATACACACACAGACACAAATACTCACATACACTCACACTCACACTCACACTGCAACAACGGAAGGAGTGAGGCGGTGGGAGAGCAGGCGGTGACTCCAATAAACTCCAGTCATCGTCCTGCAGAGCCCAGGGTCAGCTCGGCCGCGGGGCTGGGGGCTCCCGGACCCCCGGTGTGCTGCCGGGGTCCCACCCCAGGTGGGCAGGGCCAGCGCCGCCCCAGCTCTCTCCGGCTCCCCTGGCTGGTTCTGTTCCTCTCGGTGGAGAGCAGCCCCCGGGCATCCCGGGGTGCGTTGCCCCGGGGGAAAGATGTAATAAACAAACACATCAAGGAGCCGGAGGCTCTTTCATTTCCCGTTCCCATTACTCGCCACTCTGGGTCCCGGCCACCATCTCATTTCCATGGGAACTCAATTGTTTTTGTTAACGTCTAATTGAGCTTTTAATTTGCTGGGTTGAAATTTCAGAAGGCAGCAAGAGTAAATGCTTTTTCTACTTTAAAAAAAAATAGAGGGGGGGCAGGAGAGATAGTACAAGGGGTGAGGCTCAGCCTTGCACACAGTGGACACGGGCGTGGGTCCCCGGCACTGCACAGGGTCCCCAGAACCCTGCCAGGGTGATCCCCGAGCACAGAGCCAGGAGTCATCCCTGAGCACTGCCAGGTGTGGCCCCAACCCTGACAAAATACGGAGAGCAGAGGGAAATTCCCGCCAACTTTCCTTTTTAACATCCAGCTCTTATCCCGCCTTTGACTCCTGCTTCGTCACCTGACCACAGAGACTTAAAAACATGCAAGTGGGGTCAGAGTGACAGCACAGAGGGAAGGGCGTTTGCCTTGCAAGCAGCCGACCCGGGTTCGATCCCTGACACCCCATATGGTCCTACGAGCACCGACAGGAGTAACTGCTGAGTGCAGAGCCAGGAATAACCCCTGAGTATCACCGGATGTGACCCAAAAAGAAAAAAAACATGCAAGTGGGGTGTCCCGCCAACACGGGGCAAGGCCCGCACCCATTCTCCCCCCTGGCAGGAGGAAAGTACAGCCCCGCCAGACAGCCAGGCCCGGCCACAGACGCCAAGACGCCTGCCGGCATGGCACTGGGACGTGTTACCTGAAAATCCTGAAGGCAGCATCCGCTCGGCGTATCCCGTGTCAGCACGCCCATTTTTATTTAAAGATCACCATCGATGGCACATTTTCTGAAGAAAACCCGGGTGAGCGTGTCCTTAAGAAGCACTTGCTAATTCGGTAACTCTATGTAATTGGCACATGTGCGGCCTTCAAAACGGCCCCTTGGACACACGTTGACAAGACAGGCTGTTAAACTTTTGCGGAGAACACTTAACCCCTAACACAAATGGCATAAAACCCAGGCTCAGGGAACGGTCTGCTCCACTGGCCCGTCCCGCGGTTAGAGAGAAAGCTAATCACTGCCATCGCGGATGTGATTAGCTTGCCAAGAGTCTCATCTCTTATAGGCCGCCCAAGCACCGAGTGAGAAAGCAGGGAAATTGCATCTTTTATTCCATCATTTCAAGAATAAATTAATCCTCGGTCAAATTTTCTGTGCGTACTTGCAGTGTTCAGACACCACCCAATTCTGGTTATGATCAACGCCACATCGCGTTGTTGGATTTCAGAATACTTCGGGAGGGGCAAAGCGGCTTCTCTTTATTTTCTTCTGGGGCTACATTCAGGGCTGCCCAAAGGGGACTCCTGGCTTGGTGCTCAGAGGTTGCTCCATGGGGTGCTGGAGATAAAACCGCAGGCTCCCGCATGCAAAGCAGGCGCCCCGGCCCTCTGAGCCATCTCCCCAGCCAACAGTGCTGGAATGCTTTTTAAATTCCAGTATTTGTCTTGAAAATGTCAACACAACATCTTCCTGTTGTAAGAGAAAAAAAAAATCATTCCCTTGCAATGCCGAAGCTCATTCTCAAAGTGTCCTGCAGGTGGCGCCCTAAGCAAGCCGTCGCCCGGCTCGCCCACCAACCTTCCAACCCCGCAAACTGCAAAACGGGAGCGCGGCAGCCCACAGGATAAAGGGGAGGACGCGACAAAACTCGAGACTCGTGAAGGACCACACAGAGCTGCGCAGCTATCATAAAAAATTCGGTAATTAAAATATTGATTATGGAATTGCCTACTTCCTTTGTATTAAATATGTACACTTTATAGGCAATGGGTTTATAAATAAATATAATTTTAAGCTGACTCTTTTATGAGGCCATAATGACAGCCCAATCCTCATTTGCGCGTTAAACATGTTCTTTAACAAAATGAAACATTTACCGACGCCAAGGCACTAGCGGGTTTGCTGTCTCCAGCACGGTCTTCCGGAATGGAATTTCTGCGGCCCTAACGCTGCCTAATCGCGCCTATAAAAAGAGTAGATTTCTTTGTAATGCGATCTGTAAGCAATAAACATGATTGAGGACGCAGTATTGGCTGTCGACTCCGCTTAACGCCGGGTTTTAATTCCGTGTGTGATTATTCACTGGGTCGGCCCTTCCCATCCCGGCCCCGGGCCCGAAGGAAGTTGGTGAGCCTGGAGAACGTGGGCGAGACGGGCTCCGTGGGCCCGGGCAGCCGGGCCTCTCGCGGATGGCATACAAGGAGCTTCCCCCCCCTTCTTTCTTCTGTATCTGCTAAAGACAGGAGGTCACATTAACTCGTAATACAGACACATAAAAATGTGATTATGGGTTCTAAAGAGAACACAGTAGGGTCCTAGTTAACACAATGAGATTTCTAGGAAGTGATGCATAAATTCTTCAAAAATGGCACATTTCTCACGTTTCATTCCAATTAAATTACTGAGGCAGCTAACAGCGGAGGGCCCGGTCTACGGGGGCAAAAGGAGGGCTGCTCTCCCCGCGACTGTATCCCGGCGAAAGAATATTTTTATGAGAAGCAGTTAATATCAAGCTATTATTGTTTGACTGTGCTGGAAGGGACGTCGCGGGCCCGTGCAGGGGCCGCTCCCCGGAACACCCGGCGTCGCGGAAGGAAGAGGCGGCCGCCGCCCCCTGGGTCTCCAGGGAGAGGGGCCGCAGCAAGAGCGGGTGCGGGGTGAGCAGGGGTCCGGGGCTGTCGGGGCTCCGCAGGCGCCCACTGCCCAGGGCCTGAGACGGAGCTGTGGGCCTGGTGCCCACTGGTGACCCGCGAACAAGCGGGGTCTGTCCTGTTTCCCCCGACCCCGGCCCATGTGCGGGGGCTCAGCTTCTCCATCCTGCTGCGCCGCAGCTGGCCAGGAGGGGGCGCTCGATGTGCGTGGCGAGGGAGGGGCGGGGACTGCAGCAGCCGGCGGACCCCATCCGCACCTGGCTGGGGCGGAAGCTGCGGGTTCCAGCCCCAACAGCCCCAGCCCCACTCCTCGGCCGGCTCTCGTGTGGGGCGCTGGCGTCGTAAGACAAAAGGGCGCCAGCGCCGGATGCGGGTGCGGGGAGATGCTCCCGCGCTCAGTGGGTACCGGGAGATGCTCCCGCGCCCAATGGGTATAGGGAGATGCTCCCGCGCCCACTGGGTACCAGGAGATGCTCCTGTGCCCAGTGGGTATAGGAAGATGCTCCCGCGCCCAGTGGGTACCAGGAGATGCTCCTGTGCCCAGTGGGTATAGGGAGATGCTCCCGCGCCCAGTGGGTACTAAGAGATGCTCCCGCGCTCAGTGGGTACCGGAAGATGCTTCTGCGCTCAGTGCATACCGGGAGATGCTCCCGTGCCCAGTGGGTATAGGAAGATGTTCCCGTGCCCACTGGGTACCGGGAGATGCCCCTGCGCCTGGCGGGTACCGGGAGATGCCCCGCGCCCAGCGGGTACCAGGAGAGCCCCCCCACGCCCGGCGGGTACTGAGATGCTCCCGCGCCGGGCGGGTACCAGGAGGTGCCCCCCGCGCCCGGCGGGTACAGGGTGGTGCTCCCGCGCCCGGCGGGTACCGGGAGAGGCCCCGCGCCCAGCCGGCGGATGGGGGAGCTGCTCCCGCGCCCAGTAGGTGCGGGGTGGTGCTCCTGCGCCGCCGGGGCCTGGGGCTGGCGCGGCGCGCGGAGGCCGGCGGCGGCGCATCCCAATCAGAAATGCGATTCCGAGTCCTAATGAAGTTGATTGCGTGAACATTTATAATCCCCCATGGCCCCAGATGAAATCAGATATAATCAGAAGATACAGGGCAGGGATGTTTACGGCCGACGCCGCGCGGCTGCGGGACGGGGCGACGCGCCCCGGTATTGATGTCGAAAATGATGGATAACGCGGAGATGGCAAATATACTATTTGTCTAATGGCTCGGCAATTAAATTCCCCTGTAAATGACCCATGCCTCATTTCATCCTAATCTATGGAATTTTGATTGAATTCGTCAGCTCTAATTGAAAAATACTGCTCTTTAATGTCTGCATTGCAGCTCGGGACAAGAGCGGCTTTAATGAGACGGCGCCCCTCCCCCGGCCCCGAATATTCGAGACTTTTATTCGGAATTTAAAGCCAGAAGATTGCTCGACCGCGCGCCGAGATTTCCTCTCCCGGGCCCGCGCCCATCTATCTGCAGACGCGATTTAATCAGCGCGCCCGGAGCGAGCGGGGCGGCCGGGCTGCGGCGCGCGCGGGGCCCGCCCTCCCCGGGGCGCGGGGCGCGGGGGCGCGCGCGGGGGGTCGCGGGCTGCGGGGCGCCCCCTGCCGCCCGCGCCCCCCGCACCCGCACCCGCCCGGCCAAACCCAGGCGTGCCCCGCGGAGGAGGCGGCCCGCACGGTCGCCCGCGCCCCCGCAGAGGGGGCGGCCCCCCAACCCGCTTTATATGCAAATGAAGCCGCAGCCTTCCCCGAGAAATTAGCTACTTGCTGAAGCATATTTACTAGATTGAAATGAGTTCAAGAGAAACATTCCGAGCCGTGCGAACGAGATAATTGGGCCACATTAAAACGGGGGATGTTTGCTTCTTAAAAAAAAAATAGCTGGAGGGGCGGTAAAGGCGCCCCCCCTCCCCGGCCCCGGCCTCGGAAAGCGAAGGACGCGGGGAGCGGACGGGAGCCCCCCGCGGAGACCCGCACGCCGCTCCCGGGCTGGGGGGGGGGGGACCGTCCCGATCGCGCCCGCAGGGGGCACCCTCGAGCCAGGGCCCGGGCACACGCGGCGCCCGGCCGGACACAGGGGTCAGCGCCGGGTCCCGGTGCCTGGCGGGGCGGACTCGCGGGGCGGCCCCGCGGCCCGGAAGAACTGCGCTGGCCGGTGGCGTTGGCGAACTGGCCACTCCGTGGTTTGCAGACGAACCCGAGACGCGCGGGCCTGCGCGCGGCGGTGCGGGGCCGCCCTCTCCGCGGGGCGGCGTGTCACGTGCACGGGCCGCCGCCGCCCGAGGTCCACCCGCGGCCTGTGGTCTGTGCTGGATCGCTGCCCGGCGCACCCCCTCTGGGGGACCCTTCGTCTCGGCGATGAGCGCGCGCCTCGGAGACGCACTCGGGCCGGGACCGTCCGGCCGGCGGCAGCGCTGAGGCCGCGGGAGGACCCGTGGGGGGTGGGGGGTGGAGGGGGAACTCAGCCCTCGGGCTCGGGCGCCGCGCACGCGCAGACACGCGGCCGGGGGCGCCTTACCTGCGTCTGCCTCGCGCCAGGTGCGTCTCGCGCCGTGTCCAGGCGAGCTGCCGGAGCGCCTCCCGCCGCCGAGGGCCACCTCCTTCGCCGGGAGGGTTCCTTCTGCGGACTAGACGTGTCTGCGGGGAAGAAAAGCGGGGGGCTCCTTGTGGGGACACGTGTAGGCACGGCGTCGCCGCCCCTCTCGCCCCTGCAGGACGGGGGCCACCCGCACGCACCTACTGCCCCGGCGCCAGCGGGCTCGGAGGCAAATGCCGTTACCCCCGCGGCCCCCAGGGGGCGCTCTGCCCTCCCAGCGGCGTTGTTCGGGCTCAGCATTGGATTGTGGGGCCGGAATAAAGCCGGTAATAAAACTGCACAGCAGATAGGGCGCCTGTCCGGCACGCGGCCAACCCGGGTTCAATCCCGCCATCCCACAGGGTCCCCCAGGCACAGTGAGGAGTAAGCCCCGAGCACTGTCGCCTGTGATCAGTTTCCTATCATCCCTCCCATAAAGTGAATATGTAATACTTACCTGAGTCCTATTTACAGGCCCGCAGTCACCCTGTTAGAGCATTAACATTAAAAGTGGGCGAGGTGAAATTTGGCTGGCACAAGAGACGTCTCAGCTCACTATCTGCTGGAGCATAAATCTCTCAACTGACTCACGGCCAGGATGAGGGAGTGAAGTCTGGGCACTGGGCTGGGGCTGAGCCTGGGGCCCCTCAGCCTGGGAGAGCCTGAGAAGGGGCCCCCAAGTCATAACTGAGGACCACCAGCGACAAGTCACTCCAGGACACCGGTGCCTGGCACTGCCGGAACTGCCCTGTGACCCCCCCCACTCTCTGACCTCTGACCCTGGGCCTTCTCACCTCTGATCCTGCTGCTCCTCAGGTCATGGACTCAGGTCTCGTCACTGTCCGGTCACTGTCTTACACACATCCCCGCGAGCGCACACACGTGCGCGCGCGCGCACGCACACACACACACACACACACACACACTGCCGTTGTCAGGCCAGGGTGTGTGGGGAGGGGACCTGGGGAGCCTCCCCGGGCCATCTTCTGGCGTCCCTGCCCATGTGTCCTGCAGGTGAGCAGCCTGGCGTGTGCCCGCGAGCAGGTGCTGTGAGGGCTGACAGCTGACACCCGGCACCGGCACCGGACGCTGAGAGCAGCCCCGGGCCAGCCCTTTCACCTCGCTGGGAAGCAGAAAAAGCAGGTGGGAAGGAGGGGGTCAGTCCCACCCACAAACTGCAGCCCCCACAAAGACACCATCCCACACACACACACACACAAGTTCTCACTTCCGGTGCACCCAGGCCCCCTAAGGCACACCCGCCCCCCCCCCGGATTTCCACACTGGACACCGCTGCAGCCCTGGCTTTAGGGGGTCCTTCTCACCAGGAAGGTGGGGGGCTGCTCCCCACACCCGCACCCGAGTTAGATGGGACCCTTTGTGCTCCTTAACAAGTGGAGAGGGCAGGGCCTGGGCGGCCCCCAGCCTCCAGCAGGGCCTGCAGAGGGTCCCCGGACACGCAAGAGGCCCCCCTCGGACCCTGGGCCCCAGTGGCTGGAATGGTCCAGGCACTAGCGCTGGGGTCTGGGCCGCCCTCACACCCGCGGTGCTCCGGGCCCACGGGTGACAGGGCCAGGGCTCGCTCTGGGGCCTGCGAGGCCGCCTGTCCCGGGTTCCTACAGCTTCTCCACACCCGGGAAGGGGCTCACCCCAGCTCTCTCTTACCCCGCCCCCCTCCCCCCCTGGCACCCCTACCCTGTGACCTCCTTCCCGGGTCACTCCTGGCTTTGGCTCTTTGGCTGAGTTTCTCCGGGAAGGAAGTGCGGGTCCGCGCGTGGGGATGGGTCCGCATGCCGTCCAGATGGGCTCTCCTGGGTTAAAGGGACGCGCGACAGCAAACAGCCTTTTCAGAGGCCGCGCCCCGCAGGGGTCGGGCCGTGGGAGCCCGGTGGGGATGAGGTGCGGGAGCCCCAGGTTCCCGGGAGTGCGTCAGGCCCCGGCCCGCCTCTCCATCCCCACGCGCGGTCACCGAGCCGGGTCGCGGAGCGCACAAACGGGGCCTGCTCCCGCCCGGCCCCCTGCGACGTGCGCGCCTCGTCCTGGACAAACCGGAGAGATGGGACGCGAGGGGGGCTGCGTGAGGACTCCCAGCACCCGCCCCGGGACTGCGACCCCCTCACCCCGCCGTGCCCTCGGCCGAGATTAGCATCTCTGTGAAGCCCCTCCACAAAGCCCGCTGCGCTGCGAGATGAAAGTGCGGGCCCGGTGCAGGGGCGCGTTTGAAGTCCCCGGAAGGTGAGGACTCGAGGAGTCCCAGGGGGCAGGTGGGAGGAGAGGAACCCTGGTGCCCGGGGCCGAGTCGCAGCCCCCTCTCCAGCACCCGGGGCCGGGATTTGGAAAGGATGCGACCTCCCAGCGGTGGCGGCGCGCGCGCTCCCTCGACGCCCCTTCTCTCTCCCATGGGACCCGCCACCCAACAGCTGAAGCCTGGAGCCAGCCGGGTCTCCCCCCAGGCTCCCTCTTCCCCTGCGGGGCGCCTGGCGTCGGAACTTCAGTCCCCACTGAACCACCCAGCCCCCATTGCCGGGGCTCCGGTGGGGGTGGGGGCGGGGAGGGGAGGCGCGCGGTGAGTTCGGATGAGGGTTCAGAGGGGGAAAAGCTTCCAGGAGCTTCCAGATTCCAAAGAGCCTCCAGCTCCCTGCTCTGACCTTTGGGGCTGTTGGCGAAAGGAAATAGTTGCCAGAACCTCTACCCGCGCCTGGGGGTATGAGCTCCCCTTCCCGCGGGCTCTGAAGTCCGGGGACCCGCGAGGTGGGGGTGTGGTGGGCAGGGGACCCCAGCCTCTAGATATAACTGTGGGCGCCGGGCAGCCCCGGGATCCGGGCGATACTCCCGCCCTCCCGGACCCCGCGTGCTCGCCTCAAGCCAACCCCCCTCCCCGCCCCTTAGTTCCACGCACACCCCCTCCGGCTGCGGCCCGGGCGATCGCGGAGCCTGGAGGTGCGGCGGGCCAGGTGGAAGCGTCTCGTTTCCGGCCTCGGGTCTGCGGGAAACATTTCCCAACTCCCTCGAGGAACCACTAGGAAGAAAAAAAGTCTCCTCCCCTTCGCATCTCTGGTTGGCGGGTTTTGTTTCTGCTACTTTGAGGGTGGTGGTGGGGGGGACAAAAAAAAAAAAGACAAAGTTTCTACATAAGAATGTAGCGGCCGCGCTGTCGAGCCGCAAGTGTTTCTTTTGGGGGCGCTTTAGAAAAAGCCCCGTCCCGGCTTCCTGCGCGGTCAAGGAGCAGAATAATGAAACCAAAGACTTCTATTTTATCAACCACTTGATCTTTGCTTGGGAAACTCTATTAATTGAATGGGTTTGCCTTTTTTGCCAGTCCTCTTTATCATTATTTATGGGCTTTAAATTGTTTAAAGTCCCCTTGACGTTCAATTTACAAGTTTGGGGACTTTTTTTGTTCTGCCTTTTGTCCTGGAGAAAGACATCGTGTTGGAAGCGCTTTGAAAAGCCAAACATGAGAGGCTGGCAATGAAAGGACGCGGGCGAGATCCCTTTTAATTCCGTCCCGTTGGTGAATGGCTCTTTTACATAATTGCAGGAGCTATTTCAAAGCCAGCCAAGGGCTGACTTCACTTAGAACCACATGGAGTCTATTTTGGGCTTTCAGATTTAAAAAAAAAAAAAAAAAAAAAACGCTGAATAAAATAGTTTAAAAAGATGAGGCTTCAATGCTTTCTGCTACTTGCAAATTGCTGTGTCTGATGGGGAATTTTACACAAGTACCCCATTGTAAGTGTGTCTTGGGCTCGGGAGGACGCTTCTGGGTTAGCTGGGTGTGAATCCCGATCGCCGTTCCATAAATAAAACCCAGCCCCAGCTATTTCCCAACTATTGCCAGGAGCAAGGGCTGCCGTAAACACCACTCAAAGTCCCTATAAATAAAAACAGCGCGTTGCCGGAGAAACCGGCCGCTCGCCGGAGACTGGGCGGGGGGCGGGCGGGGGGCGGACGCACCCGGCAGCTAAGGGGGGGGGAATTCTCCGCCCCCACGAGGACCCGGGGCTCCCACCCTGCCCCCTCTCCACGACCACCCGCGACCCGACCCCTGGGCGCGCCCGGAGCGCGCGGCTTGGTCCTCCGGACGGTCTGGCCCCGCAGCCTGGCCGCATGAATATTAATTTCCATGTGCATTTTGCGTCCTGCCGCCGCCGGCACACACCTGCGTGCAAACGCTCCCTAGGACGGCCCTGGAGCGTGGAGACAACTTAATTACCAGCACTTTTACTGACGTCTGCGGTTTTAAGTGGCTTAATAGGATCTTGACACCAGCTTGGCAGCCCCGAAGAAAGTGGCCAGAAGCTCGGCCAACTTCACCCGCCCCGAGGTTCCGCGGGGCAGGGAGGAAGTTCCCGCCAGCTCCCTGCGCTTCCAGAACCCAGACCTACCCTTGCGAAGCAGCCTCCACTGGTCCTGAAGGGGCTGGTGGGGCTGCGGGCACCCCCAAAGGCGGGTAGTAAAGGCGTCTGCTGGGTGGTTTTCCCCGAGCAGCATGCCCAGCCCGAGTCCCCAAGGACCCGCCAATCTGAGGCGGTTGGGCGCGCTGCAGGTAGGAATTCCAAGGATGGGTAGGTTGCTTACTGTCACTCGCTGTGCATAAATCTCTCTGAAGAGCCGAGGGAAAATTCCTCTCACAGCTCGTACAATTCACAGTCCCCCCGCTCCAAAACGCTTTGCAGGTACTGAGTTGCCCCAATGACTCTTGTTAATCACAGCGAAACACGAGGACCCTTTTACGACGCCAACAGTCGTTTTCTAAACAGTTAAGCATTAGACGAGAAAGCACGCCTGCCTGGCACTCGAGGAAAACGCGCACTAGTAAATAAAATTCATATTGATGAGAATTTTCTGAACTCCCTAATAAAAGAAGATTAGTATTATAACCCCCGCCGTCAATACTTTCCACGGCAATTTATGGATGCAAATAAGATGCCATCAAATTATTTCAAGTGTAGCTATAATTCAATGGACCTAAATCTTCTCGCTGAACTTTAAGTGCAGAATCATCACCAAAATACTCCAAGGAGTCCCCGTCTCTCCAAGGGGAATCAGGCGACTGAAGTCCCTGGAACAATATTTTGATGGCGGAAGTGCAATGAGGATGGCAAATCAAAGTGGGTGACAGGAGGACACAGCTCTCGGAGGCTGGTTAGTACAGAGCTGAGAAGAGCCCTGGGAAGGAAAATCAAGCAGTGGATAATTTTTTTTTTCTTAGTATCCTCCAAGCCAGAGACGCCTACCCCGGCCCTGTGAAGGCAAGTAGCTCCTAAGGAGAGGGAGTATTTATTATGCTCATAAAGAAATCAGACGAGCTCTGGGCCACTCCCCCACTCCCCTTTTCTTTCCCTTCTTTTGTAGGGACAGAGCTTAGAGACCCCACAGACACCTTGCACCCCCCCGCCCCCCATCTCCTGGAGATCCGTTCTCCCTCCAACGACCTAAGCCACCTCCGGCCTGGGCGTGCAGGAAGAGCTGGCGACGGAGGCCTGAGTCCTAATGAATTCCTTTCAAACCGCCTGCTGCCAAAGCCATCTATTACTGCGTCCCGGAGTGCAGAAACGCGCTCGAGACGTCTTTGTCCCGGTGTGGGGGGCCGGGGAGGACGAGAAGGCGGGGAGGGAGAGCGCTCGGCTGCGTGGCCGGCGAGTTTTCTGGGCGCCCGCGGCTCGCAGGACGCATCCGCCCACTTTCCTGGCGACCAAGGCTGCGCGGTGGCGCCCGCCCCCACCCCCCCCCAACTGCGGCCTTAAGTGGTGGTTCGGTATTAACACGTCCCTGGGGGGCCTGGGGGTTTAGATCCAGCAAAAGAGAAAGATGGAGAAAAGAAGAGCTTCAAAAATCGGGTCGATAAATTCATAAAGATCGATTTATCTTTATCTCCCAATTAAATGTGCTTGTAAGTGATACATAACACGCGTCCAACACGGCCGACTCCCCAGCCACTAGCTCCTCGGCGTGAGCTGATTTTTAATGATCGGTGTAACAATGCCCTTCGCTCCTGTCCTGATGCCCAGCCCGGTGCTCGCTCTCGGCCAGTCCGGGGCAACTTCTCCAGCCCGCAACTTGCAACCCAGGCCCTGGGGCGCGCGGAAGCTCCGTGCGCTCTGGCGCGCTCCGCACAGTCAGCCCCTGGCCACGAAATGATTCCATTTAATATATATATGTGTGTGCATATATATGGAATACAGGGGCTGGAAGTTTGGGGATCTGCCGGAGAGAAGGGGAGAAGGCCCGTCCCTAGCTCCCCGCCCTCTCCTCCCCACTCCCCTTCCTCCGCAAACCTGGGGTTTTACCATTGTCGAGACCCGGGGCGCCGTCTTCAGAGAATCCATCCTGCAGGAGGCCACGGGGAGCGCGGCGCGCCCTCGAGTCCCGGCGCTGGCGACCGGGCGGTGGCGCCGGGGGAGCGCACCCTCCGTTCTCAACGTGCTTAATTAGCGCCTATTTACAAAACGCAGCTTTTATTTGAGCAAACATCATAAAGCTTTCATCAGGATAATCTCACGTTATACAGTCTGGAGGCGCAGCGACTCCCCCTTCCTCCCCGAGAACGGAGCAGATAAAGGACTCGCTTTATTATCATAATTATCGTGGCTGTTATTTTGGTGCGCGCAGGCAAAGTGTGCAAATAGGTGCGATGATTAAGAATGTCATGAAAAATGAGAGCGGATCGCTGGCGGGAGGGCCCGGCTCGGGACGCGCGGGCCCGGCAGCGCCGGGGTCGCGGGGGCACCGCGGGCCGGGAGCCGCGCCCCGGCCCCCCTCCCGGGCGGCCAGGGTCCTCCGCGCCCGGGCGAGGGGGCGTGGGCAGGGCGGGACCCCGGGACCCGCGCCCGCAGGAGCCCCGCAGCGGCCGCACCGCTCGCGCCGGGCAGAGCTGCGCCCGGGGTTTGCTCAACGTCAACAGAAAAGAAAAAAAATAAAATGAAAAACTCGCCGTAGGACCCGGCGCGGCGAGCGGCCGGCCCGGAAGCCGCGGGAGCCCGAAACGCTCCGGCTCCGAGGGGGTCCGTCGCCCCTTTCAAGTTTTCGGGGCGCGCAGGCCGGGCCCCGAGGCGCCCGCGGCCAGTGCCCCGCCGGCCCGGAGGGAGGGGGCGGGGCCCGGCGCCGCCCCGCCCCCCGCGCCCGCGCGGCCAATGGGCGGCGGCGCGCGGCCCCACGTGACGCGGGCCGGGCCGGGCGGCCGCAAAATGTGAATGAGAAGGAGCGGCGCGGTTTAAAGGTGCTGGCGGCGCCCGCCCGAGCCAGAGCGCCGGCTCCGCGCGCTCCCCAGCGGCCCGCGCCCCGACGGCTGCGCGCGGGGACTCCTGCGGGCCCCCCCGGGCGTCCGCGCCTCTCCGGGCGCACGGCTGCCGCCCGCCATGCCGGGGGCCCGGCACTGAGCGCCCCCCGCGCCCCCCTGCCCGGCGCACCCGGCCGCGCTCCCAGCGCCCGGCGGGCTGCCCGGCGGCGGCGCGACGCGGGCCCCTCGCGCTCCCGGCCGGCCTCTCCCGAGCGCGTCTATGAGCGCAGCGTTCCCGCCGTCGCCGAGGATGATGCAGCGCCCGCTGGGGAGTAGCACCGCCTTCAGCATAGACTCGCTGATCGGCAGCCCGCCGCAGCCCAGCCCGGGCCACTTCGTCTACACCGGCTACCCCATGTTCATGCCCTACCGGCCGGTGGTGCTGCCGCCGCCGCCGCCGCCGCCGCCCGCACTGCCCCAGGCCGCGCTGCCGCCCGCGCACCCGCACCACCAGATCCCCAGCCTGCCCACCGGCTTCTGCTCCAGCCTGGCGCAGGGCATGGCGCTCACCTCCACGCTCATGGCCACGCTGCCCGGCGGCTTCTCGGCGTCGCCGCAGCACCAGGACGCGGCGGCCGCCCGCAAGTTCGCGCCGCAGCCGCTGGCGGGCGGCGGCAACTTCGACAAGGCGGAGGCGCTGCCCGGCGACGCGGAGGACGGCAAGGGCTTCCTGGCCAAGGAGGGCTCGCTGCTCGCCTTCTCGGCGGCCGAGGCGGTGCAGGCGTCGCTGGGTGAGTCGGGGGCGCGCGCGGCGGGCGCGGGAGGGTGGGGAGGGGGCGCGGGGGCCCTGCGCGGGGGCGGGGGCGCGCCGAGCTCCCGCCCGAACCCTGCCCGGGCTCCCCCGCGCCGCGCGGCCTCCGGCGGCCCCGAGACACGCGCACGGCAGCCGGGATGCGCGGGTGCGCGGCCGCAGCGCCTCGGCCGCGCCGGTCCGGGGCGGCCGGGATGGGGGCCCGCCGAGCGTTTGCAGGGTCAGCCCCGCACGCCGCGCGTCCCCCGCGCCGTCACGCCAGGTGGGCAGGGGCCGGCTCCGAGGTGCGGGGGAGGCGCGCCGAGCCGCGCGCCGGGAGCGCCCAGACCCAGTGAACCCCAGATCGGACGCCTGCGAGGCCGTGCAGCCGTGCGTGCGCGTGCGTGTGTGCGAGTAGGTGCTGGGAACTTTGAGTTGAAACTTCCCTTTGGCCAGCGTTAGCCACCTCCCAGTCCCGTCCCCCACCACCAAAAATAAACTACCCGCACTGTGAAGTGTCCCTCCCCGCCCGCGCCCCGCTCCGGCCGCGGGATGAGACGGGGCTCGCTACGTTTTCCCTGGCGGGGAACGCCGAGGAGCAGGCCTGGCGGCCCCCGACTGATGCCCGGCGGCCCCCGAGCCCCCGTTTCCTCCTTCCTTTGAGCTTTCTCAGGACCCACCCCCCTCCACCAAGGCCAGGAAATTACATTGTGTTAATGTCACCGAAAGACAATCTGCCGTAGGGATGGGGGCGGGAGGGGGGCGCGCGGGGGAGGGGGTGCCCAAGTGGCCGCGGGGAGGTATAAAGGGAGGCCGGCGTGCGAAATGTAATCAAGCCATTTGGTTTTGCTTTCAGTCGGGGCTGTGCGAGGACAAGGGAAAGACGACGCGAAGGCAGAAGATGACCCGAAGGGCAAGGAGGAGAGCTTCTCCCTGGAGAGCGATCTGGACTACAGCTCGGATGACAACCTCACGGGCCAGGCCACGCACAAAGAGGAAGACTCGGGCCACGCGCTGGAGGAGCCGCCT
Source organism: Sorex araneus (assembly GCF_027595985.1). Classification (NCBI taxonomy): domain Eukaryota; kingdom Metazoa; phylum Chordata; class Mammalia; order Eulipotyphla; family Soricidae; genus Sorex; species Sorex araneus. The sequence continues at coordinate 267,187,839 of NC_073313.1, read as the reverse complement.
CCGAGCGCGGGCGCAGCGGGCAGCACCACGTCCACGGGCAAGAACCGGCGGCGGCGGACTGCCTTCACCAGCGAGCAGCTCCTGGAGCTGGAGAAGGAGTTCCACTGTAAAAAGTACCTCTCGCTGACCGAGCGCTCGCAGATCGCGCACGCCCTCAAACTCAGCGAGGTCCAGGTCAAGATCTGGTTCCAGAACCGTCGCGCCAAGTGGAAACGCGTGAAGGCCGGCAACGCCAACTCCAAGACGGGGGAGCCCTCCCGGAACCCCAAGATCGTCGTCCCCATCCCCGTCCACGTCAGCCGGTTCGCGATACGAAGTCAGCACCAGCAGCTGGAGCAGGCCCGGCCCTGAGGCTTCCCCAGCCGGGACCGCCCTGCTCCCCTCCGGCCGGAACCCGCCTCCCCGACCCCAGATTTCAAGCGAAATTCAAGAGTCGCGCCCCCTTCCATCCCGGCTTTGGCCACCCCCAGCACAACGGGGCTCTCCAGGAAACGGGCCGCCAAGACGGCTGTGGAAGGGGCAGAGCCGCTGGAGCTAAATATTTATTGCCCCTCCTACTTCGTACATAGAATCTATGTAGACTGGGGCGCAGCCGCCGTATTTTGAAAGTTAGAGGACCCGATCTCCCCGAGTCATTCTGTCGTGCACAAAAACAAAACAAAACAATCCGGAAGAAATCCTTCCTTGGCTCGCGCTCCTTCCCTTGCTTTGGCAGAGGCCAGCGGCTGCCCAGAAGCAGACAGTCCGCGCTCACACACGTTCGTTTCTCTTCTGGCTTTTTTTGTTGGGTTCAGTTGACCGAGGAGCAGACCTTGGGTGCAGCGGATGTGACCGTTTTTGTTTATTTTTTTTTTTTGGCCTGGCTTTTCTTTCCTGCAGGGTTGCGGCTCCTTGTCCGACCCATGTTCGAAGCACGTCACCGTTGTGTTTAATTTATTTCAATGTAGCTTATTTTCTTATAAGTTATGACATGGAAGCAATCTCGGTCTTGTGAATAATAAAAAGGAGAGAGAGAGAGAGAGAAGAGAAGAGAGAGGGGGGGGGTGAGCCCAGCGTCCGGGTGTGCTGATGAGGGAGCCGCGGGCCTGCGTGTTGCTTAGAGGCCGGGGCTTGTTGCGACTTCCCGGGGTACAGATTGGGCGGCGAATGCTCCGATTGGGCTACAGATTGGGAAGCCCCGTGTTCCCCTTGGAGCTGGGCCCTGGGCCCAAACACAGCCCCGTCGGTCCCCAGGAGGCTGGCCGTCCTAGGCCGCGGTGGACGGGGCGGGCGCCGGGGGGAGCGCGCGCGGGGCTGCGGGCGGCGCGGGGAGCCGGCCCGGGCACTCCGGAGCGCCGCGCGCCCGGCCGGAAACGCGGCTCCCGGCCCGCATCCGCGCCTCGTCGCCCGCCGCGGCCCAGGGCCCATAAATCAGGCTCTGGGTGTTGTACTGCGGCAGCCGAGAAGGGCTTCCTCGCCCCAGCAGAAGCGGGGGCGGCGGGGCCGGGTTTCCCCGGGAAGGGGGCGGGACCCGACCACCGCCCCACCCCGGAGGCGCGGAGCAGGGGGGCCACCGGCCGCACAAACGGGCTGCCAGGGCCCTGGGACGGCTCAGAGGAAAGACCCGCGAGCTGAGCACCTTCCCGCCTCGTTTGGGGTGTGCCCGGGTCCCCAATTCCCTGATCTCCGGGTGCTGCGCCCCGCGCGGCGTCCGCCTGCTCCTTCCCAGGCCCACCTGAGACCGCCGTGGGGCCGCCAGGGGTGCCCCGCGGCGTGGAGCGGTCAGGGCCGTCCCGCGGCGTGCCAGAACCCGTGGGCGCAGGGCCCGGCCGACAGCCAGAAGCCCAGAGCCGCGCGCCCCGCCGCGCTCAGCTCCCCGCCGCGGGTCAATACTGGTATTGACGCAATTTATCCGGGCCACCTCCCCGGGCCGGCTCGGGACCCGACCCCCGCCCGCACCTCGGCCGCCTTCCCGCCGGCCCCCAAGACTTCCAGAGAGGTGGAGGTGCAGAGAACGGCGGGGATGGACCCTGCGCACAGTGAAAGGGCGCCGAGGCCTCCTCACGCCTGGGCGGCGGCGCAGACAGCTGCGGGGACTCTGGGCCCCTCCGCCGGGGCACACCCCAACACTGGCGGGCCCCCGCGCACGAACCCCGCGGCCCCGTGGCTTCTCTGGCCCGCCCGGGGCCCGCCAGGAGTTCTCTGCATCCCCTGTGGGCGTGAGCTCCAGGTCAGGCCCAGGGCTGCGGGCATGGGTCGCCCCCCAAACCTTCTTGGGTTAGTGGGGTTCCGCGTCGTCGCCCGGTGCAGAAGCTTAGGCCGCGGTGGGGTGTCCTATATGGTCTGTGGTGGGCAGGGGAGGAGCGCTGGGCATTGGCTCTGGGACACACCGCGGAAAGGGGGTGCCCCCTATAAACCCGTCTGCTGGAACAGTTGTAACCTGTCCCCACCATCTCTAAGGTCCGTGCGCGACAGGGCCGGGGCGCAGGAGGCCTGAGTTTCGGCGGGAAGGGAAACTCACTTGGAAAGGGGTGCCTTCTGGGACGCCAGCATGGGGGGCATCCCAGGACCCGTCCTGGCCTTGGGGAGCACGGCGAGGGGAGCAGACATCACGGGGAATCATGGGGAATCGGGGCTCCCCTCTGCCCCACCCGTCCCGGCACCCCCAGAGCCAGGAGCAAGGCCAAGCCCCAGAGACAGGCCAAGGGGAGGAAGATAAACAAGCGGCTCTTGCCCCGCTGTCATCATGGGCGCCATCAGAGCTTTCATTTGGTTGCCTAATGACTCACATCACAGGCAGAGAGAAAAATTGTCAATCGCCCGGGCCCTAATGAATTTTTTTGCAAATTGTAATCAAGCCAGGCCGTCTCAGCTGGCTGATTAATGAGCCCCACGAGGCTCGGCCAGCACCTCAGCTTTTTATTCCATCCCGTCCTCCCTGCACTAAATTAACAGCAACTTGTCTGAGCTTCAAATTAACTCCCAATGATTAATTCTGATGGGGGGGCCTGAAGAATAGCTTGTTCTAATAGGCCCTGGCCGGAGATGCTGCTGGAAATTAATACACTTCCCCTTTGGCTGCCGGCTTTAATCCAAGGTTGGGTTTTGACATCACTATATTTGTTGTTACAATAAATTCCACTTACATCTGCAGATCAAATAATTACGCTTGGGAGTGCCATGGACCTTGTACCACCCTCTCCAGCCCGGGTCCTGGGTTGTAGGGGCCGCCTATGTGCATGCCCCTCACCCTGTTCATCTGACCCAGGGAGGAGTCTCAGCCCACCCCCCCAGGAACGCCCACCCAACTGGTGACCACTGGCCTCAGCATCCTGGGGGGAACGGATGGTCTTTTGCAGAGAGCGCTTCAGAAAACACCCCGGCCGGGTCCCACGCTCTGTCCTAAAGGGGCTTTCCAGCACTCCCCCCCCCCCCCCAAGAGGCTGCGGGACCCTCTGAGCAGCCTGAGCCATCACCTCCTGGAACTTGCCCAACCCCAGCCCACACTCGGGTTAGACTTAGGGCAGCTTTGGGTCCCCACCGGCACCCCAGACTTCTTTCTCAGGGTCTTCCTTTGCCACTCAGCGGGGTTGGTGCGGGAGGGCTCTCTGGATGGGGAGCTGGCAGGAGCCCCCCCCCCCCCCCCCCGCCTCTGTCCAGGGTCAGCACCGCCCTTGGGTTCCACTAATAACCTGGCTCCATCTTTCCCCGCAGGGCCTGGCCAGCCCACTTCCTCTGACCCCGCCTGTCCTACTGAATGCAAAGGGGGTGGCCCCAGTGGCCTCTGATCACACCCAGGGCCTGTCCAGGGGCCTTCTCAGCTCCCAGAGGCAGCTGCTGCACCCGAGTGTCCGTGAGTGTCCACTGCTGTGCTCGCCGGCTCTGGTGGCAGCCAGCCTTGGCACTCTGTCCTCGGGCCAGCAGAGACATGAATGACCTCACAGCAGACTGGCCTGGCAGGCTGGGCCGCAGCCCCTCTGGGTGTGCGCCCGGGACCCCCATCTCTGCGGGGTGCAGAGAGGAGCAGAGCCCACGGCAGCTCTGATCCCCGAAGGCTTCCTGGACGGCCACTGCACGCCGTGGCCTCCTCTGCAGCTTGGCACCGCGGCTCTGGGGGAGCCCGTGCCGGGGTCTACGGGCACCCCCCGCCCCAGGTGCCAGGAGCGGCTGGGCAAAGGGAGCGGGGACGGATTCATCTTCATTTCGGGCCCCTTACGGTGTAAACAGGAGAAATATGATCTTGGTAACCGAACTTGAATGCAAATCACAGCGTCAGAGTAATAAAGCACCTGAAACACCGCCACACAAAAGCAACACCATATGTATGGAGACAACCTGCATCAATTATGAATTACATCATAAAAATTGATCGTCTATTTGAACTGCTCAGAAGCTCACTTCTGCCCGTGAGCCTGGGGGCAAGGTCAGGGGCCCTTGGCCTAGGTCCCGGGGAGGCTCAGGCTCCTGCCAGGGCTCAGGCCGCCTGGGGAGTGGAGGGGAGCTCACCCCTTGGGGGGGGGGGCGAGGCTGAGCCCTGGGCAGCCCAGGGCACACCAGTCTACACCCCAGGAAAATGCACCTGCCCCTTGCACCCCCCTCTCGTGGCCAGCAAACAGCATGTGGTGACTCAGCTGGTTCTGGGGAGCTGCCTTGTGTGAGTGAGCAGGGTGTGTGGGGTGTGGGGGAGTACTGGGCTTAGGTTATGGGGAGCCTGAGGCCGTCCTAGCCCCTTCACACAGGTGCAGAGAGCAGGGCGCTCACCTGTGGCTATGCAGGCTCAGTCTCTGGCATCCTGCTTCCGGGAGTGTTCCCCCACCTCCCCCCACCAGGCACCCGGGCCAGGAGAGATTCCCGAGGAGCGAGAGCAGAGCCAGGAGGAACCCCTGAGCATCACCGAGAGGCCCCAGGCCAAACCACAACATCAAAGAGAGCTTCCTGCCGCAGCCCCCAGAGGAGAGAAAAAGCATCCCCGGCGCCTGCTGAAGTTCTTGCCCACTGGACCCTTGAGTCTAGGGCTCGGGGGCCCCCAACCTGCCACCAGGCCCCTGAGCTCCAGCAGAGCTCCTTGGCCACTGAGGGGTCCATGCCTGACCCACAGTTCTCCCTGCAGTCCGCTGGTCTGCTGATCTCTCCCCACCCGCCCAGACCCACCCACCCCCCAAAGCCCCACCTTCTTTCTGGCCTCCCCAGCAGCTCCCCTCACCTGCCCACCAGGCAAGGGGCACCCGCACTGCCCACCTGGGGCACCCCTTCAAGTACATGCACACGTGCACAAGCACACATATGTGCAAACATGCACGCATGCGCGCACATATGAGTGCACAAATGCATGCATGCACATACATGCACACGTGCACACTCACGCACGCACATGCACATTCTCACATGCATGCACACTCACACGCACGCACACACGCGCACGCGTCAACCCAGGAGCCGCAGCTGCGCGCAGGGACCAGCAGACGGCGCGGACGGCGGGTGCCCGACGTGCGCGCGCGCGGACCCCGAACCCCGGCTCGGATCCCCCAACCCCGGAGCGTGGCCGCCCCGCGTCCGCCCCACCCCAGGCCGGGGCCGCCTGGGCCTTTCCCGCCTCCTGCCCCTGGCGGCGGCCTTTGTCATGGGGGTCGCTCTTGGTGTGGCCGCGCGCCCTCTTAAAGGGCCGGGCGCCCACCCCGGTGGCCTGCGCAGCCGGCCGAATGACAAAGGCCGCGGGGGTGACATCCGCCGCGCCCCCGCGCCGCACCTGGCTCGGCGGGGACCTTGCAGCCCCACTGGGCTCTTTGGGGTTTGGAAGTGGCCGCCGGACCCCAGGGAGCCGGAGAGAGGCCGAGCTCTGAATGACAAAGCCCTGGGGGCCACTTGCTGTTGTGGCCGCCTCGCTACTGACCCGAGTCCACCCGCCCTGGGCACTTGGGCGCAGGCCTCTGGCACACATCCAGCAGGGCTGAAGAGCCAGTGGCTAGCAAAGGCAGTGGAAGCCTCCCCCACACCCAGCCGAGGAAGGAGCGCCCTGAGGGGGACGCTAGTGCCTGGCCCTGTCCCAAGCTTCTTGTCTTTTCTCTTAGAGCACTGGGGAGGTCTGGCTGGGGAGGGAGCCCAGAGCAGAGGGACTGACCCGTGGATGGTGTGCTTGGAGGAGCAGGTTGCATGTTGGCAGCATGATGATGCCGCATGACATGACGTGGCATGATGTGACGGGAATGGATGCACAATAGTATGGCATGACATGCGTGGTGGGACAGATAGTGTGTTGGTAGTATGACAGTGGGGTATGATGTGCATGATGGGGAAGGTCACGTGGAGCAGCATGATGGCATGACATGCTGTGCACGATTTGACAGGAAGTGCATGGCGGCACGGTGGGGGGACGTGATGAGCAGGATGGGCAGCTGGCATGTTGGAAGCATGATGGGGACATGACGTGCATGGCAGCATGACAGTGCAGCAGATGACATGCATGTTGGCCTGGCACAGCTTCGGGCATGCCTCATGTGAGGGCCCGCCCCTTGCTCAGCACTCAGTGCTCCTGGCCTCGTCCTTTGCCCTCCAGCTTCCAGAACTGGCTCCTCAGCAGCTCTGCCAGGGCCGTGTGAGGGCCTGCATGACGGGGCCTGGCCAGCCGGGCCCTCTGCTGCCCCTGGGCCAGCACTGGGGCTGCCGTGCCCCTCCAGCCCCCCCCAGCACAGAGCCCCCTCCCCCGCCCGACCTAGGTCCTGAGTCTGCTTCCGGTTCTGTCCTGCTCGAAACCCGGGTCCTGCTCCACTAGCTTAGCCCGGTGGTTGGGGTCGGAGCCCCTGGGGGGCGCCTGGGGGAGGGGGCCTTCTGTCTGGGCCTGATCTTTTGTCCCAGCCCGGGAGGGGGGCGTCTCAAAGGGCCTGTCAGTCATGAAGAAAGACAGACGTGTCCGGGCTGAGCCCGGGCTGCCTCCTCTGTCCAAACACCTTCTCGTCCCCAGGCCCCGCGGGGGTGAGCCCGGGGCAGGGGCAGCAGCAGGCGGGAGGTCGGGAGGTGGGGGCTTCGGGTCTGTCACTCTCTGCAGCTCGGTCTCCCGCGGGGTGGGGGGGCCAGCCTCTGGGCACACTCTCCCGAAGACCTCTGCCACGGACCCTGAGCCTCCGAGTGACGCCGTCAGGGGCCTTGGAACAAGCCCCAAAGCAAAGCACAGTCCCCCGCTGGACTCCCCGCGGTTCGTTGAGTCGATTTTGATCCTCGAGAGCTCCAAGTTGCCAGAGAAAAGTGACGTCACGCACCTGTCGTGCGCGTGGGCCTGGCCGGGTGTGAAAACTGAAGGGACCTTGAGCCGCTGTCCCAAAGTCACAAGGCTGAAGGGGGGGGTCCTCCTCCCTCAGGAGGCTGCCCTGGGGGCTGGGGAGGCTGCAGCCGTGGGCACACTGTGCGCCCCCGGCAGTGACCCGCGCCACTGTGTGGCTTAGTCGGGTGAGACCGACGGCCCTCGGGCGGCACACCTGGGCCGTGCCGAGTCAGGCCTCGGACCCTCACTCAGAGCCTTGAGGAAGGCGGGGTGGGGTGAGGGGTGGGGGGTGGGGGGTGCATCCCCCCCAGACCAGAGGGCACGGGGAGGGGCGGGGCCCAGCACCAGCCATGCTCGGCGTTGGGGTCACCCCTCCTGGCTCAGCCATGACAGCCTGGTTCCCTCCCAGGCTGCCCCAGGGTCACCCAGGCCCCTCCTGGTGTCCCTGCCCCAGAAGCTGGAGCGTCGCCCCTCAGAGCTGGGGCGGCTGCCCCGGGCCCTGGACCTGAGCGGGCCCCCATGGGGGTGTCCTCCCCCACAGCCCCACCCTGCAAAGGCAGGAACCCTCGTTTCCTTACGCCCACTCCTTTTGTCCAGTGTGTCTGGGTTTGGGCTGGGGGCTAAAGGGCCTCTGGGGGGTCCCCCTGGCCGCCCAGAGCCGTGTGGGCCCCACTTCCCACCTGGTCACTGAGCGTCGGTGTCCTACGACGCTGGCCCTGACTGCCAGGATCAGGGCGTCTGAGCATGTCCCCTGCTCTGGCCACTGGCACGTGCCCAGCCTCCCCGGCCTGGGGCTTCCCTGCGCGTCTGCTGGGCACCCCTGCCCCGGTCCTGCCCACACCTGCTGGGGTCAGACCCTCGGGAGCCCTCCGCAGCCTGAGAGTTCCAGATGCTTCCGGAGCCCCGGAGCGGCGGGGAGAGGTCAGAGGGACGCGGTCAGGGCCTCACCGGCGCAGCTCCAGCCCTGCAGCGCCCGGAGGTCTCCCGGAGGCGGGCGGGACGCAGCCGCGCGAACACACGGAGGGCCATGGCCTTCGCGAATGTTCTACGCTCGTCCTCGTGGTGTCGGGATGAAGGGATTTGGGCGTTTTTATCTATTTGATTTTTTGCTTTGTTCATTTTCTGTTTTCCCACACCCGGTGGTGCTCAGGGCTCGGTCCTGGCGGGGCTCGGGGGAGCGTGTGGGTGCTGGGGTCTGAACTGGGGGCGACGCGCAAGGCCAGCGCCCTCCCGGCTCTCTGTCTCCCCAGTCTTCTCGGGTTTTGCTTTCGTTTGGAGGCCACAGCCAGAGAAGCTCAGGTTTGGTTTTGCTCCTAGCTTTGTGCTTGGAGATCGCTCCCAGCGTGACTGGGGAGGGGATGGTGAGGCCCTGTGCAGGGCAAGTGCTCGGCCCGCAGTGCTCGCTCTCCAGCGCCAGGATGGCGAAAATTCCTAGGAGAAGCCGAATGAGCGGGGCGCCGGGCTGTAGGGAGAGACGGTCACTTCAGCACTATTTACTGAGCACTCCGTGGGAAGTCAGATTCCCCGGCGCAGAGGGGGTCTGTACCGAGCTCCCCTTCTGCTTCACCGTCACATCTCTTAGTGCCGACAGGCCGGGGTCTCTTCTGAGCGCTGGGCCGGAGCTGAGCGAGCCCGGATGACTCTGGGGGAGGGATTATGCTGGACTCCACTGAACTGCGGCGTTGTCTATGTCTAGCATCTTCCTTGGAGGAGGCACCCGAGAGTGCTCGGGCCGGGTCTGGCTCTCGGCTCAGGGAACCTGGCGGGGTGGGGGCACCATATCTGGTACCGGGATTGGAACCAGTGTTGTGGCTACAGCCGCCAGACCAGTGCGTCAGTCTCTATACTGTCTCCGCATGCCACTGTCCTAACAGTGACAGCCTGCCAGGGGCGGCTGGGCATCGCTGTTGGCCCATCTTGCAGAAGAGAAAACCAAGGGGCAGAGAGTCAGTGGGGTCCGCGCTGGCCACTGCAAGATGCAGCATTTAAGCCCAGGGGGATGCGGAGTTAGCCCGGTCCCAGCATTAGTCCCCGGGGGTTCTCTCAGCCGGGGAGGAGCTCAGAGGGTGGCACCCTTGGCATGCAGGAGGCCAGGTGGGCTCTCTGCTCGGCCCCGTGAGCCCCAGCGCCAGGCCCGGGCGCGGCCACGCACGGCCCTCCCCCACGCAATGAATCCAAAGCACGCTGTCGACAGACTGAGTCAGAAACAGACTCTGGAAAATTGAATTTTATTTGGAAATTTAACCCACGCACAAGAAAGGTGCAGGAGTCGTGGGAAAGGAAGAACCGTCGTCGTGCGCGTGGCTTTCTGGAGGCTTCCGCGGAGGGGCTGAGGGTGGCCCCTCCCCCTCCCCGCAGATCAATTACAGCTGGATTAAGGGGCTCACGGTGTCCAGGAGGATTAGCGGGATAATTACCTGCCAGGATACAGGGAAGGAGGCGAAGCTGTCGCCCTTAACAAAACAGCCCTCCGCTCCGGTCATTAGGAAGATCACTCGCGGCAGAAAGACGGGGGCCAGCTCCTGCCGGAAGCAGCGAGATGGATGCACGCGCGCGCGTCCACGGGGAGAAGAGTCCTCGGGGGGGACGCGCCAGGGACGGCTCCGAGCCGGACCACACAGACACTCGCCAGCAAACCCGAGTCACCCGCCAGACAGAGACTCCGGCCCAGAGTTGCCGCCTTGCGGTAGGTGTCGCTAGCTCCACGGAGGGGGAGTGGCGTGCCAGCAGCTCGAGGAGGAGAGGCCCGGAGGGGCAGGCGCCATGCAGGCACCATGAAGACACACGTGCACACATGCAAGCCGGGAGGCGGAGGGGGAGGGAGGCGCTGCTTCAGGGGAAGGGCTGGAACCACCTGTCCATCAGGTGAGGACTGGGCGCTCCCTGATGGGTCAGGAGAGCAGGACACACTCAGGCCTGGGGAGGAGGGTCCAGCTTGCGGCCAGGGAAAGCCCAGGAGGGTCGCGCCAGCAGGAAGGGGTCACTGACCCAGCCCCTGGCCAGGGAGGGCTCTGGGGAGAATTTCAGACTGTGTCGCAAAGCCCCAGTGCGTGTGCGCATGTGACAGCTCAGAAATGCATGTATGTATAGATTTTAACTGTGCCAAGCCCCACGGATGACACCCACTCAAAGGTACAGGTGAAAAGAAAATTGAACAAGGGCACTGGAGAGAGTACAATGGACAAGTGGTTGCCTTGCATGCAGCCGACCCAGGTTCAATACCGACACCCCACAGTGACCTCCCAACAGTTCAGGAGTGAGCACAGAGCCGGGAGTGAGCACAGAGCAGCACCAGATGTGATCCCAAAACAAAACAGAATAAAAACAAAAACCCCACAAAAACAAAACACAGAGCAAACCAAAATCAATCAATCCAAAGCAAAACAAAGGGCCAGGAATGTGATTCAGTGGTGGAGCACTCACCTGAGCACTCACCTAAGCATTCATCTGAGCACTTACCTGAACACTCACCTGAGCACTCACCTGAGCACTCACCTGAGCATTCACCTGAGCACTTACCTGAGCACTTACCTGAACACTCACCTGAGCACTCACCTGAGCATTCACCTGAGCACTCACCTGAGTACTCACCTGAGCACTCACCTGAACACTCACCTGAACACTCACCTGAACACTCACCTGAGCACTCACCTGAACACTCACCTGAACACTCACCTGAGCACTCACCTGAGCACTCACCTGAGCACTCACCTGAACACTCACCCGAGCACTCACCTGAGCACTCACCTGAGCACTTACCTGAGCACTCACCTGAACACTTATCTCGCACAAGGCCCTGACTTTGTTCCCAGCACTGACCCAAATAAACCCAAAGGAAGCAATGCTGTAATTGTTCAACTCAGCAGAGCTCATGAATAACCATAGAGAACTTCTACACCACTGAGAGTGTGTAAGGCCAAACAGTGGCCTGGCGCAGACACAGCAGGGGACCTGAAGATTCCGTTCAGCCCCCGAGGAACAGCCAAGCAGCTACTACCAGGAACTAGAACACCCCAGAGGGCCATGGAGGCAGCTGAGAGCAAGGGGAGGCAGGATGGACACTCAGGAGAGAGAGAGAAGGTTCTTCAAATGTGTCTATCTGAAACACGCATTCAGTTACTGCAAGAAAGGTCTGCGAAAGCGACTCTTTCCCTTTTTATTCAGCATTGTGACTAGTGGGCATAACCAAAGCAGTAGGATAAGAAAAATAAATAAAAGGCATAAAGATGAAGAGTGGGGAACGAAGGCATCTTGTAAAAGACCGCTTAAGAGCAACAACATAAAAAAATAACGTGCTTAGAAAATGGATGAATTTTCTTAGACATTGAAGACCATCAGAGTAACAGAGAGATGTCGTAGTTGCAGGTGAGAAGGTTTGGTGTCACGGATGCTTCCATGTCTAAATGTTTAAAAGAGTCACCTTGATTTCAATGTAGGGGCTGAAGAGACAGCACAGAGGGGCGGGCGCCTGCCTTCACATGCTGCCAACCCAGGTGTGGTCCCCATATATTCCCGCAAGCCCCGCCAGGAGTCATCCCTGAGTATAACTGGGTGTGCCGCCCTCCAAAGAAAACAAAATAGAAGTCACAAACTAGAAAAAAATCTTTACAAAAATTGGTCTAAAAAACAGTAGGAAATTGTCTACATTATCAGAAGTTGGCCATGCTAATCTTCTCTGTATCCTCCCAATTTTAGTATATGTGCTGCTGAAGTGAGCACGGCAGGTAGGGCGTTTGCCTTGCACATGGCCAACCCTGGTTTGAATCCTCCGTCCCTCTCGGAGAGCCCGGCAAGCTACCGAGAGTATCCCGCCCGCACGGCAGAGCCTGGCAAGCTCCCTGTGGCGTATTCGATATGCCAAAAACAGTAACAAGTCTCACAATGGAGACGTTGATGGTGCCCACTCGAGCAAATCGATGAGCAACAGGATAGCAGTGATGATAGTGATCAAAAGATGAGTCAGGCTGATGTTACAGTAGGATAAATATTTTAGGATATAGGCAACAATTTTCTCAGTGTAGTTTCCTTTGAAACTCAGTTTTAGCACATTAACTTTCCCTTGCTGAAAAGCTGAAACTTTTCTGTAATGGACCAAGGATAAAAGCTAAAAAACCAAAACCAAAGCCAAACAGCAGAAAGAGAAGCTGTCAGAGAAACAGTTGGGCGTCACATCTCCAGAAGAACCCAACCCTGGAGTTCCGGGCGGACTGGGCCGGGAGGACACTGGGCCTTCCTGGGACGGGGCACCAGGTCCCCTTTCTGCCTGAAGCCGCATCTGGCACCTGTGAGAAAGCCCAGCTCGCAGCCGAACCTCATCAAATGCCACCCGGTCTACACTGACCCCACAAAAATTCACAGTACTGTTAGCCCGGACGTCAAAAGACGGTGTCGCCGCCGCCCGCCTAGGAGAGGGTCAGACTTCTTTGTCAAAACCCCGAATGAACGGTTTGAGGCTCTTCGTGTTCCTGGAGCGAGCAGATACCATTGGGCTACACTAGCATGTAACAGGGATGAACGGAGACGTTACTGGCGCCCGCTCGAGCAAATCGAAGATCAACGGGATGACAAGTGACAAGTGAAGTGATACTGTTAGCCCAGGGGGTCCCAGCGCAGACTTTAGTAACGTCACTGTGAGGTGAACAGTGGTCACGAGTTGACTATTGATCTCAGTGTCTATGACCCATTTGCCTCTGTGTTGTGACAATATGAGGTAAGTTTGTGCCTAAACGGGGTCAGGCGGGCGGGGGGGCGGGGTGGACAGGAACCTGGGGATATCGGCGGAGGTGATGTAGGCGGGAGAGGACAGCCGACCTCGCAGCAGACAGGAACAGCCGGAACTAAGGCCTGAGAGGAACTGGAGCAGCAGCGGGCCCTGAGGAGATTGGACCCTCCCCATGAAAAAGCTCCTCGAATTCCCTAACTTTAGTGACTCAGCCCAAAGAAGACCAGCACCACTCCCAGCCTCCCGGGTAGCCTCCTTAGCAACGGACTTTTACCTAAGAAGAGGCCCCATGTGGGGGCTGGAGTGATAGTACAGCGGGGAGGGCGTTTGCCTGGCACGCGGCCGACCCGGGTTCAATTCCCAGCATCCCATATGGTCCCCTGAGCACCGCCAGGGGTGATTCCTGAGTGCAGAGCCAGGAGTAACCCCTGTGTATTGCCGGTGTGACCCAAAAAGCAAAAAAAAAAAAAAAAAAAAAAAAAAAGAAGAAGAAGAAGAGGCCCCACGTGGGGGCAGGTTGGCAAAACCCTATAAAGGCCCTTGAGCCAAGGAAGGGCGCACGTGCTGCCTGAGCCCACGTGGCCGAGCACATGTGTCGCCCGCATCTCCACCCTTGCTTCCGTGCCTGAGGCTGGGGTGTGTGTAGGGCTCTCTCCAGCCTTAGAGAAGTCCGTGTTCTCTCTTGAGCACGTCACTCTCTCTCTCTCTCTCTCTCTCTCTCTCTCTCTCCCTCCCTCCCTCTCCTTCTCTCTCTCTCTCTCTCTCTCTCTCTCTCCCTCCCTCTCCTTCTCTCTCTCTCTCTCTCTCTCTCTCCCTCCCTCTCCTTCTCTCTCTCTCTCTCTCTCTCTCTCTCTCTCTCTCTCTCTCTCTCTCTCTCTCTCTCTCCCTCCCTCCCTCCACACCTTCAGAAACTCTCCAAATAAAATCTATGTGCTTCACTGCTCGTCTACTCCTGAAATTCCTTCCTTCGAGGCGAGACAAGAGCCCAGTAACCCTGGGTCCCGGGGGGCAGAGGCGGATGGGGAGAAAGTGACCGTCTTCCTCCTCCCCGCCTCACACAAGCCGCCCGTGGGGCCACGGGCATCAGAGGGTAACTCACCCTGGTGGTGGGATTGGTGTTGGAGCACTTAATACCTGAAACCACTAATACAGGGTTTACACAACGGTGTTATCATTAAAAAAAAAAAAAACACAAACAAAAAATAAAATAAAGGAAAACAATCAGTGAGAGAAGTGGTACTAGTTAAAACGAAAAAGAAATCGGTTTCAAATAAGAAGGAAACCTTTGAACGGGCATTTTGGAGATGAGGAAGCTGATTGGCAAATATATTTATGAGTTTATGCTCCATTTAACTTTTAATCTGTGAAGTTAATTAGTTTGTTTTGGGGGTGCGCGCGGTGGCATTTGTTCTGCTCTGTTCTTGGGGGTCCCTCCCGGAGGGGCTGGGGGCCGGGTGGTAGCGAGTACGGAACCAGGGCCGAGTGCGAGCCGGGCAGGGGGGCCCCAGGCTCTCTCTGCCTCGCGAGAAGCCGAGCAGAGGCCGGAAGCTGCCCGGGAGGAGGGGGGGAGCACGGCGCAGGGCTGGGGGGGGGGCCGAGCGCGAGGGGCACGACCCAGCAGGGCAGAGTCGGGCCAGAGGCTCCCAGTGAGATCCGTGGGGCTGGGTGGGACGGGGCCCACCGGACTGGGGTGGAGGCCCAGGGAGACCCCCTCGGGCACGGTGCTGGCTATGCAGACGCCCCCCCAGCACCCCATGGGGCCCCCTGAGCATCCCCAGGAGGATCCCTGAGCTCAGAGTCAGGAGGAACCTCTGGGCATCGCTGGGTGTGGCCCCTCCCCCACCACAAAAACTGAAACAGGGGGCTGGAGCCATAGCACAGCGGGTAGGGTGTTTGCCGTGCCTACGGCCGACCCGGGTTCGATTCCCAGCATCCCATATGGTCCCCTGAGCACCGCCAGGGGTAATTCTTGAGTGCAGAGCCCGGAGTAACCCCTGAGCATCGCCGGGTGTGACCCAAAAACAAAACAAAACAAAACAAAAAGATTTAAAGGAGAACTCTGAGTTTAGAGGCGGGATTAGCCTGGAGTGGGGGGGAGGGGCCGGGTCACGCGTGGCAGTGCTCAGGGGCTTCTCCTGGCTCGGCTCAGCTCTCCTGGTGGGCCAGGCTGGGGCCTGGACGGGGTGGTCACTCCCGCCCGCGCCTCACCGCGAGCTGCTGCTTGAAGCTACTCGCGTCCCCAGCCGGCCCCTCCCGCCCCCGCCGCCCGCCTCTCTCCACCCTGTGCGGCCCCTCGAGGCCCGCCCTGCTGCCTGCGCAGCCGTCCCCTCCCCCGGCCCGGCAGAGAAGGGCCCGCCCGTGCCTCAGTTTCTCTCCACGCCCTGTGGACGGCACTCGGGACACCCGTGCTTGGGTAGCGGGGGGAGGAGCCCGCGAGAGAGACGCTGTCACAGCCGCCCGGGACGCGCCTAAGGGTGCAGCTGGGGCCCACGGGGCTTCCCCGGCAAGGGCCCAGGGGTCCGGGCAGAGACGTGCCGCTTTCCCGCAGGGGTCCGGGCCTCCCCGGGGGCCACCCTGGTGAGCCGAGTGAAGGGGCCTCTGGGCCGTCCCTTCTCTGGGTCCGGAGGCTGGCACGGCCCCCGCGGCTGGCAGCGGCCCAAGTGCTCCCTGAGCCCGGCCCGGAGGCTAAGTGGGCCCAGAGCTGACCTTCAGCGGCCAGCCAGCGTGGACACACACCCCAGCTGCCCAGGGGTCGGCGTGTGACCCGTCCTGGCTGGCCGGCGGAGGCGGGGCCGAGCCCCCCCACACCCACTTCACAGCCTGGCATCAGGGCTCAGCCTGGGCCCTAGGGACGGGGCCTCCTTGCAAGCTGGCTTGGCTCACGGGAGCACTGGGTCTGAGCCCCTGCACTTCCCCCTCCCCCTTCACCCGCCACGGGGGTGGGGGGCAAAAAGGAAAAGAGAAAATCAGGCGGCACAGCGACCCGGGCACGGCCCCACCAAGCTCTGGAGCTTGGTTTGGCCTTGGGGTGCCTCAGGCTGGCGCTCAGGGCTGACTCCTGGTTCTGTGCTCAGGGATGGCTCCTGGCGGGGCTTGGGGACCACAGGCGATGCCAGAGGCTGGACTGGGGTCAGCTGCAGGCGAGGTGAGCGCTGGAGCCCCAAACTCTCTCTCCAGCCCCGAAGCGTTTCACCCTGATGGGATATTTAGTCCCAGAGATGTTTGAGCTCGATTCTCTTTCCAGCAGAGTCCTTGAGAGAGACGTCGAAACTGCTTTCCACTAGGAGGTGTTCGCTTCTTGCCTTTACACTGGGTTTTATATTGATTTTTGGGTTTTGGGTCATATCTGACTGTGCTCGGGGCTGACTCCGAGCTCTGCAGGGTTCACTCTGATGGGCTCAGAGACGGGTGGCGCCGGGGTACGCGGGACGCTGGGGAGACTGGCGGTGCCGGGGTACACGGACTCCCGTGGGCGGGGCCTGTGGTCAGCACTTGGAGTTCTCTTCTTAGCCCAATTCCATTTTTCTTGTTTTTGCTTTGGGGCCACGATGGGCAGTGCTCAGGAGTCACTCCCAGTTCTGTGCTTGGGGGGTCCCTCCCCGGGGTGTACGGGGGCTTCATGCTGTGCGGGGGTAAGCCTGCCCCCTCCCCCCACTCAAGGCAAGCGCCTTCTGCTGCTCTGGCCCACGGCTCGGGGTCTGTGATACACAGCGTCTGGCACCCCGCCGTCCATACGGCGGGAACGGGGGTCCTTGCGGTGGCTGTTTATTAGTGTGTCTCCTGAACGGTCCATCAATAACGCATCCTACTGCTGGAAATGCGGCCGGGACGATCAGCTAACCGTTTGGAAAAAAGAAAGCGTCACAAGATGGAAATTGGATGAACAGTTGAAAGGTAATGAAGTACCACAAGGTAATAGAGGTACCTAAGGGAAATTGAGTTTGGCATCACGTTGGTGAAGAAGTACTCTCCGCCCTGCACGTGCCACACTGGCAGGAAAAGGGGAAGGAGAGATGGATTGAGGCTCTAAGTGTGAACGTTCTTGAACGTGAAATCAAATCATAGATTTTTGAGGGAGAGGCGTACCCCGCGGGGCTCACGGCTTACTCCGGCTCTGCACAGAGGGCTCACTCCTGGCAGGGCTCGGGGGACCCTATGGGGTGCTGGGGATCAAATCACGTCTGTCACATGCGAGGGAAGTGCCCTGTCTTCCATACTATGGCCCCTAAAGTCACAAACCAGAAATGAAACAACAGGAAAAGTGTCCAGTGCGTAAAAATCTGAGTGGGCATAACATGGAAACAACAAAGAGACAAAATTCCAGAAGGAGCCTGAAGAGCTGAAAGGTGTGAGCTCAGGGTCTGCCTGCAGGATGCACGGCCCTGCCCTCCCCAGCACTTGCCTGGTCCCTGAGCACTGCCAGGAGCACTGAGCTGGGAGTAGCCCTGGGCACTGTTGAGTGTGAGGATTTTTTTTTTATTTTTGCTTTTTGGGTCACACCCGGCGATGCACAGGGGTTACTCCTGGCTCTGCACTCAGGAATTACCCCTGGCGGTGCTTAGGGGACCATATGGGATGCTGGGATTCGAACCCGGGTCGGCTGTGTGCAAGGCAAATGCCTTACCCGCTGTGCTATCACTCCAGCCCCTGTTTTTCTTAAAGAATCTGCAAGGACCTGCCACAGAGGCAGGCTGGGGTGGGGGGATGGGGGTGACGGGAGGGCACCTGGGGACACGGGTGCTGGGAAATGCACCCTGGTGGAGGGACGGGTGTTGGAGCAGTGTATGACTGGAACCCAACCATGAACAGCTTGGAAGGGCCTATCTCACAGGGATTAAAAAAAAATTTTTTTTTAAAAAAGTATGCAAGGAGGGGCTGGAGAGTACAGCGGGGTGGGGCATTTGTCCTGAATGCGGCTGACCCAGGGTTGATCCCAACACCCCATAGGGTCCCCCGAGCACTGCCAGGCATGATTCCTGAGTGCAGAGCTAGGAGTAACCCCTGAGCATCACCGGGGGTGACCCACATCACCAGAAAAACAAAAACCCACACAAAGATAAAAATAATAAACACACATGTTCAGTGGACATAGGAAGTTTCATTCCCAGTGGTGTTAAAATGCAGATAAACTAAGATTCTATTTAAAAAAAAATGTTTTTGCCTTTCAGCTTGGCGAGCAGGGCAGAGTCAAGCGCCCACAAAGACGTCCCCTCCCCCGCGGGCCCCGAACACGGCTTCCAGCCGAGAGTGCTTAAATCATGAGGCTAATTTTTTTCCTCTGGACGTGAAAAGTTGTTCAAGCTCATTTAAGTTTAAAGAAGTAGGTTATCATGACAATTAAGAGCTCGGTGCGATTATTGATTGGATCTTGTATGGGAGGAAAATCAGCTCTAAAAGACATTATTGGGACAATTGAGGAGATTTGAATATGGGCTGCATATTATATCATATCAACACAAGTGTCCTGGGAGGCATAACGGCCTTGCAGTGATGGCAGGGGAAGTCCTTGTGCTTATTTATTTAAGGGTAAAAAATCATGATGTTGGTAATTTACTTACAACAGTCTGCCCGGTATGTGTGTATTATCTTTGTACCTGCTGACCTAACTGCTGGTCAGCTCATCTGTCCGTCCGCCCATCCTCCCCGTCTGCACAGCTGCCCAACTGCTCTCTCTCTCTCTCCTGCTTCTCTCTCTCTTTATCGTCATCTCTGGCTATCTATCTTCTGCCCAAGACGTCCGTCTGTTGAAATGTTGACACCTGGCAAACACAGATGCAGCGTTTTCGAGCATTTACTAAATTATTCCAGTCCTCGAGTTTTTCTTTTGTAGGCCTAAGTTCAAAGCAAATCTACAAAGGGAAGCGTAGGAGTGAAACAGTTGGAATGATTCTTAAATTTTTTGCAGTGTAGGGGGTGACACCCGGCGGTGCTCAGGGCTGACTCCTGGCGCTGTGCTCAGGGATCGTGCCTGGCAGGCCCAGGGGATGTACGCTGGCGAGCTCCAGCCCCCACAGCACGGCAGCACCCACCTGCTGTGCTTGCACCCGGGCCCCTGAACGACGTTCTTTCGAAAATGTACAGGTCTGCTTACAAGGCTGAGGGACTGTGTTTGAGTGCCGGGGGGCTGTGGGGCGGTACATGTTCATCTCACTGGTCCTTGGGGGCAATGGCAACCCCTCAGGGCTCCTCCTGGCTGGCTCGGGGGTAGCCGTGTTGGTGCTGGAGGGACCCTGTGACACAGGCACAGACCCAGGCACCCCCAGGCAACGCACATGCAGCCGTGTGCTGTCCGGCCCACACTCATCCTCATTTAACAAGTGTCACTGGGTGGGGGGGGCTGGAGCAATAGCACAGCGGGTAGGGCGTTTGCCTTGCACGCGGCCGATCTGGGTTCGAATCCCAGCATCCCATATGGTCCCCTGAGCACCGACAGGAGTAATTCCTGAGTGTAGAGCCAGGAGTAACCCCTGTGCATCGCTAGGTGTGACCCAAAAAGCAAAAAAATAAAAAATAAATAAATAAAGTGTCATTGGGGCCAGAGCGGTAATACAGCAGGGAGGGGAGTTTACTTTGAATGCAGCCACCTGGGTTTGATCTCCATCACCCACACGGTCCCTGAGCACCACCAGAAGTGGTTCCTGAGTGCAGAGCCGGGAGAAAAGCCTGAGCACTGCCGGGTGTGACCCCAAAAGCAAAAAAAAAAGGAAAAGGCGTCATAGAAGGCGATGAGTGATAGTACAGCAGGGAAGGTGCTCGCCATGCGTGCGGCTGACCCAGGTCCAATCCTCAAGTACCACCAGGCATGATCCCTGAGCACAGAGGCAGGAGTCAGCCCTGAGCCCCTCAGGTGTGGCCCCAAGCCAAACCAAACCAAGAAAAAAGCATCACAGAAGTAGCAGATGAGGGGCTGGAGCAATAACACAGCGGGTAGGGCGTTTGCCTTGCATGCAGCCAACCCAGGTTCGATTCCCAGCATCCCATATGGTCCCCCAGCACCGCCAGGAGTAATTCCTGAGTGTAGAGCCAGGAGAAACCCCTGTGCATCGCTGGGTGTAACCCCAAAAAAAAGAAAAAAAAAGAAAAAAGAAGTAGCAGATGTGTAGATAAATCAGAAAATTCAAATAAGCAGGAAACAAATGAAAACCAAGATCATCTTAGAACTAATTCCTGCTCTCCATAGTCGGGGTGTGGGGTCAGAGAGAAAAGTGCTCAGGGCTCCTCTGCTCTGTGCTCAGAGCTGACTCCCAGCTCTGTGCTCAGGGCTCCTCTGCTCTGTGCTCAGGGCTGACTCCTGCCTCTGTGCTCAGGGATTCTCTGCTCTGTGCTCAGGGATGACTCCCATCTCTGTGCTCAGGGCTGACTCCTGGCTCTGTGCTCAGAGCTCGCTCCCGGCTCTGTGCTCAGGGCTCCCTCCTAGTGGTGTTTGGGGCACCATGAGGTACGGGGGTCTGACCTGGGGTCTGCTACATGCAGGACAAACCATGGAAAGCCGGCCCACCCAGTTCTGTTTGTGGTGTACTGTGTGTATATGTGGTGCATGTGGAGCATGTGTGTGTGTGTGGTGGGTATATGTGCGACATGTGTGGTACATGTGTACATATGGTGTGTATAGAGCATACATGCATACTGTGCGTATGCAAAATGTAAAGTGCATATATGTGTGTTTATGTGGTATGTGGGTATACATGTATGTGATGTGTACATGGTATGTATAGTGCACATGTGTACATGCAGGTGCAGACATGTGACATGGATGTGCTTGCAGTATGAATATATAGGTCCTGTTACATGTGTGTGCTGACGTATGTGTGGTCTGTGTGTACCTGTGGCGTGTGTGGAGTCCATGTCCCTGTTATGCCTGTGGTATATGTCCACGTGGTGTATGTGGTGTGTGCGTACATACATGTGGTGTGGCCATGTGGAGTGTGTGTGAGTGTGGTGGCTGGTGGGTAAATAACGTTCCTCTCACGTGGACTGCGGCTGTGGTGACGCCCGTGGTCAATACCACGCAGATAAATAAGGACTAATTGCCTGCAGCGTCGGGGTGTCAGCGCGGTGATCGGGCACATTTATGGGCCAATTAGACGCCTTCCGGGCCTGCGCCGTGATGGATGGTGACTGTGGCCTGCTTGGGACCGGGATGGGCGGGGGTGGGGACACCAGGGTGTGGGGGACAGGGCTGGGTGGGGGTGGGGGACAGGGCTGAGTGGGGGTGGAGGACAGGGCTGGGCGGGGGGCAGGGCTGGGTGGGGGTGGGGACAACAGGGTGTGGGGGACAGGGCTGGGCAGGGGACAGGGCTGGGTGGGGGTGGGGGACAGGGCTGGGCAGGGGACAGGGCTGGGTGGGGGTGGGGGACAGGGCTGAGTGGGGGTGGAGGACAGGGCTGAGTGGGGGACAGGGCTGGGCGGGGGGCAGGGCTGGGTGGGCTGGGGGCGGGGGGGCGTGGCAGGTGGGGGCACGTGTCTGGCTCCGTACTCGTGGGTGGCTGCTGGTCGAGCTAACTGGTCACTCCGGGTCCCTGTGGAAGTCTCGGTCACTCCCTCAGTGCTGAGCCCTCGTCACCCAGCCCTGCCCGGCCAGCACAGGGCCTGGGGGTCCGAGGCAGGGGAGGGCAGGGCGGGCTCCGGGGAGGCGGGGGAGCCCCTGGGCTGGGCGGGGTGGGCCCCTTCCCTGCACATGCTCCCTCGGTGGCCTCGTGGCCGGCCTGGGGGCCCCAGTGAGGAGCAGGGGTGGGAGAGGTGCCAGAGGGGCCCCGGGGGCCTGGGGGCGCAGCTCCCCTGGGGCAGGGCGGGTGAGATTTTAACTTGAGACCCAGAGTTGGGGAGGGGGCCGGGAGTGAGGCTTCTGGGGGCCAGGGACGACAGGCCAAGGTGCTGGACGGGCTGTGGTGGGCTGACGGGGACAGGTGGACAGGAGGGGAGGGGAGGGGAGTGCTGACCACTGGCACTGGACGCCCTCCTAGGCCTGGGGGCGCTGGCGGACGGAGGCCAGGCGGCCCAGGACACACTGTCGGGGGCAGCGGCAGGGCAGAGGCCAGTGGGGTCCAGCCTGGCCTTCACCCGGCCCGCGCTGGCCTCAGAACTGGTCTCTGCGCAGTGCTCAGCCCCTCCTCGGAAAAGTGTCCTAATCTCTCACCCATTTGTTTCAGCAGTTTATTCATCCATGGGCCCATCGTGCTCCGCCTGAGTGTGAGCGAGAAACAGGAGAATCCCAAACCCGCCACGTTCTCCAAAGCCAAAGCAAAGGGGAACGGTCCCAGACTCACTCTGCAAAGACGGTCCGGGCAGGGGCTGGCGGGCTTCCCGGACAGAGCCGCTCCACGAGCATTCTGGGGGGTCCTTTTGGGGGAGGGGAGGTGTGAAGGAACATGAAAGTATATTTTGAAGGGCATTTTTTATGGTTTGCAATACAGAAACTGTAAGCTTATCATGTGTATCACTGTGAACTTTCAACACTCAGTTCCTGTCCAGAGCGATAACTTCTATTAATGTCATGAGAGAGAGAGAGAAAGAGAGAGAGAGAGGGAGGGAGAGAGGGAGAGAGAGGGAGAGGGAGAGGAAGAGAGAGAGATGGAGAGAGAGGGGGAGAGGGAGGGAGAGAGGGAGGGAGAGAAAGGGAGAGAGAGGGAGAGGGAGTGAGAGAGAGGGAGATGGAGAGAGAGAAAGGGAGAGACAGGGGGAGAGAGGTGGAGAGAGAGGGAGAGGGAGAGAGGGAGAGAGGGAGTTAGAGGGGGGAGAGAGGGAGAGAGAGGGAGAGAAGTGACTGCCATAGAGAGAGGTGGGCGGTGGGGGGAACCCGGCCATGGTGATACACTGTTGAAGGGCGGGTGTTAAAACATTGTATCACTGAAACCCAATCAGAAACAACTTTATAACTGTGTATCTCACTGTGATTCAATTAAAACCTTTTTTGGGAGGTGGCCCATCTGATGGTGCTTAGAGGTTACTCCTGGCTCTGTGCTCAGGGCTCACTCCTGGAGGTGCTCAGGGGACCATATGGGGTGCCCGGGATCAGTCCTGGGTCATCTGCGTGCCAGGCAAACGCCTTACCTGCTGTCCTACCTCTCCAGCCCCTGGACACGAAAATATCTTTACTTAATAGAAATTCGTCTGAAACACTCACGCATCCTGATTTTGAAAAGCAACTTCTTGATTAGTCACGAGTTTCCAATACTCTAGAGTTTCAGGGGTTCCTGTCACGCCTCCGGGTGAGGACGCGGCAGCCCGCCACAGAGACGCCCACCGCACGGCCCACCACCCTCCAGCAGCCGGCGCAGGCTCCGAGTTAGTTTTATTGTTTTTTTGCCAGTTCGTTTGCTTTAGCGATTCATATTCCACATGAGTGAAACCATCTGGTAATTGACTCACTTTCTTATTTCCCTCGGCATAATCGCCCCAGGATCCGTCCCGTTCCCTCCGAGAGGCCGTTCCCATCTCTCCCGGGGGCAGAGAGAATCTCCACAGCGTGTGGCTGTGTGGCCCAGTGGCTGCACCCGCCAGGAACACGAGGCCGATGCCCTCAGGGCTGTGGTGAGAACAACCCCACCGTGTGCAGGTCTGCAACTATTTTGCTTTGGGGTCACACCCGGAAATACTCAGGGCTTACTCCTGGCTCTGTGCTCAGGAATTGCTCCTGGCGGCGCCCAGGGACCATAAGGAACTTTGTACCCAGATTGGCCGCGTGCAAGGCAAGCACTGCCCCCCTCTGCTCTCTGTGTCCTGTACATTTTGGAATTTTTTTTTTTTTTTTGCTTTTTTGGGTCCCTATCTTTTTTTTTTCTTTTTGGGTTGCACCCGGCGATGCTCAGGGGTTACTCCTGGCTCTGCACTCAGGAATTACTCCTGGCGGTGCTCGGGGGACCCTATGGGATGCTGGGAATCAAACCGGGTGCAAGGCAAACGCCCTCCCCGCTGTGCTATCGCTCCAGCCCGTTTTCCTATTGTTCAGCATAACCTAACTGCCAATGTACAGCTCCCCTCTCCTTGGGGGCTGGGGTGGGCTCACAGCTGGGGGGGGGGCCCTCATGTCCACCACTGGCCCGGCGTGCACACACCTCTGGCCCCTCGAGCTCTCCCTGGCTTGAGCCACGGGATAAACGCAGTTGGTGAAGGGCTGGCGTCCAGCTGTGAACCACCCACATTTCTCGCCCCCCAGTCTTGAACGTGGACGCCCGGGTGCCTGCCCAGGTTCGGGATCAGGCTCAGGACACTGAATCAGGGGAGTGAGCCTGTGGCGGCTGGGGCGGCCCCTGGGTCCTGGTTCGTGCCGCAGTTCATGTGGCGTTGCGGGGATGCTGCACTGACAGTGCGGGCGGCCGCTGGAGGTGGCCAGGGAGACGCCAGCCTCGCCTCTGCACAAGAGCCTGCCGGAAGCCGCAGAGTGGGGGCCAGCTTGCTGGCTCCGGGTGGCAGCCGTCACACGGGGGACCAGCATCCCCCACGGGACCACCTACCCCCGCTTTAACCCTCCCGGGACCACCACTGGCCTGGTCAGCAACGTGTCGGTGGACACTGACAGGGGTTTCGGGGAGCACTGGGCAGGGGTTTCTCTGTCCACCTGGGTCTCG
Source organism: Sorex araneus (assembly GCF_027595985.1). Classification (NCBI taxonomy): domain Eukaryota; kingdom Metazoa; phylum Chordata; class Mammalia; order Eulipotyphla; family Soricidae; genus Sorex; species Sorex araneus. The sequence continues at coordinate 267,163,316 of NC_073313.1, read as the reverse complement.
GAGCTTCTGGCCGCCTATGCAGGCCTGGAGGTAACAAGAAGCCATGGGTGGGCTGGGCAGTGGCCTGAGCGGGCCGGGCTGGGAGGGGGCTGGTGGCCCCCCGAGGCCCCCTCCCTCACTGCTGGCCTTTGGCCAACGTGTCGCCAAATGACACGTGCTGATGTGTGTGAGCTGAACGGGGCCCGCCTACCACACCCTGCCCCTCGGGGCCCGGGACAGTCCCCGTCAGACGAACACGCCCGCCTAGCCAGGCCCACAGCTCTGCGCGTCTCCACCCTCTGCAGAGAAGGATCTAGAAAAGCAGATGTCTCTGCTGGTGAAGCCTGGGGGCCACAGGGGCTGTGCTGTACTTTCTTCCTTTGTGGGGCACACCCAGAGGTGCTCAGGGCTGACTCCTGGCTCTGTGCTCAGGGTCACTCCCGGCTGTGCTCAGGGCTGACTCCTGGCTCTGTGCTCAGGGCTCAGGAGACCCTCTGTCACGCTGGGGGTGGACCCAGGCTGGCCACTGGTCAGGGCTCCCTCCATCTGTCTTCCACCTGCAGAACAGCTCCGGGCTCCCCACAGTGGCTGGAAACCGACCTTGTGGAAGCCTCTGGAACTCTGGGGCCAGCTCCTTCCTGGCAGGGAGAGCTCAGCCGGGGGGGTTTCCCGTGGGCGATGAGAGACCTCCCTCCTCCTCTCCTTGCCTCCTGGTGGGGCTGCAGTCCGGGTGGGCTTCCTGCCTCGTGTGTGGGGAGAATCCTCAACTCAGCTCCGTCCCTGCCCGCAGCCGTGCCCCGTCCAGGAGGACACCCCCACCAGTCGGGGCGACGTGGGGCGCCCCGGGGCCCCAAGCAGCCAAGAAGACGCGGGGAGACGCGGCATCCAGTTCACCTCTTTATTAGAAAGCCTCCCGCCTTCCCTGCCGAACACTGTACAGCGAACCCCAGGGCAGGAGTACAAACTGGCATAGCGAATCCAAACAAGGTCGTGGGGAGGAACAAGCCAAGTGAAATGTCTGTCACCGCTTTTAGTTACAGTACAAACAATATAAATAAAGCCTCGGTGAGTCACGGGGGACATAAACTTGCTGAACGAGGTAATAGAAAACAATCCCCCCAAATAAAATTAAATGTGCGCGCCGACGCGGGCCATGCCCCAGTGTCCTACACGGGTCTTTACCGACACACACGGAGGGTCCCCGTCCCCTGACACGCCGCCCCCGCCCGCCCGAAACACACCCCACATTCAAGGCCACGGATGGGCCTGCGGGACAGTGGCCTCGGGGTGCGGCTGGGTGGGGGTCCGCCGGGAGAAGCCGGCCTGTGCCAGACACGGGCTCCGGCGTGGGGGGGCTCAGGGCTCAGGTCGGAGCTGACCTGTGGTCCCGGTGGGCGGATGGAACTCGGCCTCTGGGAAGCTGATGCGGGTGCCCCGGTCACTTCGTGCCATGTCCCATGGACCCCCAGGAGGGAGCCTGGGCGGGGAGGCGGGTCCTGCTGGGGATAGAGGCATGACCTCCGGCCCGAAGAGCCAGCAGGACCGAGTGTGCCTGGTGGGTGGGGAATGCGGGTGCAGAGCGGAGAGGGGTGCTCTGGCCGGCTGCCCACTGGCGCCTTTGCCTGAGGTGGGTCACTGGGGGGTGGGGGAACCCCCTGCCCCGTGGAGCCCGACACTGCCACCTCCCATGAGTTCCTGGGTGGTATGGGGGCGACATCCTGCCCCCCAAGGGTCGTGAGTCTGCCAGGAAGCCCGGGGCACCGTGGGGGCTGGCCTCAAGCTGCCCCTGGGGGTCCCCCACCCCACCCGCCCCCTCACACCCAGACCCCCTCACCCGTGGCCACAGGGGCCTGGGGCGAGGGTCTCCCCTGGGCTTATGCCGAGCTGAAATATTCCATCATGGCTGAACCCAGTGCCCTTCTGGCAGGGACCCCTGGGCAGGCCCAGACCCCAAAGCTGTAAGCCAACCCCCGGGCTGGCGAGTGAGACCCTCGGGAGTGCTGCGGGGGGCGGGGCAGGGCGGGCTCAGCTGGCCCTGGGCCGCGGGTCCAAAATAATTCCGGAACCCGGGTGTTTGAGGGTCTATCTCCCCCCGCTCTGATTTCAACTGGCCCAAGGCTCATCTGTTCATAAAGCAGCCCCCACCTCGAGGGAGACCAAGGGGGCCTGGGGTCCCCCTTCCTCTGCGCCCTCCTGCTGAGCGGGGAGGGGTCCTGTGAGCACGTGCCTCCCCTGTCATCTCACGGGGTTGAGGCACCTGGAGAAGGTCCCACCCGGCAGCCAGACGGACGCCCCTCCGGGGACAGACACAGCCTGGGGGTTTCTGGCTCTGGGGCCGAGGGAGGGAAGCGGCGGGACAGCCCCAGGAGATCCCGACCAGCTTTTCCAAACGTCTCTGGGGCTGCTGGGAGCCACCAACCTCTCCTAGCACCAAGGCTTCCCTGGGTCAGGAGCTTCCAGAACATTCTAAACCCCAAGGAGGAAGGCTTGAGGGGATGGGTGTACCAGGCCCCTGGCAGCTGTCAGCGGGGATTGGGGCGGGGGGATGCTGCGGCACCCCCATCTCAAAAGGGAGAGGCAAGGGTGGGGCCTGCATGGGCACTGTGCAGAGCCGGGGTGGACGCGGGGCTGGTCTCGGGGACGGGGGGACTCCCGCACGGGGGGACAGCGGCTCTGTTGGGGAGCTCGTGCTCCCCGCAGGCAGGGCCCCGTGTCCCTCTCCAGCACCTCAGGGAGGGGGATGGCGGGTGTCATCCAGGCCCCGGCACAGTGCCCGGGGGCAGGTGTGGAGGGCCGTGTTCTGGCTCCGGCTCTGCACGTGTGTCCTTACGTGACTCACTCCCCACGTGTCCGGCCCCGGGCTCGCGCGAGGGCACCCTGATGTCAGACATGCCCCTCGCGGCCTGCAGCTCTGCACACAGCCCCAGGCCCCGCCCCTCTCGCGACCCCCACGCCAGGCTCTCGGGGGCTTCCCCAGGGAGGAAGGTCACGGGTCCCACGTTCAGCCCCGCTGGAGCAACCCCGCTCCGAGGGGCTTCACCCGTGAGTGGCCTTGGTTTTCACAGAAACGGGGAGACCCTCTTCCACCTCCTCCTGCCCGGACCCTGGGCTCGAGGCTCGGAGCAGTGGGATGAGGCTGCTTGGCGGGGGGAAGGAGGAAAGCCAGGCTCCGGGGTGAAGGTGAAGTGAAAAATAAGTCGCTTGGGAAAATAGTCTATTATACACACGTATAACAATATGTACACGCTCATATACACGGCCGGGCGCCGCCCAGGGCTGGGGAACTGCACAGCGATGGAACACAAATGCACCCCGGGCAGGGGCAGGGAGCTCGGACTCATGGGAGCCCCAGATCCGAGCACCCGCCGGGCGCGGGGGACACTGGCCAGCCCCGCCCTCTGGGGCGTCTCCTTGCTTGAGGAGAACAGGACGCCCGGCCCGCAGGATGTGGTGTGGCGGCTGCTCAGTCGGGCTGGCTCCCGGGACACAGGCCGGGCCACCGCGGGCCCTGCGCCCCAGCAGCACGTCCTGGTCTTTGCCAAGCCCGCCCCCCCCCCCCCCCCCGCCAGGGGCCGGGCCACTGCACACCCCCCTGCAGCCGGGCGCTGACGGCTGCGGGGCCCGACCCAGTCCCGCTCTCGATAATGAGAAACCACTCGCCTCTCCCCTCCCCTCCAGAACGCCCCGTGTCTATTTTTTTCCTCTTTCTCAATTTTAATAAGCAAATTGTGCCACCATCTTGCTCTGATATGTTCCTCTCCGAAGCTGTAGATCACATTAATGGAAGTGTTTACTGCTGGGAATATTTTCCATGTACAATGATCTGTAACCCTTTATCTCAACTAGTTGCACATTATTAGTTCACATCCAGTTCAATTTATAAATTAACAGAGGTGCCATTTGTCTGTACAAAAATCAATGCATATTTATGAACTTCTTTTATTCAAATAGATTTTCACACATTTTATCTAAAGACATAATACAGGAGCCTGTGTGATTTGGGCTGTGGGGGTCCCAGGGGGACAGAGACCCAGGGTGTCCTTGGACCCAAAGGAAATACCGTCTCTCTTGCGTTGGGGAGAAAGAGCCGTCGGGGCTCACTGGGCGTAGGGAACGTCCTCTGAGCGCGCCCCTTTGAAATTTCCCACGCACTCTTATTTATCGTTTCCTTTCTTTTTTTTTTTTTCCCTCCTCTCTTTGCACCAAGGAGACGGGCGTCAAATAACACTTGGGAGCTCATCTCCTCTCTTTGGACTGAAAAATTAAACAGATACTAAATTATGACAGTGAATTTAGAAAGGAGGGCTCCGAGGGCTCGCCAGAACATGTCTGGGATAATATGGTGCTTCTCCGAGCCGCGCAATCACATCCCGCGGCCAGCGGAGCGTGCGGCGTGACTAGCTCCTCGCCTAATACGCTTCCTTCCGTGATGACTAATCATGTTCTATTAAACAGCGGTAATGCGGGAAGAGCTCAGCCACGGAGTGTAATGAAGCCGCTACTCTCCGCGGACAGATTAGCTACAACTGATTTGACACACACCATCATAGGAGCTTCAGACCTGACAAACTCTGCTTGCTCCTGATTTATGCCGTCAGGCTCCTGGCGGGGAGACGAGACCCGGGCGGAACGCGAGGTGAGGTGAGAGCGCCCGTGTGCTTCGCCGCCGGTTCGGGGGGCCTCACCCCTTCCTCTGCTTGCTCCTCCCCCCTCCCCCTTCTCGTCCCCTTGTGCTGAGCTGTCTCGGGGCGCGTCGCTGCTGTCGCTGCCGCCGCCGCCGTGTGCTATCGACGACGACCCCGTGGGGGGGTCCCTGCGTGGCCCCCCAGGGTCTGGGGGTGTGGAGTCCGTCCTGCAGCCACCCGGCTGCTGCTCTCCGCGCCCCGCGAGGACCGGCGGCCTGGCCGTGGGTTCCCTGGGGAGGCGGGGGAGGAGCGCGGTGAGGGACGGGCGGGGGCGTGGCCGGGCGCCCGCCCGGGTCAGATGATGGTGGGGACCCTCGCGCTGCTGTTGTTGCGGTTGTTGTTCTTCCGGGAGAGGTTGGGGGTGGCCATGAGCACGAAGCGCTCGTCGGGGCAGCCGTACTGCAGCAGGACGTCCACGCACTCCTGGCTGCCCGCCTGCCGCGCGTAGGCCAGCGCCGTGTTCCCGTGCGCGTCGCGGGCCATGACGTCAACCCCGTACTGCGGAGACAGAGCACGTGGGTCAGCCGGGCCAGGCGGTCAGCCCGGCCCGTGGGCACCACACGAGGCCAGCAAGTGCCTGGGCCCGGGACAGCTCCTGGCCCCACAACCTGCTTTTCTCTTCATTTGTATTTCTGGCTCGGGGGCCACACCCAGTGCTCAGGGCTGACTCCCGGCTCTGTGCTCGGGGCTGACTCCCAGCTCTGTGCTCGGGGCTGACTCCTGGCTCTGTGCTTGGGGCTGACTCCTGGCTCTGTGCTCTGGGCTCACTCCTGGCTCTGTGCTCAGGGCTCCCTCCCAGCTCTGTGCTCGGGGCTCCCTCCTGGCTCACTGAGGATACCCTACAAGGTGCTGGGGTGAAACCTGGTCGCTGTGTGGGAGGCAAGCGTCCTACTGGCTGTCCTGTCTCTCAGGCCCGGCCCCTCCTTGGCTAACGGGGAGACTTCCTTGGTGCCACTGAGACGCACGCAGGGCCTCCGGGTGGCACTGCCCGTCCCACTTCTGTCCGTCCAACTGCAAACGAGGGCGGGAGGTGGTCCTAGTGCAGCAGGCCGTGGGTCTGTCTGCAGGTCTGTCAGACCACGGTGCTGCCCCCCAAACCCTGCACCCAAACCAGGGTGCCCCTCGGGCTCCTGTGGACAGCTGTGCTGGCCGGACGCCTCCGCTCCAACTCACACCGCGCGGTGCCCTGAGGTCAGCTCGCGCGTTACCGGCACCTTTCTGGATTTAGCTGGACACAGCCCTGGCCCCCAAGTGCCGCCAGGAGGCCCGCTGAGGCCTGGGTGCTGAGTCGGGCAGGGAGGGGGTGGGTGTTGAGTGGGGCTGGACGGGTCCCCCCTCCTGCCAGGGCTCAGGGGCTGGGGTCGGTGGGGCAAGGACACGGCGACATGGTCATGTTACATGACGGATGCTTCCTGCTCCGGAAAGCGGGGTGAATAATCCCCCCAACCTACAGACATAGGGGCCTCACCTGTGGGGACGTGGCCAAAAGAGGGCGTGCTCCCGAAAGGGGCGTGGTCAGAGGCGTGGCCACGGAAAGGTGCCCTGGCCGAGCTGGGGTGCAGTAGGGGGGCTGGCTATGCCTGGATCTGTGTCCCCCACAAGTCCCAGCCCCCTCTGGTTATTGTGCATCTTGGGGAGAGGAGCTTGGGGAAGGGCGGGAACGTTTCCGGGGGTGGGGGCAGGGGTCTGGGGAGGGGAAGCGTGGGGGTCTCGCCGGCGGGGCGGGGTCTCCGGGGGTGGGGGCAGGGGTCTAGAGGGGAAGCTGGGGGGGCAGCGGGGCGGGGTCTCCGGGGGTGGGACAGGGGTCTGGGAGGGGAAGGTGGGGGGGCGGCGGGGCAGGGTCTCCGGGGGTGGGGGCAGGGGTCTAGGAGGGGAAGCTGGGGGGGAAAGCGGGGCGGGGTCTCCGGGGGTGGGGCAGGGGTCTGGGAGGGGAAGCGTGGGTCTCGCGGGCGGGGCGGGGTCTCCGGGGTGGGGCAGGGGTCTGGGAGGGGAAGCTGGGGGTCTCGCAGGCGGGGCGGGGCCTCCGGGGGTGGGGGCAGGGGTCTGGGAGGGGAAGCTGGGGGGTCTCGCGGCGGAGCGGGGTCTCCGGGTGGGGCAGGGGTCTGGGCGGGGAAGCAGGGGTCTCGCGCGGGCACCTACCCAGATGAGCAGCTGCGCCAGGACCACGTTGCCCTTCCTGCAGGCCAGGTGCAGCGCCGTGCGCCCGTCCGCCTCCCCGCACGTCTCGTTGACCTCCTCGCGGGAGCCGTGCGCCAGCAGCAGGATGACGGTGCGCAGGTCCTCGTCGGCCGTGGCCCGCAGCAGGTGCTGGCCCAGGCTCAGCTCCGAGCAGGGCAGCGGCGCCAGGAACAGCTTCTGCTCGTACTTGGCCCGGATCCAGCGCTCCTTCTCCTCCCTGCAAGGGCCCGGGCAGGCGGTCAGCGGGGCGCGGGGCCCCCAGCCAGCGGGCTGGCCGCGGGGGAGCCGCCACCATGCAGACCCCCGGGCCTCCGAATCAGAACCGAGCCCCGGCCCGGAGGGCGGCAGAAAGGGCGGCGCCGTGTACATGGCTGACCGGGTTCGATCCCCGGCGCTACACGGGGTCCCTCCCGGTCGCCAGGAGTGGTTTCTGCGCACGGAGCCGGGCGGAAGCCTGGAGCACTGCTGGGTGTGCCCCCGAAATAAACAGGACCCGGGGTGGGTCACGGCTCCCCGAGTCCTTCAGAGTGAGACGGGTGGTCTCCTTTGACTTTCCAGGGGTGAGGGTCCCCCGGGGTGCCAGGCAGTGCTGGGTGCCACCTGGGTCACTGCGCGTGGTGCCAGGGAGGGAGCTGGGGGCCCCCGTGCCCGCGCCCCTCCGAGCTCGGCCTTGCAGACTCCCTTCCCCGAGAGGCGCTGGCCCGGCCCCGTCCACCACGGGCCGGGTCAGGCGCTGGTGGTGCATGCAGTGTCAGCCTGTTAGGGCGGAAGCTGGGGCTGGGCGGGACCCGGCCCCCGTGAGGGGCGCGTGGCCCCGCTCCCTCCCCGCCCTGGGAGCAGGCGGGCTGTGGGGCTCCCCACCCGCAGGGGCCACAGGCTGCCTGGGGTCTCCACACACCCCCGGTTGGGGAATCTCTGCTGAGACCCACGAAGCAAAGGCTGAAGCCGGCTCCTCACTGTGTCACTCCAGGGAGATGCTGCCAACAGGCAGGGGTGGCGTGGGGCGGGACCCAGGGCAGCCAGTGTCCAGAGCTCGGGACGCGCCTCCCCCCCCCCCCACACAGGGCAGCCGCTGTGACAGCTGGGGAGCTGGGGCGGGGGAGGGGAGACCCCAGGCAGCCGCAGGTGTGTTTGCTCAGGCGGGCCCAGGGCGCCCTCCCCCCACTCAGGAGGTGCCCCTGAGGTCCCGCTCTGAGCTCACAGCTGCCTGGGTCTGTAGCGCCGTGGGGAGTGCGTGTGCATGCACTTGCGAGTGTGGTGTGCATATACGTATGCAGCACAGGTGTGGGCTGTGCACCTGGCATGTGTGTAGTGTGAGGGGGTGTGGTGCACGAATGGTGTGCGGGTTACAGTGCGTGTAGATGGCACGTGTGATGTGGTGTGTGTGTACGGTGTGCGTGCACGGTGTGTAGATGGTGTGTTACGGTGTGTGTGTGGTGAATATACACACGGTGTGTGGTGTGTGTTGTGCTGAGTGTGTGAGGGGCTAGAAAATGCTGGAACAGGTGAGGGCGGACGGGAGGGGCTGGCGGGCTGCAGGTGCCATTTGAGGGGGGAGCCACGGGGACCCCGATGCTCAAGCCCGGCACAGTCAGCGCCAGGTCCCGGGGCCTGCTGAGAAAGGAAGCTCCTGGCTGCTGGGGCAGAGAAAAGGCCGGGCCACCCTCCCCTGTTGACACTGCCAGATCCGGCCCTAATCTGCTTTTAAATACTTAGGCAAACAGATTCTTCCAGGGGTAAATCGGGATTAGTTTTGCTTCGCTTCCTGGTACATGCGAGTGACCCCGGTGTGACCCGCGACCCTTTTCATGCCGAGAGTTCCAGGACAAACACGGGCTCCAGGGGGACCCGAGGGCGCCATCCACACGCCCGCCCCACCCCGCAGGGCAGGAAGGATCCAGAAACAGGGATCCAGCGGGAAGCAGGAGGGGCACAGGGCTCGGGCCCACCGTGTTCCGTCGGGGGCTGCCAGCCCCACCCAGCTCACCCGGGCCCCGGAACCCGCAGCATCTACGTCACGGATGGGCGTCAAATCCAGGCTGACCGGGCTCCGGACAGACACACAGACACAAGCCAGACCTGGGCTCCTGCAGGGTGATCCCCGAGCACAGAGCCAGGAGTCAGCACTGAGCACTCAGGTTTTTTTTTTTTTCCTGGTTGTTGGGTCACAGCCAGCGATGCTCAGGGCTGACTCCTGGCTCTGCACTCAAGAATTACTCCTGGCGGTGCTCGGGGACCCTATGGGATGCTGGGAATTGAACCCGGGTCGGCCGCGTGCAAGGCAGACGCCCTCCCCGCTGTGCTGTTGCTCCAGCCCGATGCAGTCAGGTTTTGCAGAGGCTGTGGGAGCACTGTCTGTGCTCCAGTCCCAGTCTGGGCCCCTGAGCACTGCCGGGGCCACTTCTGAACAGCCCCTGAGCACCACTGTGTGTGGCCCCCAAACACAGAAAACCCAAAACTGAAAAAAAAAAAAACGGAAAAAAAAAAAAACCAACCCAAACAACTCTCCCCCCCAAGTAAAAACCCCAGTGGCCCCCGACCAAACCTGGGTCTCTAACTCATGAGGAAGCAGCCCAGCTCTGAGGAACTGAAGCGCAGCCCGGAAGGCTGACCTCGGGGCAGCCAGGGGACAGGCCGGGGGACCCTTCAACAAAGCTTCAGAACCTCCAGCCACCTCGGCTCTGGGACAAACACGGGACAGAGCACAGTGCTCATGGCGCTCGCCTTGCAATCACCCCCACGGTCCCCTTGCCACTGCCCGGAGGGGTCCCCGAGCACAGAGCCAGGAGTCAGCCCTGAGCACCGCCAGGTGTGACCCACAAAACAATAAATAAAATGAAATAAAAAGAGAGGGGAAATGAAACAGCCCCAGGGCTTGAACAGAGGAGCCCCGAGAGAGAGGCTGGGGGCCCCGAGGGCCCACCCTCAGGACTGCCTGTCCACCAGGGGCCCAGATCTGCTCAGTGCCGCCTTCCATCAGCCGAGCAACCAGGACTTTGCACTGCACTGTATATTAAAAAAAATTTTTTTTGTAGGGGGTGCTGGAGAGATAGTACAGTGGGTGGGGCCTTGCATGCGGCCAACCCGGGTTCGATCCCTGGCATCCCCTATGGTCCCCAGAGCACTGCCAGGAGTAATTCCTGAGTGCAGAGCCAGGAGTAGCCCCTGAGCATCACTGGGTGTGACCCAAAAAGAAAAAAAAATTTTTTTGGGGGGTGAAGAAGGGGCCAATCCCAGCAGTGCTGCGGGCCGGGTGGCGCCGGGGTTCTGGCGTCAGAGCCTGGCTCCGCCCTGCGGGCATCCCCCGGCCCTGGCGTGAGGCCGACCCCAGTTCGATCCCTGGCACCACCCATGGTGCCCCAAGCCCTGAGCACAGTCGAGTGTGGCCCCAAAGATCCAAACGCAGGGCCGGAGCGAGACTCCAGCGGGAGGGTGGGAGGGCGCTGGCCCTGCACACGCCAACCCAGGTTCACACCCGGCACCCCACAGGGTCCCACGATCACCCCCGAACCTCACGGCCCGTGACGGGGCTGCGCCAGGTAGACCCGGGGGAGCCCAGCTCTGCCTCTGCAGAGACCGCAGGGCGATGCCGTGGGGGTCAGAGGTCGTGGGTTCCCAGAGCCAGGAGGGTGCTCTCGACCCCGCCTCTAGATGCTGGGCCCACCCGGTGCCCCTGAGGGTTCCAGGCCTCCTGCTAAGCCCCCCGTCCTTCACACCACACACTCTGGCTTTGTGCGCAGAGCTGGCACCCGCCCCGCCCTCGGCCTTGGTGCCCACCTCCCTCCCCAGACGGGCGTGCTCCCTGGGTGGGCTGCAGCGTGCGCCCTGGACGCCCGGCGGCCGAGCCCACTGAGGCCGGTTCAAGAGCAGCGCTGCGGGCAGTCCGTCACCTCCCCGTCCTGTCCCCCGGGGCCGCCGCTCTCGGCCTCCCTTAGCTAATGAGCTAAAAAATGAGTTATTGGCGCGGCCGGCCGTCAGCAGGGAGGAGGGGCCCGGGCCCTCATCTGAGCCGGTGCTGACACACCTTTAAATAAATCAGCCTCACGGGAGCGGGAGGATACGAGGGCACATGCGGCCGGCTGGCGAGGGGGGAAACGTCCCCGACCCCAAGGCAAAGACCCGGACCCAGGAGAGGCCACTGCGGGGCTGTCCTGCCTCGCCCGGGGCTGCGCAGGGCACCGCCCCGCCCCCGCCAGTGACGCAGGATTCGGGGTTCTGAGGCTCGGCTGCCGTTGACCTTGAGGGGGTCAGACCCGCATTCTGCCCGGGACAGTGCCCAGCACCCGCCTCATCGGGGTGCCTGCCAGGGGAGCGGTTGGTGCTGGGGGTGGCGCGGCCCTGGGTGCAGAGGGCAGCTGGGTGGCTCGGGGGAAACCCTCAAGGCCGTGGGGGAGGGAGACGGGTCACTTGGGGTCAGAGGGCAGGGGCAGGGTCCTGGCTGGGCCAGGTGCCCACGGGGAAAGGGGTGCAGACGGGTGGGGGTGTCCCGGTGGGATCTGGGGGGGTAGCAGATCCCACCGGGACACTGGGGGGTAGCAGAGCCGGGTGCCCACGGGAGGGGGTGTCAGGGACTCTGGGGGCAGGCGGGCAGCAGGGGCTGCTGAGGCGACCAAGGTTACGTCAAGGTCGTGGGGGGGGGAGCACCTGAACTTCTGAGTCCACGGCAGACAGCCGTGGTGGCCACTTCCCACAGCCCGCAGTGCAGACGCCGGGCCCCGGCGCGGCAGGAGCTGACAGCGCTGCTCGAGGGGCCTCAGGGACCCCGGCAGGGGCCTCTCATGGCGGGGCTGAGAACCACGGTCGAGAGGCTCCTTCCCACGGCACAGGCGAGCCGGGACCCAGACCCCCTGCAGGCCCAGGACACGCGACACCCAACAGAACCCCGAAGACCCAAAACACCTGGCCCAGAACACGCCCGCCACGGACCCAGAACCCCAGACTGCAGCCCCGTGGCCTGGGACCACCCGGGACAGGGACCATTCCATCCCCACAGGCGACAGCGGCCAGACGCGCATCCACGCTTCCTTCGACCCTAAAGGACGTGTGAGTGTGTGTGTGAGTGTGTGTGAGAGTGTATGAGTGTGTGTATGTGAGTGTGTGTGAGTATGTGAGTGTATGTGAGTGTGTGTGAGAGTGTGTGCGTGTGTGTGTGTGTGTGTGTGAGAGGGGGGGGGTGGGGACGACTGGCTGGGCAGGGGCCCTGGGCTGTCCAGGTGGGGCCCTGGGCTGTCCAAGGGGAGCCCTGGGCGCTGCTTGGGGTCGGGGTAGCAGAGGGCAGGGGGGTTTCACAGACCCCCGGGGCCGCCCCTTCCAGCGTTTCCGGCGCGGCCGTGGGGCTCCCTGCAGCAGAGGCGGCCACTGGGCCTGAGTCCAGAAAGCTTCAAGCCAAGAACCCGGGCCTCTGCTGGGCTCAGCTGGGCCAGTGGCTGCCCCCCACTCTGGCCGCAGACTTTGGGATGGTGCAAGGAGGGGGCCCTCGAGGGTGTTTGCCGTCCAGCCCCCCCATGACGCTGGGCCTTGGTGCTGAGCCCCCCACCTGGGGCCCGAGCCCGGGGCCCCTCCTTTGGGGTGAAGCCCCGCCCCTCCCGGGCAGAGGGTTTCCGAGCCAGAAGCAGGTCGAGTTGGCGGGGGGCTGGGCGATGCGGGCGCAGAGGGCAGCCAGGGCTGGCTAGCAGCAAGGAATGTCAGTGTCCTCTGTCCGGTGGGCCAGGAGGGGCGGGCGCGGGGGAGGGCCACTTCCTCCCCCCCCCACGGTGGCATGCCTTCTCTCGCTGCCTCGTTGCTAGGCCGCGGGCTCGGGCCGGCCCACAACAGCCGATGGATATTTATTCCTTAATTACCGAAAGCTTTTAAGGACCCGGCCACTGTAAATCCCGCGCGCGCGCCCAGGGCAGGAGGCAACAGACGAGGATTTATCGGCGCAGGGCAAAGACCAAATAAATATCCCGCCTGACTCGGATCGATACTCTGAGTGTTTTTCGCCAACCTGCAGGCTGTTTTACGAGCTCGGAGGCACGCGACAGGATCGTTATTAATTAAATAAAGCCGGCCCGAGTGGGCTTATTAGTTCTGCGGGCCCCAGCCGAGGGTGCCCGTGGCACGGGGGCTCGCGTGGCTCCGTGGGCAAGGCTGGCCCAGGCAGGTCCTTGCGGGGGAGAGGAGGGGGCGCGCCTGCATTCCGGCGTCCACCTGTGTGCCGCCCGGACACAGATTCAGAGTCTGCAGACGCCTGGGCCCCAGGGTCCTGCCACCATCCCTGTCCGAAGCAAGAGCGGAAAAGGCACCAAGAGCCACAGCCACAGCAGCAGCCACAACCACACAGCAGCCACACAGCCACAGCAGCAGCCACAACCACACAGCAGCCACACAGCCACAGCAGCAGCCACACAGCCATGGCAGTGGCTGTGGACACGGCCGCCACGCACAGCGCCCCACTGGGCATCGAGGGGACCAGAGGCCAGGCCTGGACATGGCGGGCCGACGGATGGAAGACTCAGCTCAAACCCAGCCCCGCGGGTTCCCCCACGGCCGGCTATCCCGCGGGCAGGGACGCGTGGCCTACAACAGCTCCGTGTCTCCCCGCAACGGCTGCTGACCCTGGGGCCTCCCCGCACTGTCCCGACTCGCCACTCCTGGCAGAGAGGCTGGTGGGGCCCCCAGAGTCTCCTGCACCCCCAAAGCCCAGGCCTGGGTACCCCCCACCGATTCCCCGGGCTCCGTTCCTGGGAACTCTCACCAGGGTGGAGGTGTGGGCAGAGGGGCTCGGGTCAGGCCGGGCGGAGGGGGTGGGGGCTGGAGCAGGGGTGGGTGCAGGCTGGGAACTGGCAAGGAGAGTTTGCAGGTGCCAGAAAGTTGCTTTAGGAAAGAGACGCCAGGGCCGGGGGGACAGCACAGCAGGAGGACGCCTGCCTTGCAAGCGGCCAACCCGGGTTCAATCCGCAGCCCGACTCAGGGTCCCCTGGAACCCCCCTGGACTGATCACTGAGCACAGAACCAGGAGATGAGCACCGCCAAGTATGACCCGGAACCAGAACCAACCTCCGCGCCAAAATCCAAACCAAAACCTACAGCCGGGTCCTGGGGGGACAAAGCCACAGATGGGCAAGTGCCGAGGGTGCCCCCTCCAGGCGTGGGTGCGGGAGGCACGGCCCTGGGTGTGGGCGTGTGTGGGTGCAGGAGGCACGGCCCTGGGTGTGGGCGTGGGCGCGGGAGGCATGGCCCTGGGCGTGTGTGGGTGCATTTCTTCCCCTTTCCCGCCTTTCCGTGGTCGCTGCTGTGGCTCTGCTTGCATACGGCCCTGGCTGTGTCGTGTGCACACGGGGCCCCGCGCAGGCGTGTGGTTCGCATGCTGATGCCAGCACTCCCCCGGGGGGCTCACCCTGACATTCGCAGCACAGCATCGTGCTGCTGCCAGCCGGGCTCGCACCCTGGCCTCGGGGCGGCCCTGCGGGTGGCACCTGGTCTCCAGACAGTGCTCACACCCAGGTAGCACTGGGGGGTCCCGCTGGCCAGACGGGGCCTCCCGCCACGAGACACTGTATTTCCTTTGCGGTTTGGTGGGCGTGTCGGGCGGGTGGGAACTAAAGCGTCTCGCCCCCCTGGCGACAGTAAGCCGACGACGAGGACGAAGAAAACGTGGAGAGGGAAAACGCCCGGATACGGGCAGAGCAGCCCAGTGCCTCGGAATGATCTTCCCAGAACACATGGAGAGGCGCTCGCGGTGCTCCGTGTGGCGGCCACTTTCCTGGGCGAGAGGACAGCCTGGCCCACGCCCACACGACGCCTCCCAGGAGCCGGCACCCGCTGCCTTTCCTGTGGGTGCCAGGCCACACCTGGCGGTGCTCAGGGCTGACTCCCAGCTCTGTGCTCGTGGCTGACTCCCAGCTCTGTGCTCGGGGTGACTCCTGGCTCTGTGCTCGGGGTGACTCCTGGCTCTGTGCTCGGGGTCCCTTTGCCATGTCAGATCAGGGGTGAAACAGGGTCGGCCATGTCTATGTGAGTCAAGTGCCTTAAGGCCTCCAATCCCAGAACTATTGGGTGTCGCCCCCCACCACAGCCTCCTCTACTCCCAGAGCTGATGGAGGCTGACGGAGAAAGTTCCTGAAATACAATGGGGCTTGGGGCACCACGTGGGATGTTGGGGATTGACCCAGGGTCAGCTGTGAGCCGGGCGTGCGCCCTCCCTGCCTGTCTCCCTGACCCCAGAATTCATCTGCTTGGGTAGGGGCCTCCAGGAAGAGCTGAGGGCCTGGGTGGGCGCAGGCTGTCCGGGAACATGGCTGCAGGCGTGGCGGGCGTCAGTGACGGGGCAGGACGAGCCCTTCGGCCACCCGCCAGGAGACCCAGGCTCCTGCCGCTCTGTTCGCGCTGAGGGAGGCGGGGACCTCTGACCGGGCCAGAGTCAATGAGGGTCTCACAAGGGCGGTCTTGGGCACGTCCAGATGTGGGGGTCCAGCCAGAGCCCGCTGCCCATGTCCTGCTGGCTCTGCAGTGCCCCGGGCTGGGGGCACAGAGGAGACGAGGGGCTGCAGGTACGGGGTGGCCGGTGGGTGGCGGGGTCAGGCATGGGAGGGTGTCACTGCTGCTGGCTGGCAGGCCAGAGCGGGGGGGGGGGGGGGGGATGCTGCAGGCTGTCAGCGGCCCTGGGGCTACCGGCCTGTCCCTGACACGGCTGCAGCCATCTGTCTGTGTCTCTACACATCCATGTGTGCCTGTGTTCGTGTGTGCCTCTGTGCGTGTTCAAGTGTCTGTGTCTCTCCCTATGTTCTCATGTGTGTTCAAGTGTGTGTATGTGTTTATGGGTCTGTGTGCTCATGTGTGTCTGAGTGTTCATGTGTCTGTGTTGATCCCATTTTCAGGGGCCTGCTTTATGTATCACTTAAATGTTGACGTCTGTTTGGCTTTGGGGCTACGCCTGGCAGTGCTCAGGGCGCTCTCGCTGGAGCTTGCGGTGCGGGTCGGGCTGGGGGCGGCCATGTGCAGGCGAGTGCCTCACCCCTCCACTACTTCTCCCGCCTCCTGGAGATGTCTGGGGGGAGGACAGTGTGTGTGTACATGTGTGTGTGCGCACACACTGTGGGGACCACACTCACGGCTGCCGTGCTCCGTGTAGCCCACCCACGAGAGCCACACCCCCGAGTCCGGCCCTCCTGGCCTGGCAGCAGTGCAGAGTTGCCCAAGGCTGGGGCTGTGCTTCCCGCCTGGCGCTGTGCCCGTGTGACCCTGCCTTGCGTGGGACGGTCCCGCCGACCGGCGGCCGAGCGCCTGTCGTGTGAGAGCCCGAGGAGAGACCCCGGCCTTTCTAAGCGCCACCTGCTGAAGACCAAATCGGGGCGGGAAAGGGCGGCGAGTCCGGTCTCCCTGCCGGGCCCGGGGCCAGCGTCAGGAGGGGCCGGGTTCAGGTCTGGGCGGGAGGGAGTGGACGGTGGGTGTGGACATGCCTGCGTGAGTGTGCCTGTCCGTGTCTGTCCACACTCGCAGTGCCCGTGCGTGGATCCAGGCGTGTCGTGGCACCCCAGGGTCAGGGCTGTCTCGGGCGGGCTGCAGAGGGGCGGCAGGGAACCTGCCCTAGCACTGTGTGGCCCCGGGGCCAGTTCCTGGCTGGAGCCATAGCACAGCGGGGAGGGTGCTGGCCTTGCACGCTGCAGACCCGGGTTCAATCCCCGGCACCCCATGTGGTCCCCTGAGTCCTGCCAGGAGTGACCCGAGTGCAGAGTCAGGAATCAGGCCTGAGCACCGGCAGTTGTGGGCGACCCGGCACCCCCGGCAATAAAACCAAAGCAACCGCCACGGCAGCGCCGCCGTCACCTGGTGGCTCCCGGGTGGCCCCTTCCCGGAGCTCCAGAAAAGCTCCAGTCCCGGGACCTTGGGGACTCAGGGTCCCGCTGTGGGGACGCCTCCCTGCCCTCCACACCTCAGCCCTCCCTTCCCGCCTCTCCCGGCACATCTGGAAATTATTTCCCAGATAAAATGCCCCTAATCTGTTACCAATTAGAAGAAACACGTGAGTGTTATTTGCTCACTTGCGGCTCTGAGCGCGGCTGTCTCAAAGGACCCGGGAGGAGTCGCGGCGTAATCGTCGCCCCGGGACGGCCGGGCCTCTGCGCCCGGGGCCTGGGTTCCACGTGGGAGCTTCAAAGCCAGGCACCGGGGCTGCCGCCGGGTGAGGTTTCGGCGCGGCCCTCGCGCCCGAGCAGCTGGGCAGGGACGGTGGGGGGCGCGGGGCTCGGCCTGATTTATCGCTCAGGCGCCGGCCGCTCCCCTCCCCCGCCCCGCCGGCCTGGTAATGGGGACCTGAGCGACTGACTCCTGGAAATTGGTAATTTCTTGGTGGTTAGCAGGGGGAGCCGCGCCAGTGAGAGGCGAGGCGCGCTAATAAATTTATAGGGCGTTATGTGCCAATTAGCCCCCGCCAGCCATTCCCAAGGCCGAGACGCCGGCCTACCACTCCGCAGACACGGGCTTTACTCGGTTCCCGAGGGCCGAGGTGCTGACTGAGCAGGAAGCCGGCCCTGTGCCCCCCGGAGCCCCCCACCCGCCTCTCGGGAGACGCCCCTGGCGCAGGGCAGAAGGGGCCCGGGGCTCCCGTTCACACCGGCCTGGCCTCCGCCTGCCAGAGACGCTGTCGGGTGGGGAGAGGCCACAGAGCTGTGAGCTGCCCCTCACAACCCCCCGGGAGGCAGGGCCCAGCCCTGTGTGCAGCGGGGAGCGGGCAGAGAAAACCCACCCAAGGGAGGCCTGGAGCCGGGACCCTCCCTCCCCCTCCCCCTCCCGCAGGGCGCCCGCCACCACGCCCCGGCCTCACCCCCACGCGCGTCCCTGCCTGGACCCCACCAGCCCCCTCCGTGTTTCATGCGACCGTCAGCGCCAGGAGTGTCCGCCCGAGATACGCACCCAGGCCTTGAGGGGCGAGACAATGGGACGGGCGGCAGGGGTGGGTGGGGATGGGGCTGGGAGACCCCGCGGGCAGGCTCGGGGTGGCCAGCAGGCAGCCCGTGTCCTCTGTGCATCTGCTGTGGACACAGCCGGGTTCGGTGGCGACACAGGCCATGCCAGGGTCACACGGTCTGCAGGGTGAGTCCCACCATGTGCCGCCCGGCCATGTCCCCCCCATGCCCCGAGAGCCCGCGACGCTGCTGTGCCCGACCTCTGACCCCCGACCCCCATCTCGGCAGAGCTCTGCGCCCACACGGCTGCCCCGGGCACGGCCCTGCGACGCCGTCCCTCCTGCAGTCCTGGGCCCCCGAGGGGACACGTGGGGGCAGGACACGAGCGACAGGCCTGGGGCGGGCAGCCCCGGGGGTCGGGACAGAGCCGGGGGTCGGGACAGAGCTGCGCCACCCCCTGAAGGCTCATCCCGCCCTCCACGGCCCTCCTGCCCGTCCCTGCCTCCCTCTCCCAGCACGGGTGCGGGTCTCGTCCTGCCCAGTGTCCACGCCTACTACGTCTCGGGACCCAGGGACAGTCTGTGCCCGTGGGCAGTGGAGGGTCCCGGCAGTGCCCTGTAAAGGACACGGCAGCCGCCCCCCCCCACAGCCCCGGGTGCGAGGGGCCAGCTCAGCCCGCCCACGCCCATGGGCCCGAGAGCGGACCGTCCAGTCTCCCTGCGTGCTTGGGCATCTCCTCCGTCCCCTCGGCAGGTGGAGGGTCCCCCGCCCAGAGGGGGTACCCACAGCCCTGCTCCGAGCCGGCCCGCGGCTGTGCCCCACCCAAGGGGAACCCGGACCCTCCCCGGGCACCTGGGTCCACAGATGCGCGATGCTGGGGTCCCCCCCCACGCTGGGGTCTTGCTGGCCAAACATCAAACAGGGCGGGGGGCACAGGACCGGGGTCAGGGGCCCGGCTGGGAGATGGGTGGAGGGTGGGGCGGGCCGTGCCCTTGGTGCTCCTGAAGATGACCTGGGGTGTCTCTTCTTGGTCAGGGAGGTGGGGGGCCCACACGGCGTTGGCGATGGAGACCGGCCCCCGTGGCTGCCCCCCCTCCCGCCCGGTCCCCCGGGCAGCGCCAGTTCCTGCCCCCTGACGTTCCCGTAATGAGAAGCGCTGTCAATCACGGCGGCACCGGCCCGGACCACTTTCACTTCCTGAAACAATTTATTGGATTCCCAGAAGCAGACGCTCCTTCCCTTTCAGCCTGTGCTTTCGGGGGCTATTCAGGGGGGCGCTCCCTCCCGGCCCCGCTGGGAGCCTTTGTTTCCGGCATTTACTCATGAAAACAGTTTCCTGGGCTTACCTACCTCCCCAGTCCGGCCCCCAGTGTTTGCTGAAACCTCTCCCCGCTGCTGGGGGCTACACAAAACCCACCAGCTGTTTCCAGCGCTGACCGCTGGCCAGGGCCGGGAGTGGGGGCAATATTTGCAGAGTTCGGGAGCGGGGCTGGGGGAGGGGCGGGTGCGGACTCACGGAGAAATTAAAATTCTTGCAGAGAATACAGAGTGGGTGAAGGGTCCTGCTCTGGGGCGAGGCCCGTCCGCGCCCAGCACCCCGAGACGCGTGGTGGTGGGGGGTCTGCCGCAGGCCACGGCTCCGCGGCGGGGGGGGGGGGGGGGGAGCGTGCGTGGAGGGAGGAAGTTTCTGGAATCACACAGGGACTAGCTGAAAAGGCCCAGCAGTGGGGCCGGGGCGATGCGACCGCAGGTAACGCAGCCACCGTGCACACGGCTGGCCGGGCCCGGCCCCGGCCCCCTTTGGTCCCCCACGTCCCACCGGACTCGAGCCCTGAGCACAGGGCGGGAGTAACCCTGGGCACTTCGGGTGTGGCCCAGACACCAAAAGCAAGAACAGCCCCCCTCCCCCTCCCTCTCTCCCCCTCTCGGCCTCTGCCCCATGCCCGTTTCTCTTCCCCTCTCTATCTCTACGGTCTATGTCTCTCCCCCGTCTCTGTCTCTCCCCTATCTCTGTCTCCCCCGTCTTTGTATCTCCCCATCTCTGTCTCTCTCCCTGTCTCTATCTGTATCCATCTCTGTCTCTCTCTCCCCATCTCTGTCTCTCTGTCTCCCCCGTCTTTGTATCTCCCCATCTCTGTCTCTCTCTCCCTGTCTCTATCTCTGTCTCTGTCTCCCCCATCTTTGTATCTTCCCATCTCTCTCTCCCTGTCTCTATCTCTACCCCTGTTTCTCTCCCTGTCTCTATCTCTATCCCTGTCTCTCCCCCTATCCGTCTCTGTCTCTCTCCCCATCTCTGTCTCTCCCCATCTCTGTCTCTCTCCCCATCTCTGTCTCTCCCCATCTCTGTCTCTCTCCCCATCTGTCTCTCTCCCCATCTCTGTCTCCCTCATCTGTGTATCTCCCCATCTCTGTCTCTCTGTCTCTATCCGTCTCTGTCTCTCCCCATCTTTCCTCTCATCTGTCTCTCTCTCCCCATCTCTGTCTCTCTCCCTGTCTCTATCTCTATCCGTCTCTGTCTCTCCCCGTCTCTGTCTCTCTCCCCATCTCTGTCTCTCTCTCTCCCCATCTCTGTATCTCCCCATCTGTCTCTCTCCCTGTCTCTATCGGTCTCTGCTCTCCCCATCTCTGTCGCTCTCCCTGTCTCTGTCTCCCCCGTCTTTGTATGTCCCCATCTCTGTATCTCCCCGTCTGTCTCTATCTCTATTTCCCCCGTCTCTGTCTCTCCCCCTGCAGAGCGCACCGGGGCAGCGTCTGTCCAGTTCCCAGGCCTCTCTGCCGAGCGGAGGCCCCGGGGTGCGGCTGTGGGAGCTGCGTCTCGCCTGGAAGTTCACGTCCAGAACAGATGGGGGGGGGGGGCGCGCTCCAGTCACCGAGATCCGATCGGGGATATTACGCAGCCATGTAAGAAATAATATCTATTAGGCTAATTTCACCACTGAATACTTTGCAGATGAATTAGAATTTAGAATCCAATTATTTCCAACATTCCGACTGTCAGCCGGCTTCTGAGCGAGAGAGGGATGGAGGGCGGGGGGCCGCGGGGCCCACGCCCGCCCCTGGGCTGCGGGCAGAGCAGAGGGCCAAGGGGCAGCAGGGACCCCCGTCAGCACACGGCCACCGTCCAGGGCTCTGCTCCCGCACGGCTGCAGCCGCCTGTGCTCACGGGGGGCCGAGGAAGAGGCCAGTGGGGGACGGGGCTGGGCAAGACGCTGCCCCTGACCCACCCCCCCACGGCCTGGGGGCGGCCTGCCGGGCACGGCACCCCTGCCCTGCGCCCGCCCCTCTCATGTCCAGCGGGCCCAGTGACCAGCTCTCTCATGTCCAGCGGGCCCAGTGACCGGCTCTCTCATGCTCCCGCGCTCGAGCAGAAAAGCAGCTAAAGATGGGCCGAGAGCAGCGTCCCGGCTCTGCCCCTGCCCCCAGCCTGGGGGGGCCGCAGGGGCCGCGGCTCGGATACTCCGGGAGGGGGGGCGGGGCAGGGCCGCGCCAGGGAAAGGCCCAGGGGAGCAATTGTCCCGGAGTCCGTCTGGGCGCAGGCCCCTCCCCTCCCGAGGACCTGCTGTTTACTGCCCGCTGGCGCTTTACGACGGGGGCTTCCTGCCCAGCCCGCGCACAATGCGCCCTGATTGCCCCTCTAATGACCCGGGACCCGGGTGTGTGCAGGCGGGCACCTCTGGGGCGGGGGCGGCTGAGGGCGGGGGAGGGGCGGGGGGGGGTCTCGTTCCGGGCCGCTGGGTCACACTGCGCCTGAGAGCCCCCAGCCCCTCACCCTTCAGAGACAAAGCCCCCGAACGCGGGGACACGCGCTCTTCCTGTGCTCAGGGCTCACTCCTGGTTGGGCTTCGGGGGCCCTGTGGGGTGCCGGGGGGCCAGCCCGGGCTGGCCGTGCGCCAACAAGCACCCTCACCCGCTGGGCATCCCTCTGGGCTGCGGGGAGCCCGGAGTGAAGCCAGGAGCTTCCCCGCCAGGAGGGGGCGCTCCTCTCTCTGGAGAGGGGCCCCGCTCCCTCCCTCACACAGCACGGGGCGCCACCGATGGCCTCTAGGCATCAACTTTGAGGGGTGCGGGCCCAAGGAAAACCCCTCAATCCTCCCTCCCCTGCACCCGTGCCCACCCTCGGGGTGCAGGGGGCCAGGGGCACTCCCGAGCTGGCTCGGCCGCCCCACGCTGAAGGTTCCGGCGAGTGCCTGCAGCCTCAGCTGTGGGGTCTGCCGGGCTGGTGCGAGGGGCCGGGCGCCTGGACCGTCCCTGGGAGATCAGATGGGTGATGGCCGGGCAGCGGGGCTGGCGTCGGAGCCACGTTCTAATTAATGACCCTGCTGGTCGCAGCTGGAACCGCAGAGCTGGGGGTGATTAATTAAATTAGCTGGCAGAGGAAATTACAGTGGGAAAGCCAAAGTTTGATTGCTCCATAATTAACCGCAGTGCAAATAATACCAGCATCTATAACTTCCAGCGCGGGGACCAGAAGCCAATGGAATCTGGCACTGATTGAAGCTGTAAATATCCCGTGGTGAAAAATGATAGGTTTGTTCTAGAGGGAAAACTTGCAGAAATGGACAAGGCAGCGAGCGGGCGCGGGCGGGAAGGGGGCGGCCCCTTCCTCAGAGCCGCGGCCCCGCAGTCAAACGCTCCCCGCGACCCCTTTTGGACGGGCGAGTGGCCGCGTGCCGGCTCTGCCAAGTTTCCCGGGCACTGGGTGTGCCCGCGCCCACGTCGGGCGTCTCCCTCCTGCTCTCAGTACGGTCGCCAGCTTTCATCTCCCCCGGAGCAGGGGCCTGTCCCACTTAGACCATCAAATGCACGCCTTCCGGTGGCTTCTCTGGATAATGACATTTTCTCCTTCCTGACGATCCCATGCTCCAAATGCGGCTTCATTAGTGACGGGATTCAACTGGAAAGGGAACAGGGCCATGCAGGTGACTGCCTGGGGACGCTGGGCCACACTGCCCGCGGCAGCGCCGGCCCTTGGCTCTGATGGCCCCGTTTTTCTGGGGGTGGGCTCAAGGTGTGGCGCCCACCTGAGCCCAGTCCCCAAGGCCGGAGGGATGAGGACCGCAGCCCGACGGAGGCAGCCCGTGTGCCCCCGCTGACGCTGAGCCCGGGTGCTGCCTGCGGCTGGCACTTGGCCGAGGCCCATGAGCACATCGTGGGGCAATAGCAGGTCGCCGTGGAGCCATGCCAGGAAGGGGCGGGGCAAAGTGCTGCCCGCCCCGGGAGGCCCCGGGCCGAGTGGGCGAAGACTCGCCCCCTGCTCTGTGCAGGCTGGGGGCTTCTCTCTGGGGTCCCCACAATTAGGAGCAAACGCATGGATGGCCATGTGGGGCCGGAGCAACAGCAGAGCGGGAAGGGGGTCTGCCTAGCACGCGGCTGACTCGGGTTCAACCCCCGGCATCCCTGATGGCCCCGTGAGCACCGCCAGGAGTCACTGCTGAGCGCAGAGCCAGGAGAAACCCCTGAGCATCACCGGACGTGACCTAAAAGGCCAAAAAAACCCCCTAAACAAGCCAAAACCCAAAACACAACCCCCCACAAACAGAATGGGCATTTAGAACCAGAGGCTTGTGGCGGGGTGGACGGTCAGTGCTGGGCTGACTCAGACCCTGCGGCCCCTGTGACATGGCCTTTGGCATCTCATGTCCGGGTGGGCTGGGCCACGGGGCGTGTGGGGCCGAGGGGACAGTTCCACGGCAGGCCAGCGGCCGCCACCTGCAGCCCCCCGGGAGGGAGGACTGGGCAGGGACGCAGGGACGCAGGGACGCAGGGACACGCCAGGGTCACGGGTGTCCTGCAGCAGCCACAGGCGGCAGCGCGCCCCCAGCTGCCCCCGAAGGGACAAGTCCTGGAGGCCCCGGGTGTGAGGCCGCAAGGAGCCTGCTGCGCCACCAAGAGATTTCAAAGCTAAAAGAATAAAAAACCCCAATAAAGGGGCTGGAGCGATAGCACAGCGGGGAGGGCGTTTGCCTTGCACGCGGCCGATCCGGGTTCGATTCCCAGCATCCCATATGGTCCCCTGAGCACCGCCAGGGGTGGTTCCTGAGCGTAGAGCCAGGAGTAACCCCTGTGCATCGCCGGGTGTGACCCCTCCAAAAAAAAAACAACAAAAAACACCCCAAAAAACCCTTTACGGGCTGGAGCCTTAGCACAGTGAAGGGGACGTTTGCCGGGCACGCAGCCGACCCGGGTTCCACCCCCAGCATCCCACAGGGCCCCGAGCACCACCAGGAGTAACTCCTGAGTGCAGAGCCAGGAGGACCCCTGAGCATCGCCGGGTGTGACCCAAAAAGAAAAAAAAAAGATTTTAAATCTTAAAAATCATGCTTTCCAAACCCCAGAAGGACGGGGGGAGGCTCTGGTCCCCGCCCGCCCGGGTGCGAGCCGGGAAGGCTTCCCGCGGCCTGGCTGCTTCTCCCCCCGAGGGTGGTGGCCCGACCCAGAGAGACAGCACGAGGGCCCCGGAGCAGGCCCCGAGCATGGCTGGTGTGGCCCCCCAGCCCCCAAACAGACAAGACCAAAGAGAATGGGACGAGGCTTCTGGAAGCTTCCGACCCAGAACACTGTGAGACCCCGGTCTCTGCTATGCAACGGGCCCACAGGTCAAACATTTCCCATCACACCTGGCCCAGGGCGGACTCCTGGCTCTGTGCTCAGGGATCTCTCCTGGTGGGGCGTGAGGGACCACACGGGGTGCCGGGGATCGAACCCGGGTCAGCCACATGCAAGGGAAGTGCTCTCTCCGCGGTGCCGCCGCTCTGGCCCCAGCACCGGGACTCTGAGCTTGTTGCAGTCGGCCCCTGAGTAACGGGCGCTTCAGGCAGTGTCCCGGGGCCGGTGCGGGCCTGGAGGACTCGCTCGCGGTGCAGGCGATTTCCTCCACAATCCACGGGGCTTGGTCTACACTCCGCGAGCGACTTGCCCCCCACCCCCCAAACACCCACACAGGAGCGGCCCGACCAGTGCTGCAGTGAGACGTGTGCAAGCATGGCCAGGGGTGTGGCCCCTGGCGAGCAGGTGCGAGCGCTGCAGCGCCCCCTGGCGACAGTGTGAGCGCCGCAGTGCCCCCCGTGAGCAGGTATGAGCGCCACGGCGCCCCCTGGTGAGCAGGTGCGAGTACCACAGCGCCCCCTGGTGACAGTGCGAACGCCACAGCGCCCCCTAGCGAGCAGGTGCGAGAGCCGCAGCGCCCCCTGGTGACAGTGTGAGTGCCACAGCGCCCCCTGGCAAGTGATTTCCAGCTAGCACGTGTGCAAAGCCCCAAGCCGTGCGGAGCACTGCAGCTGAGCACGCCTGCATCCCGGCGATGCACCAACAGAGGGAAGGGCAGGGTAAGAGAAATCAGGGCTGATGCTTCCCCCCTCCCAAAGGGCCTGGGGCACGCCGGGCTGCAGCGCCGCCTCTGCGAGGCTGGGGACAGATCTTCCCTCCCAGCATCCACCTGAGGCAGTACGGCCATGCGGAGGGGCCAGGGGGCGGCGAGGGCCCAGACGCAGAGGCAGAGAGGGACAGCAAGGGTCCGAGGGACGGGAAACAGGGCTAGGGCGCGTGCCTTGCGCTAGATCCCGGCATTCCACCTGGTCCCAGGAGCCCCTCCAGGAGGGATCCCTGAGCACAGAGCCAGGAGTCAGTCCGGAGCACTGCTCGGAGGGCTGGGGCTGGGTTCAGGAGCCCCTGCCTGCACGCACGGCCCGGCCCTGCCACTCCGCCGGACCCCGACCCTCCACACTGGGAGGGCCCCTGGGAACAGACTCTGGACACAGCCGCTCTGGGCAGCACCTTCTGGAAGCTTCTGCAGCCCCATGAAATGCGCTTGGGCTTCCTGGGCCAGGCTCCATGGGAGCCGCTGGCAGCCGTTCCTGCCGGCCACAGGGACACCCGGCAACAGTTTCTTCCCTGCTCTTTCCTCCAGACCCAGTGAGAGGCAGCGGTGAGGGGGAAGGCGAGCAGGCCTGAAGGTCTCCCTGGAGGAGGCAGCACAGGTGGCAGAGAGGGGTTGGCCACTAGGGAGGCCGAGGACATGGCCATGTGACCTCTTAGTGTGTACTAGTGGCTGCTAAGCCTGAAAGTGACATCTCCGTGTCCCTGAGCCGGCATGAGAACCAAGCCCCCAGTCCCCAGGAGGGAGACGGTGACACCTGATGGGGCGTGACACCCTCCACCCCATTTCATACGTGTGGGTGTGCAGGGGGCAGGCGCAGATCCACCACCTGGACCCCAGACTCTTAGACCTAGGGGTGTACCGGGCCCCTCCAGAAACACTCTGCACCCCGGGGGGCTCTCCCTTTAGTTTTGGGCCACACCCAGCAGTGCCCAGGGCTTACTCCCGGCTCTGTGCTCAGGGCTGACTCCCAGCTCTGTGCTCAGGGCTGACTCCCGGCTCTGTGCTCAGGGCTGACTCCTGGCTCTGCTCAGGGATCCTGCCACTCCCCGGCCCATCCCCAAACAGCTGGTGCTGGGACATCTCCCAGGCCCTGCTCCCTGCACAGTGTCCGGAGCCCCCAGGAGCGGGGGCCACCCTCAGACCCCGGTTCCAGGTCAGCCTGGGCGGCCAGGCCATGGAGGGGCTCCCCCGTCCCCTCCCTGTGGGGAGGGCCGGGCCGGGCCTGCAGGGGGAGGCGGCCCCCTGTGTGGCTGTGCCCATGGGTCTCGGGGGGCCTGTAAAGCCTCTCCACTGCAGGGCCAGTGGCACTTTCCAGAAGGTTCTGGCTGTCCCCCCCGGCCCGGGGGTCTCGCCTGGCCGTCTCAGCTCTTGGCGCCCTGCATCTTGGCAGGGACTGTACAAAAGAGGATTACACGGTAATCCCTCGCCCCGCCCCCCATGGAGCCACAGAGCCCTGGGACACCCTTCACCTGGAGCGGCCACACCGCAGCGGCCACTGTATCCAGGGGCAGAGCAGGGAGCACCACTTGTGAGAGCTCTGATGCAGAAGCAGTCATGCCAAGCACACACCAGGGAACACCTACAGAACATAATAGGGAGCACCACCTTGGAAGCAATTCTCCCATAAGCACATCAGGCAGCACTTTCCAGGAGCACTATTCAGGGAGCACTGTGCCATGAGCACAGCAGGGAAGAGGGGGAGGGGGAGTTACTGCCCGTGTATGGGTGGGGTATTCGGCCCCTGGGGCTGCTTCATGTGCCACACGGCATGAGCCGGGCAGCCCCTCAGGACATCCGGGCGCATTGAGCCCCCGGAGGCGGACCACTCCCCCTACCCCAGCACCATGCTCAGCTCGTGCCCAGAGACGGGGACACCGAGGGATGTCCGACCCTCCCTGACCCCTCACCGTCCAGGCGAGCCTTGACATTCGCTGCACCACCTGCTTTTACATGTCAGGGGGTGCTGGACTCCCAAGCAGTGCTCAGAGCAGCTGACCAGGCCAGAATCCCAGGCCTGGGCACACAGTGGGTCCAGCGGTACTGAGGGCCACCTCGCTCACCCCAGAGGGCCGGGCACTGAATCCAGGGCAAACCCGCACGCACCTGAGCCACGCCCAGGACCCCCGTCCCGGCTCTTGTTTGTGTCGAGAGATGGGCTGATCCGGGAGAGAAGCAGAAGGACGGACGGACAGGCAGAAGGACAGCGCGAGGCAGAAGAAAACCCTCTAGGGTCTCACAGCCCACCACGAGCCACCCATCAGGGGTCTGGGCCACCCCCAGCGGTGCTCGGGAAACTCCTAACTCTGTGCTCACTCCAGGTTGGCATGGCGCTCTCCTCGGTCCATATCACTGACCACAGGCCTGCTGCCCCCCGCCCTGCCCCACCGGCCCCCACACGGTGTGGTCGCGGGTCCCTGTGGGGTGGCTGCGGCTCGGCGCCAGGGGAGCCCCTGCACCAGCCAGTGAACCCGCCTGAGCCTCAGGTGAGGTGCACGGCCGCGTGCCCGGGACCCAGAGCAGGGATGCGCTGGCAGTGCCGGGGCCCTGCCGGGCCGGCCCTTGGCGCTGCCCTGCTCTGCCCGGGCCCAGCTGCGGGCACTCGAGTTGCCGTGGGAGCAGCGTTATAGGGTGCCGGGGCCTGGCGGGCACGTGGCCGCCCACCCCACAGCCCATGGCTGCCCTCCCAGGAGAGGCTTAGGCCCTGGCCTGGATGCGCCGTGGCTGTAACTGGTCAGTTTTCCAACCCGTGCAGGGAGACCCACGTTGTCGGGGCGGCGAGCTTGCCTGGTGGGGTCCCTAGAGACCCTCACAGTGGGCGAGGCTTCTGGGAGTGAACCCCTGCCCCGTCTGACGGTCTGCATGGACAGGCTTGGGCAGCTGCCCCCAGCATGGACCCACCCGGCTGCAGTTCCAGCATCCTCCTGGGGGGGCGCCCTGCCCCGGGCCCAGACCCTACCCTCTGAAACCCACCAGCTGCAGTTCCTGCATCCTCCTGGGGGTGTGCCCAACCCACGGTCCCACCCCAGGCCCAGACCCTCTGAGGCACTGGTGTTCTATTTGGAAACTCCATCGCTCTGCATTTCCTTCTGTGGCTGGCGCTCTGGGTGAAACTTCACAGAGGAAACATCCCCTAAGTAGAGCTAAGATTCATTGGCTTTCTTTTATTTTTAAATTTTTATTTATTTTTTTGCTTTTTTGGGTCACACCCGGCAATGCTCAGAGATTACTCCCGGCTCTGCATTCAGAAATTACCCCTAGTAGTGCTCAGGGGACCATACGGGATGCTGGGAATCGGACCCGGGTCAGCTGTGTGCAAGGCAAACGCCCTCCCTGCTGTGCTATCACTCCAGCCCCTCACTTGCTTTCTTATACAAATTGTGCTTTCCTTTTTGTTGAAAATTTGCATGGATTAAAAAAAAAAAAAAGAACTATGGTGCAGGACTCAGGGGCCCTTTCTCCTTCCTGTCGGTTACCCACCTGCTCCAGAACCCCTTGCTCAAAAGCCTATTTTATTGGGGGGGGTGGCAGGGGTCTCCGGCGGTGCGCAGGGTTTACTCCAGGCCTCGCACTCAGGGTCACGCCTGGTATTTGGGGGACTCTGCTGGGGATTGAACTTGGCCCGCACCCTCCCCGCTGTACTGTCACTCCAGCCCCGCAAACCCAACCGCTGGCCACTGAATTGTCTCGGCATCTCTTGCAGAATCAGCTGAGCACAGGCGTATGGATTCACACACTAGACCCCGCTGCTGCGTGTGCCCGAGCCTGGCTCACAGGCCGAGAAGGACGCTGGTGCCCTGAAAGGAGCCTCCCTCCTCCGTAAGGCGCCTCTGCCTGGCCGGGGAGGCGCAGCCCCCCCAGTGCAGTGTCCAAGGCCTCAGTCTTGAGCTGGGTAAAGGCTGTGGGGACTCACCTCGCCCCGGGCGCCCACGGTCGTCCCCTGGGGACACGGACGGGCCGCCAATTACCCAGGACTCTGTCACACTCTGCGCCTTTCCGCATACAGGTTAGATTTATTCCATTTTCTTCCTTTGATGCCCTTAAACTAGGGACAAAGCTGCTGTCCTTTGGACTGCCCGTCGCCAGGGCACGGGGAGATAATTGCGTTTTGTGTATTGATTCCGTGTCTTTCGATCCCGTCGGCCTCATTAGTGCTAACAGGTCGTTGCAGGGTGCGATGCGGTTTACAGTGGATTCCGTCACATTCTCGCTGGGGGCGCGTGTCACCTGCTCGCAGCCAGGGGCTGACGTGCTTCCCTCTGCAACCTGGACGACGCTGGCCCCTGCTCCGTGCCCGGCTTGCCGCTGAGCGGAAGGGGCAGTCGCAGGCGCGGGTCCTGCGTCATGTCCGGGCCGTGGCGGGGAGGTGTCAGTGTAACCGCAGGGCCCCTGGCAGCAGCCCTTCCCGGGGCCGGGAAGCCCCCCTTGCTCCTAGTGGGCTCAGTCCCCATGGACTCAGGAGCGGGTGCTGACCCTCGTCAGATGCGTTCTCCACGTGTCTGGAGTCGGCCCTGTCTCTCGCCAAGCCCTTCGCGTGGACGCGGTGGCACCGGGGTCTGTGCCCAACCAACCTTGCCTTCTGGGGGAAAGGGCCGCCCGGTACCGGCTGGAGAGAGACAGAGGCGCAGGCCCGAGGCGGGTCACAGGACACTCGAGAGGTCGGGCGCGGGGTCGGGGCCTGAGCCGGGCAGGGCAGCAGGTGCCTGTGAGCCTCCCTCCCTGCACTCGGCAGCCCGCGCTCCACCCCCGGCACCCGCAGGGGCCCTGAGCAGCAGCGCCAGGGGCCACCCCTGAGCACCCAACAGACAAAAAGGGGGTTCACCCAAGTGAGCCGGTGGCTAGAACTCACCCAGGGTACTGACAGGAGGGTGGGCAGGAGACCCCTTCCCAGGGGATGCTGTAGTGGAAAGTGTCAGTCAGGGGGATGACCAGCTCCTGCAGCTATGGACACTGCCCGGAGTCAGGGGGATGACCAGCTCCTGCAGCTATGGACACTGCCCGGAGTCAGGGGGATGACCAGCTCCTGCACCCGTGGACACTGCCCGGAGTCAGGGGGATGACCAGCGCCTGCAACCATGGACACTGCCCGGAGTCAGGGGGATGACCAGCGCCTGCAACCATGGACACTGCCCAGGGTCAGGGGGATGACCAGCGCCTGCACCCATGGACACTGCCCAGGGTCAGGGGGATGACCAGCTCCTGCACCCATGGACACTGCCCAGAGTCAGGGGGATGACCAGCGCCTGCACCCATGGACACTGCCCAGAGTCAGGGGGATGACCAGCTCCTGCACCCATGGACACTGCCCAGGGTCAGGGGGATGACCAGCGCCTGCACCCATGGACACTGCCCAGTGTCAGGGGGATGACCAGCGCCTGCACCCATGGACACTGACCAGTGTCAGGGGGATGACCAGCACCTGCACCCATGGACACTGCCCGGAGTCAGGGGGATGACCAGCGCCTGCACCCGTGGACACTGCTCAGGGTCAGGGGGATAACCAGCGCCTGCACCCATGGACACTGCCCAGAGTCAGGGGGATGACCAGCACCTGCACCCATGGACACTGCCCGGAGTCAGGGGGATGACCAGCGCCTGCAACCATGGACACTGCCCAGGGTCAGGGGGATGACCAGCGCCTGCACCCATGGACACTGCCCAGGGTCAGGGGGATGACCAGCTCCTGCACCCATGGACACTGCCCAGAGTCAGGGGGATGACCAGCGCCTGCACCCATGGACACTGCCCAGAGTCAGGGGGATGACCAGCTCCTGCACCCATGGACACTGCCCAGGGTCAGGGGGATGACCAGCGCCTGCACCCATGGACACTGCCCAGTGTCAGGGGGATGACCAGCGCCTGCACCCATGGACACTGACCAGTGTCAGGGGGATGACCAGCACCTGCACCCATGGACACTGCCCGGAGTCAGGGGGATGACCAGCGCCTGCACCCGTGGACACTGCTCAGGGTCAGGGGGATAACCAGCGCCTGCACCCATGGACACTGCCCAGAGTCAGGGGGATGACCAGCACCTGCACCCATGGACACTGCCCGGAGTCAGGGGGGATGACCAGCTCCTGCACCCGTGGACACTGCCCAGGGTCAGGGGGATGACCAGCTCCTGCACCCGTGGACACTGCCCAGGGTCAGGGGGATGACCAGCTCCTGCACCCATGGACACTGCCCGGAGTCAGGGGGATGACCAGCGCCTGCAACCATGGACACTGCCCAGGGTCAGGGGGATGACCAGTGCCTGCACCCATGGACACTGCCCGGAATCAGGGGGATGACCAGCTCCTGCACCCATGGACACTGCCTGGAGTCAGGGGGATGACCAGCTCCTGCACCCATGGACACTGCCCGGAGTCAGGGAGATGACCAGCATCTGCAGCTGTGGACTGTCCCCGCTGGCCAGTGGGGGCAGGGAGCGAGTCCTGTCTCTCTGGCAGCAGGCCCAGGAACAAAGCTACGAGTCTCCCAGATAAAACGGAGCCCAGGAAGAAATCTCCTAAATACTATTTTCTTTCAGCATTAAATTGCCGTGATTAAGTGGGTGGCCGTAATGACGGGTTTCGCCTTCCCGGGAGAAAAGGCCCCGCGTTGTGCTCTGCCCTCCGGAGCCCAGAACACAGACAGCGCGGCTGCACCCAGAGGCCCCGGCCCTTCCTGGCTGCAGGCTCCGGGCACAGATAAGGGGGCGATCGGGAGGGCTTCTGAAGCGGGAGTTCCGGGCCCGCACGCTCAGCTCTGGGCGGGGCGCGGGGGCAGTGGAAACGGCTGCAGGAAGGGGGGCCCAGACCCTCGCCCCGGATTCGCACTGACTGAAGAAAACTAAGGCGCAGGATCAGGGTGCGAGGGCCGGGTTCAGAGCTGCCACCGAGGCCAGCCCCCCGCGGAGCCATACTCGCCCACGTTTTCTCCTCTTTCCTCATTCCTTCTTGTTGGACAAATGTCCACATAGACTTGCTGCCGGCTGCTGGCGAACTCCTATTCATCCTTCAGCACCCAATCCGATCCGCCCTCCCGCCCCACGGGCCCAGGGGCAGGCGGGGTTCCCCCCACCTGGGTCCCCAGCAGCTCACGCTCCTCCAGTGCCGTGGCCACACAGTGGCGTCACAGCTGTGCATGTAACCATGGAAAAAGCACAGACACCAGAAATGTCCAGGCCGGGGGGAGGACAGTGTCCAGGCGAGAAGGGCCCCAAGCCGGGCCCCGGGCTCTGGTGCTCGTTTAAGCTGCCCAGAGTGCACCAGATTGTACCACTGTGCACAGCGCTGTGCCCTGCCTCTGGGACTCACGCCCGGGTCTCACGCGTGTCAGGCCCATGTGGCGCCACTGAGCCGCGGCCCTGGGAGCTCAGGGCTGGGCGCCGAGCTGGCAGAGGGAGGATGGAGGGAAGCGTGAGGTCAGGGGCCAGGAGGCATGGCCAGCCCGGGGTCCATCCCCGGCACCCTGAGCATCGTGGGCGTGGCCCCCCAACCCAAACCCAAGCCCAGGCCAAAAGCCCGGCTCTGAGCTCAGTGCTCACGCCCTCTGGTGGCGCGTGGGGACAGACACCCAGGGATGAGCCCAGGTCGGACACACGTGGGACCCTCCCCGGCCCGCGTGATGCTTCTACACGAGTGCAAATATGCTCTGTCCACACTCACGCGCACATGTGTCCACAAAAGCACACGTGCAAGTACACATGCACACACAGAGACAGCAACACACACGCATCCACATGTGCACACACACGCACAAGCACATAGGTACACGTGCGTGCACACATGAACACACCAGATAAGGTGAAGAGCTGGGCCCGGGGTCAGGAGAGGCGGGCTGGTGGTGGTGTGCACACAGGGATGGCTGTGGACACTGGACGGGCCCCTGGGAAGCTGAGGGGAGGAAGGCCAGGCTCAGCGGAAGTGCCGGCTGAGGAAGAGCTTCCGGGGTCAAGCCCTGGGGCCCAGAGGACCATGCCCGAGGCCTGTGACACACACACGCACGCACACACACACGCACACATGCACACCTGTCTGTCCAAGGACCCCAGTTTCCGCCACACACCGCTGGCCTGGCCACGAGCTCAGGGTGCGAGGGCCACAGGGTGTGGTGGGCTGCCTCGAGCCCCTCCAGGCTATGTCTGAGCTGTGGGCGGCGGCCTGTCCCCTGAGCCGGAGACAATCCCGCCCTGAGAGGCTCCTCGTGGTGGGACCCTCACCCCTGGCTTACGTTCCTCTCCCGCTGGTCACCCACAGCTCTGTCCCGGTCCCCGCAGCCCGCAGGGACTGCCCGCGGACACCTCGGCCAAGGCGGGGCGTGGGAGCAAGTGTCCGGCACCTCTGTCCCTGAGTCCTCCTGTCGTCAGCGTCTGGCGCCCGGCCCTGCGCCTGCTGCCTGCCCGCGGCCACGGTCCTCTCTGAGGAGAAACGAGTGGCTGCAAGGGACGGACGGACGGACAGACGCCGCACCAACTCCCAGGAGACCCTCAGGATCTGCAGCCCCACCCGAGGTCCCCGGGCCGCTGCTCCCCTCGGCGCCTGGGGGTCCCCCACTGTCCCCTCTCAGCCGGGAGGCCTGCTGGGAGGGGGCAGGGGGCCCAGGCCCGGGCACCTCCTTGACGGAAATTCACTCGGAGTCGCAATTAGTGGCACTGTCATTTTCGGGGGCTCCTGCCAATTAATTAAGTCTGTCAAACAGGAAACCCACGGCGCTCACATGATAATTTATATTGGAAGAGACGAGCACGGCGGCCTCCCCCCCACGTTCTCCCTTCGCGGCTGAGAGATAACGGAGACAGCCCCAGGCCGCGGAAGCGCGCAAGTCTGTTTGTGTGCCTGAGTGCATCTCTGTGCTTGTGCGTGCATGGACATGCTTGTCCATGTGTGCGTGCACCTGGGAGCGTGTCTGTGTGTATGCATGTCTCTGCGCGCACCTGGATGCATGTCTGTGCATGCGTGTGCCTGGGCATGCACGTGAGTGTGTGCACGCGCCTGGATGCGTGTCTGCGTGCATACACGTGTCTGTGCGTGCACGTGCGTGTGCCCGGACGTGTGTCTGTGCATGCACGTCTGTGCGTGCTCGTGCGCGTGCATGTGCCTGGACAGGTGTCTGTGCGTGCGCGTGTGTGTCTGTGCGCGTGTGCGCCCTGCCGGGCGGGTGGTGGGCAGGCCGTGGAGGGGAAAGTTAGACTGTCCTTGTTCTAATTGTAACTCTGATGGCCAGAGAAGACGACAGGCTGATTAAAACTCCGAACGAGGCCCAAGTCCCTGCACCCGCTCCGTCCGTCCGGGATGATAGAAGCCGAGGAGTTTATTCATACCATTAAGCCCCAGAGAACTTAATTGAAAGAAGAGCCAGCCCGGACCTTGACAAGCAGGAGGTCACAGTAATCGCTGCCGGACATATTTAACATTAAGATAATCAGGCCATTAATTACCCTTTGGATCATTAAATCAGCCAGTTGCAAAATGAAATTTCTGCCTCTATTACTCACTTGAGAGACCACGGGTGGCCCCTAATTTATCAGGGAGCTTGAGATACAAAGGCTGGGCTGGGGGAGGGCAGGGGGGAGGGGGCGCGCGGCGGTGGCATCAATCGGCCATGCTCGGTGATCGTGGCAAATTAACTAGGTAAGATAACCTCCGAGTCCGAAGGCAGAGGCTGGGGGTATGTAAATAGATGAGGGCAGACAGGGAGCCTAGCTCGGCTACCACTTAGCAGGATAATAAAGGAAATCATCCTTGATTATCAGTGCTAATTTGGACACTGCCGGTAGCTTGTTATGCGTGTTCTGAGTAGCATTTAATTAATTCAATTGCTTGTTAATGAGGGAATGACATGTGGGGAGCAGATGCCACCGACTGCAGATGGGGTCTGGTCATCACGGCAAAGTCCTTCCCTCCCCGCCCTCCTCTCCCCTGCCCAGCTCTTTCTTCTTAAAAAAAAAAAAAGAAAAAAAAAAGAAAAAAGGGAAAAAAAAAAGAAGAAGAAAGAACGGGAAAACGGTGCCCAGCCTCAAGAAACGGTCAAAAGAGAAGCACGGACCTGGCGGGCCGGGAACCGTGGGAAGATAATCCGCTGTGACAGTCCCCGGGGCCCTCCGAGGTCACATTCGGAACCCGGCGTCTCCGTGTCTGGACCCAAGGCCCAGAGGACAGGGTCCTGCTCCCGCGTCGGCCCCAGCCAGACAAAGAGGTGCTCCGCGGAGCCGCTCAGAGTCTCGGGCGCTGTGGGGATGCGGTTCCTGGCGTGTGGAGAAGCGCCTCCATCGGTACCTTCACGTGCATCAGGGGGATAAAGCGGCGTGGGGGACGCAGGCGGACCGGGGGTCCGTGGGCAGCGGGCCCTGAGTATGCACCTTCCCGACGACATGGGTCCCCAAATCTTTCCGCCAGAAAGAGACGGTTTAGCTGCACCCATGGTCCAACTCACAAATCAGGCTCCCCACAAGCCCCCCAAAGTGGGGAGATGAGAGAAACATCCCCCCACCCCAAACTTAATCAGACAGGCAGTTCCCGCTGGGCCGGCAGCCCCTCGAAGACACGAGGCCACACAGGCTGCCCCGGCCAGACCCTGAGTGCCGGGACAAGAGGGCTGGGACCAGAGGGTCTGGCGGCTGGTCCGGGCCTGAGCCCACAGACCCTCGCCCGCTCAGCCCTGCTGGGTGCGGCTCTCCCAGGAGGAAGCGAAGGCACCGCCGCCCAGGTGGGATGGGGACTCGCGCCCCGTCACTCGTTTTCCGGGGGCCCGGCACCAGCTGTGAGCACCTCTGACTTCCGGGGCTGCTGCTGGAAGGGTCGCCATGGCCGTGCACCTTCTCCAAACTGGGGCTGCCCGGCGTCCACTGCACCCCCGAGGCCAGTCGTGGGCAACGCACAGCACTGACCCACCCGTGGGCCGGGGCACGGGGCCCCCAACTCGGAGTCCCCTTTCCACCGACCCCCCCTTTCAAAGTCAATATTTTAAGTGTGTGCTTAAATGGTATCAATAGCAATTGGAGGGAGTCCGAGTCCCTGCCAGACGCAGTTAATTGTTCCGGCATTGATCTCCTCCGCCGCTCCCTTCTCTGAATTAAATCTCCATTACGGAGGGGGTGAAGGGCGCCGGCTCCCCCCTGCCACGATGAATTTCATATCAAATGCACCCGGAGAAAATGGCAGTTGCTGCAGAATCCATCCAAAAAGATCCCCCCCCTCCAACTTCCTCGGAGTAATTAAAAGATGCTTTTCGTGACTAATGATGCCGGGGTTTAGGGATGGGAAGTCGATACGGCCCGGCCGCGCCGGCTTCGATTGATGGCGAGGCTGCTGGGGCCGCAGCGCCATGCCGGGGTGGCTCCCGGGGCTGGGGGCAGGGCGAGCCGGTCACCCGGGGGGGGGGGGCCCTGCCGCCCTCCCCTCCTCCCACGTCATCGTGTGCACGTGCCTGTGACATGCGTGTTCCTGCGGTGCTGACCGGGTACACGCGTGTTTGCGAGTGTGTGGGGGAGGGGCGGTCGTTTCCATCAGGGCCGCTGTCAGAATGAATCCTGAGCCCGCAGTGGGGCGGGCGGCAGCGTCTCGGGACCCAGCTGGGCCCTTGGCAAGGAGTCGGTGGGATCTATCGCTCTTGGCGTCTCCTTGGACGGGCATCAACAGGCTGCAGATACTACCTCGGGGCCACGTTAGACGCCTCCAGCTGTTCCCACCCAGAGTCGGGGGTCTGCCCCAAGGGTCCAGGCCAGACCCCCATGGAGCCCCCATTCATTCCTGCCTGGGGAGGAGACGGCGGGGGCGCGAGTCGCTGCCATAGACTGTCCGCTCAGCCCTGCCTCGCGGGGACCACCCCCACCCGGACCCCGCCCCATGTCCCTCCTTCCCAGTGTCCCCACGGCTGGCTGGGCTCAGTCCTGGGGCGTGGGGGTCGAGCAGGCCGGAGACCCCCCTGGGTGCCGAGGTACTCACCCTGCGGTGACTCGGGGTCCCCCAAACTCACCGACCTTCCCTGCGCCCCGGGCTCGGGGCCCACCCTCTGCCCTGCAACCGCCCCCCCAGACATCACCCACACCTTCAGGTCCAGCTCAGAAGCTGTTTCCGAGTGAAGCTTCTCTGGTCACAGAATCCCTCCGTGCCACAGAACAGAGCAGAGCACCCCACAATGTCGGGAGGAGGGAGGCGGGGCTGCGGGGCTGGGGGAGGGTATGCGGGAGCTGCACTCTGGGTCCTGCCGGGTGGTTCCCGAGCACAGGGCTGGGAGTCGCCCCTGGCACTGCCACCAGGGTCACCGAGTTCTCTGAGATCTACCGTTCCCGCACCCCGGGGGGCCCACCCACGGCACCTGCACGCGCGTCTCTCCCTTCTCTGCCCTGAGGAGTGCCCGGGGAAGATACACGGCCTCTCCGGGGGGCTCAGGGCCCAGGGAAAGAGCCCTGGACCCTGCGAGGGTGGCCAGACCGACACTGTCAGAAGGACAGTCAGGCAGCACCAGCTAGATTCACCACCCATGCAGGGGCCCTGCTCACGGATGCGGACTGCACAGGGAAGGGATTTCCGGTGACAAATCCAATGCCAGCTCTGCCTCTCATCGCCCGAATGGCAGAAACTCACAACAGACAGAAACACAAATGAAGCCCGCTTGCAACGCTGCACGCAGTGTCCTCGCGGCTCTCGTCTGTAACTGCAATGCTGCATGTAGCATCTACTTCCCCATGAATGCAATGCTGCACGCAACGTCTACTCCCCCGTAACCGCAACGCAGCATACAGCATCTACAAGGCTTTCGTTTGTAACTGCAATGCCGCATTCAGCATCTACATAGCTCTTGTCTGTAACTGCAACGCAGCAAATAGCATCTACTCCCCCATAACTGCAATGCCGCATGCAATGTCTACTCCCTTATAACTGCAACGCAGCAAGCAGCTTCTACACTGCTCTCGTCTGCAACTGCAATGTCGCATGCAGTGTCTACACGACTCATCTGTAACTGGGATGACACACACAGTGTCTACTCAGCTCTTGTCTAACTCTGATGACGCATGTGTATCGTCTCCACAGCTCTTGCCTGTAACTGCAATGCCGCATGCAGTGTCTGCACGGCTCTTGCCTGTAACTGCAATGCCGCACGCAGTGTCTGCACGGCTCTTGCCTGTAACTGCAATGCCGCACACAGTGTCTGCACGGCTCTTGCCTGTAACTGCAATGCCGCACGCAGTGTCTGCACGGCTCTTGCCCGTAACAGGAAAGCCAGCACCAACACCCCACTCACTCCCAGTTTCCTGCACGCAGACGTGTCCCATTGTTTTTCACACTCGGACCAAGAGGTCCTTCAGGGGACGCGTGCTGGGGTGGGTGAGGGGAGGCCTAAGAACCCAGCTACTACCCAGAAGACTGAGAGTTGGGGAGCTGGTCGTTCCCCGTCAGGTGGGACCCTGCTTCTGACCGGGGCCATCCGTACTGCACAGCAGCACCCACGGTGATGCCAGTCGAGCTGCCCCGTGCTCTGGGCACTCCTGACCCCTGGGCAGGACTCAGCAGACACCCGCCTCCTCCCTGAGAATCAGCCCAGGATGGCACCCGGGGGTGGTGCCAGCGGGACGATGCCCAGTGCCCCTTGGGCACGGCCTTCCTGCTTCCCGAGCTGGCGGCACCCACCCAGGGCTCAGCGGTCTGGTGCGGCTCCCGGGCATGGCCTGTTGCCCCGGGGAGCCCAGCCCGCGGTGCTGCCCGGCCCCGCACTGGCCCCTCACCCCGAGTAACGGAATATGGACGCGCACGGCGCCTAATAGCCCGAGTGACAAATTGGAAGCTAAACGGCCTCAAAATAAACGCGTTTTTCACACGGGGTAACAATTAACACTAACGAGGAGGCGCTATACTTTATGCCAGACTCGCCTGATTAAGTGTGTTCGAAAGATAGTCTAGAAAATAAAATGAATTTTGTTACCGCGACACGCAAGGCGTGTGAGTGTGTGTGAGTGAGTGTGTGTGTGTGTGTGTGTGTGTGTGTGTGTGTGTGTGTGCATGGCCAGTGGAGAAGACGCTTATCAAAGATGCAAGAATAACAGAATTAGAGAATCAGGAATTCTTAATTAGTGCGAACAGCAGCGCTCACGCCGATTAGCGATGGATTAATGAAAGGATCTATTCGTAAGGGCGGGGTGGGGGGGCACCCCTGCTCAGGGTGGGGCAAACACGGGAAACGAAGGGGCTGGGGACAGCCCTGACGGCCACCACTCCCTGACCCGTCCCCGAGCCCCGGCCTACCTGGTGGAGTCGAGCGCCGGCTTCATGCGGCCCTGACCGCTGTCTTCCCACACGCTGTTGGCCAGCTCGTTCCCGACGGCCGACAGCACCCGGATGAGCTCCATGGGCCAGTCGTCCAGGTCCAGGGAGCGCACGCGCGAGAGGTGGGTGCCCAGGTTCCGGTGGATGCCCGAGCACTCGATGCACATGAGGGCCCCCAGGTTCAGGCTGGCCCAGTTGGGATCTGAAAAGCAGAGAGGGGGACCCTCAGGTCAGCACGAGCCCGGCTGCCCCCCACGGGCACACGGGAACCTCGCCCTGGGGGCTCTGCCAGCCCCGACCCCCGGCTGACTCACGCTGGAGAGAGACCCTGGGCGGGCGGGAGCTACTGACCCAGGCACCAAGAAGGGGCTGGCGTGATGAGGCCCATACATGCACACACACACACACAGGCACACACACAGACACATAGACACAGACACACACACAAATACACAGTCGTACACAGACATGCACACACACATACACACATACACAAATGCCCACACAGACACATACACAGAGACACATACACACAGATGCACAGACACAGGCACATAGACACACGCACACAAATATATAGATACACACACACGTAGAAGGAAGTACACAGACACATAGACACACACAAAGACATGCGCACACAGACACAGATGCACAGACACACAGAGATGCAAAGATACACGCACACAGACACACATGCACACACACAGATGCAGACACACAGTCACATACATGGACGCAGATACACACAGAAATACAGATACATACAGACATGCACACATAGACATACACAGATGCATACAGACACACACGTATATAGACATACATAGATGCACACACACATACACAGACATACAGATGCACACACAGATACACACAGATGCACAGACATGCACAGATACACAGACACAGATACACACATAGAAATACAGTCATACACATACAGACAAGCACACACACATACACAGACATACACAGATGCACAGACACAGGCACACAGACACATGCACACACACAAAGAAATATACAGATACACATAGAAGTACACAGACACACAGAGACACAAAGACATGCGCACACACATAGACGCATAAACACAAATGCAGACACACAGATGCAGAGACACATGCACACAGACACACGTAGACACACATGCAGACACACACAGATGCAGACACACACAGAAATACACAGATACACACACAGACATGCACATATAAACATACACATACATAGACATACACAGATACACACATACATAGACATACACAGATACACACACACAGATGCACACACACAGGCACACAGAGTGTGTGTGTCTGGTCCCCGGGCACCCTCTTCGCAGGAAGCTGCCCCGCCTTGGAAGGGCCGCGCAGGTACAAGGGCACTGTGGCAGAGGTGAGGAGGGTGCGCAGGGGTGGGTGTCACGGGGCTCCTGCACAGCTACTGTGTCAGGCAGGGCCCAGGGGGCGGCCCCACCAGTCTGGACTCATCCCCCGATGGGTGGCATGCGGACCACCCATGCTGCAGGGCCGTGAGCGGCTGGGGGGACCGCCCCGCCCCGGGCCCTCGTCTCCCAGCAGGGGAGAGGCCGGGCTGGAGCGGTCGCCCCGGAATCAAGGCCCGAGTGAGACCCGGGCAGGTGTCCCGTGGCTGAGTCCCTCTGGGAGGGGCAGGTGCCAGGCGGACCCCGCCCTCGGGGTCCCTGTAAAGGTGGCAGCCTCGAGTTTCTGCCTGGAGGCGGCACCGTGGGGGACACAGGGGCGTGGGGTGGCCCCCAGAAGCAGCGTTGAGACAGCCACAAGGGCGCGTGCCTCTGGGGCTCGTGTCGGAACGTGGCTGGATCGGCACAGCCTGCAGTGTGGACACCAGCGTGTGTAGACCAGGCCGTGACCTGGAAGCACTCGGGGCTGGGAGGCGTGTGCCTCGGGGGGAGGGGGAGGGGCCCACAGTCCACACAAACAACCCCCTCCACCTCGGCTCACACTGGCCAGGCCCCCTGCCTGGTCTCTGGGCAGCAGGTTCCGTCTTGGCAAGCTGACCCCGGGCAACTGGGCAGCCCCAGGGCGGCTCCCAGGGCCCGCCCAGCCCTCCCTGTCCCGCCCGGCTGTGGGGACCAAGGCCCACGCTGGGCTCTCCCACACAGTTCTCTCTTCTTTTTGGTTTCTGAGTCACACCTGGCTCTGTGCTCAGGGCTGACTCCTGGCTCTGTGCTCAGGGTTTGATCCTGGCTCTGTGCTCAGGGCTGACTCCTGGCTCTGTGCTCAGGGCTCACTCCCGGCTCTGTGCTCAGGACTCACTCTGGGCAGTGCTCAGGGACCCCTGGCAGGTCAAGTGCCAAGGTAAGCTCCCTGGCTGAATCCTGCTTCTCTGACCCCTGCTTTACTGAGGGCCCTGGCCACATGTGGACCCAGCCTCCCAGCTGGTGGCCAGCTGCAGAGTTTTCTGGAAGGAGAAGGAGGAAGCCCGTGGACAGAGTGCCCCAGGCCAGCCCGACAGATCTGCTTCCTGTTCCCTGCTTCTTGTCTCCCGAGGGCAGAGTGCAGGGGGCATGGCAGGGCTCCCCCTCCGGTCCTGCACGGCCAGCACCAGGCACCCCGGACCCGGATTCAGGGACACAGCCGCATTCCCAGAGAGAACTCTAGGGGTTCCCCTGCTGCCCACAGGCCACTGCCGGCCCCGGGCACAGACAGCGTCGTGGGGGTCAGGGGAAAGGAGGCCGGAAGCACCGGGTGAGTGGGAGACCCCAGACTGCAGAGACCAACACCCGGGCTCCTCCTCCCGCGAGCCTCCTGCGGCCCCCCTGGGGGTCCCGGGTGCTCCCCCCTCGAGCTGTAGCGCCACGGGCACCGGCTGGCTTCCCCTGGGCCCCTTCCCTGCACATCTGGGAGGCCCCATCGCGAAGCCCGTTCCCCTGCCTGGTGGGGCTGCCCCCTCCCTACACTGTGCTCTGAAGCCCTTCCAGAAGCTTCTGGACGGAGGTGCGGCCAGCCTCCTCTCTGCCAGCCCCTCCTGGCACTGTCCGGGGCGTGTGACCCGGAGATCCTGGGGGAGGGGCCGCTCTGTCCCAGGGCCCCTCTCCTGCCCACGAGGTGTCTCTCGGCTGCCTGCACTCAGACACCCCCACGACGGAAACGGGGGCGCCCTCAGCTCAGGGGCCGCGTGGGAGCTGTGGTTAGCGCCCCGTCCTGCAGCCTGAGCCACCCAGACCCGCACAGCCCCTCCCCCGCCCGCCCCGCGTCTGGCACTTACTCTGGGCGTCACAGTCCACGCAGCGGTTGTTGCCTCGGACGTTCCGGATGGACTGCAAGGCCATGGCCTCCGTCTGGCTGGTGAGTCGGGACTGCGGGAGAGGAGAGCATGAGAAATGGTGGATCCCCAGGGCCCCTGGGGAGGCGGTACCCGGAGTGAGTGGGGGTCAGACACGGCCCCCAGCGGGGATGTCCCGTGCGGGTCATCTGGGCAGAAACTGGGCACCACTGAGTTTGTCAGAGGACAGGCGGGCAGAGGAATGTTCTGGAAACGTGCCTGACCCTGGCACCGCAGGGCCTGTCTGTAAGCCAGGTTCAGGGCTGAGGCTGCCCGCCTGCTCCCGGGGGACTGTCCCCCCGCACCCCTGCCTGCACCAGGGCGCAGGCCTCACTGGGGTCTCTCACCCCAATGCGCCCGCACAGGGACCAGGCCCGGCCCTTCCCCCTCTCGGGGTGGGTGTCGCTGATCCCTGCTGGGCCCCCGGGTGCTCAGGGCTGAGCCTCAGAATCCAGCCAGAGGCCGCACCCTCCCCTTGCCCCCTGCTCTGGGCGCTGTGGCCACAGCGCTGCTGCTGCCGCGGGCCTCACGCTGGCCCCTTCCCTCCTGTCCGGGCCCAAGAGTGACCGCCTGCTCTATCTGAGACTGGACCCTTCCCTGACCCGCCCCCCACTGCCCCCTGCTGTCACTGCCCTTCCTTCCTCTTGCCTCTGGGCCTGTCTGTTCTATTTAAAAATATATATATTTGTTTTTGTGGGGGTCACCCCCAGCAATGCTCAGGGGTTCCTCCTGGCTCTGCACCCAGGAATCACTCTGCTGGGGGGGCCCTATGGGGTGCTGGGGCTCGAACCTGGGTGGGCCGCGTGCAAGGCACACGCCCTCCCCGCTGTGCCATCACTCCAGCTCCCTCAGTCTGTTCCATCCCCCCGAGGTGTGCGGGCAGCAGGGGCCATGGGCGACGTGTGCTGGGGACACACTGCCCTGTGCCCGCTCTCCCACCCTGGCTTCGGGGTGGGGGGATTCTGTCCTTAACGCCAGCGTCTTCTCTGAGCACGTGGGGACACAGGGCCGTCACAGGCCGCGGGACGCGTGAGGCGGGTTCTACGTGTGCAACGTGCTGGTGTGGGTCTGGGCGGGCGGAGCCTCTCGGGAGCCATGAGTGCCAGCATCCGCGCACAGGCAGGAGCTGTGTGAAACGCCAGCCCGGGGGGGGGGGGGGGGCGTCTGAGCCCTGACACCCCACAGCCTGCCCGCGGTCTGGGCCCGTGGAGTTATGGGGGTCTTCTCCCGCATGGACATGTGAGCCACGCTGGCCAGGACGCGCCGGACACGGGCGTGATGCTCTCGGGACACTTGCCTGGGGCGGGGCCGGGCTGAGTCCAGCCTCTGAGCCCCCCAGCCCCCAGCCCAGCTGCTACCGCAAAGGGAGGTGAGGCCCAGCGCTGGGGGGGCACTTCCGCTAGGAGGTGAGTGCTCCCAGGGCCCGAGCCCCCTCGCTGCGCTGTGCTCAGGCCGGCAGGTGCTCGAGTACTGAGCTTCCTCTGTTTGTCTGGGGGCCACACGTGGTGGTGCTCAGGACTCAGTCCTGGCAGTGCTCGGGGGATCCTGAGGGGTGCCGGGGATCGAACCCTGGGTGGCTGCGTGCCCGTCTCTGCGTCGTGAGTGGCAAAGAGCCTGCTCTCAGGGCGAGGGGAGGGGGGGGGCAGCGGGGCTAGGGGTGGCTGACCGCGGCCCGGGGACACGGGCCAGAGCCCCAGAGCCGACACCCGCACATGGGGGGCCCTGAGCCCCGCCGGGTGTGGCATGGGGGGCTGTTTGGCAGAACCGAGCAGCCCCTAGGAAAAAATTAATGTCAGGAGCCAGAATGACAGTCCAGCGGGGAGGTGCCTGCCTCGCGCATGGCCCACCCGGGTCGGTCCCCGACACCCTACTGGGTCCCCGGGGCACCCACCAGGCGTCATTCCTGAGGGCAGAGCCAGGCACGAACCCTCCGTGAACCAACGGAAACCCGCGCCCGGTCTCCCTTCACGTCTACCACAGACTGTCCTCCCTGTCCCGTGGACACGGGAGCAGAGGGGCCGCGGGCCGGGCGGCTCTTGAGTCTGCTCCCTCCACCTGCGCAAGCACCTGGACGGCCCCGAGGAGCCAG
This sequence comes from Sorex araneus, assembly GCF_027595985.1. Classification (NCBI taxonomy): domain Eukaryota; kingdom Metazoa; phylum Chordata; class Mammalia; order Eulipotyphla; family Soricidae; genus Sorex; species Sorex araneus. Next base: position 267,118,566 of record NC_073313.1, on the reverse strand, counting down.
TGCCCCCGACCCCGATGCCCCCGAGCCCTGCCACAGCAACAGGGGAGGGCTCCAGGGGCCGCTGGTGACAGCGGGCGTGGACACTTGGGCACTGGCCACTCGGCTCTGAGCTTCCCCCAGGCCTCGCCCTGCGGGGGTCCCCGGGCCCCCGGCCCCTCACCTTGTTCTTGCTGCTCTCGCAGGACTGCAGGCTGGCGAGGATCTGGCCCTCGATGGCCTGCACCCACGCGTCTCGCTCCTCGTACGTGGTGGCTTCAAAGTGCCACGTCTGGCCCGTCAGGGAGACGATGATGAGCTCGAAGTTCTCCTCTTGCTCTGAAACACAGAGTGGGGGCGTGGGCGACGGGACGGTGGGGAGGGCAGCCCCTCCTCTGCCCCCAGCCCCCGTGAGCCCTGCTGCCCTGACAAGGGGGTTCGGGCGCTGGCAGCACCCAAAGGCTCGAGCCTCCCTCTGGCGGTCAAAGGCCCAGCCCGAGGGAAGCCCCGGGGTGCAGGTGACCTGGCCCGGACCATGCAAGCCAGGTGGGCCCCTAAAAGCTGGGGAGACCGAATGGGGTGCCCTACGGAGGAGGGCTGAGCACGTGTGATTTACAGGGCAGCGCTCCATGGCATGGCTGTGTCCCCCGACCCCCAGTCCCCCTGGGCTCTTGGGCTTTGGGGGGCTCCGGAAGGGGGCTATCACACACGACTCCCTGGAGTAGAGGGACGTGACATGTTCATGCAGGACCGCCACAAGCCACGGGGGTCCCTCCCAAGAGCACAGAGCGGGGGCCGTGGGCGCGGCTGACCTGATGTCACTGCAGGGCCCACGAGTGCCCCGGGCCCACTGCTCCTCTGGAGGTTCCCACAAGGCCCCTGCAGCCGACATGGCCAGCACAGCCCGCCCGGCACCGTTGTCGGGACGCGGGGCCCAGAGGCTGGCTGGCCGGCCACATTCCGGCCACGCGACTCCCCTTGGCCGGCCCCTGGTTCACAGAATTTATGCAGGATCACTTGGCAAACTTCCTGCCACGATCAGGCCAGCAGGGGACATGGCGGCGCCAGGACACGATGATGACCAGATGAGAAGGTGGACGGGCAGCCCCGCGGCACGCGGAGGGACGGGCACGCGGCTGCGAGCAGACGGGCGGGCGGCAGAGTCTCTGCGGCCACAGGCCTCCTGCCCAGACCCCCAGAGGGTCAGGAGCCAGTTCCCGGGAGCCCAGGGAGAGGGGGCCTGGCTGGGGACGGCCGGCGGGGGGCTCTGTGCTCAAAGCCACCGAGAGCAGGTGACAAATGACCCTACGGGGTGGCGGGGACATGCACCCACGGCACGTGGATGCTCAGAGAGGGCGCGGGCACAGGCTCATCCGGCACCACACCCCGTGCCAAGGTCACCCAGAGGCACCTGTCTGAGCCCAGCTCGGCCTGTTTTTTGTTTCAGTTTGTCTGGGGGGGCGACACCGGTGGTGCTCAGAGCTTAATACTGTCTCTTTGCTCAGGCCTGACTCTGGGCTCTGTGCTCAGGGCTGACTCTGGGCTCAGTGCTCGGGGCTGACTCCTGGCTCAGTGCTTAGGGCTCACTCCCAGCTCTGTGTGTGGGTCATGAGTGGGTCCACCGCATGCAAGGGGAGTGCCCCAGCTGCTGTTCCATCTCTCTGTGTCTCCTCGACGTGGTCTGGGCTGTGACTTCCAGGGACCAACTAGATCCCGGACTCAGGACCCGGGTCCTGGAGCTGGCAGCTCCCGGGCACGCCAGCACTTGCTCGCGTCCCTTCTCTACACACGCCCTCCGGCATGAGTAGGCTCCTCAGTCTCCTTAAAGCCCGTCCTGCAGCTCTCTCCTGCACTGGACTCCTCCCTCAGTGCACCCCACCCCCCTGCTGGGTACATGGCTGACGTCGCTCAACCCCCAGCACCACACAGCGTCCTGGAGTCGCACTGGGAGTGAGCCCGGAGCACAGAGTGAGGAAGAAGCCCCGAGCACTGCCGGCATGAGCCCTCCAAACCCCCCAACAAGCTGAAACAGAGGTGGGCTAGCCCGGAGGGGCCCGGTGGGAGCCGGGAGAGTCTCCCCGCCTGGCGCAGTGAAGCGAAGGGGCGGGACGTCCGGAAGCTGCAGCCTGAACGCGAGGCGCGGGTGCCCTCAGCCGGGAAGGCTCCCTCGAGACCAGCGCCCGGCTGAGCTGGGGGCACGGATGCCCTGACGCTCACCGCAGCCCAGGTCTGCGAGCGCCACGACAGCCGAGTGGACGGTGGCCGGGCGCCTGGCCTTCTGCTGCGCCCGGGGAGGGAGAGCTGGTGGCGGTGGCAGGGCACGGCCCTTGAGGAGGCTCAGACACCTGATCCCGGGAGAGACCGACAGACCAGGCACAGCGGCAGACGCACTCCCGCCTTTTCGGGGAAGGCGGACCCCCCGCACGCCCTGGGCTTCTGTCCGACGGGCCCTGACCTGGAGTACAGGAACACGGGCCCTGTGGCTCTGGCCCTCCTGTGACGCTGCCCCCCAGTGATGGCCGGGGGCGGGGGCACGGGGAGCTGAGGGGCTGTGGGCACGCCGATCTGCTCCGGGTGCTTGTCCGAGCTGTGGCCACCAGCCCTTCCCGGCTCCTCTGGGGAGGCTGGGGGCCCTTGGGGGGGGGCACAGAGAGGCCGGCAGGTCACTGCGGACCGTCCACGCTGCAGGTTGGCGGTGCCCGAGCCCTCGCTCTGCGGCTCCTGTCCCCTGCCAAGCCACAGCCGTCTGCCCGCCCCAGGATATCCATCTCCAGGCGCTTCCCGGCATCGTGCGTGCGGGGCGAGACGAGTCCCAGGTGCGGGACAGGGTCCGCTGGCCACAGCCAGCCCCTCAGTGGCCCTCCTGGGCCGAGGGGACAGTCTGGGTGGGGGCCAGTCACCCCCGGGCGCGAAGTGTCCACCTGTCATGCCGGGCCTCAGCGTCAGCCAGAAACACAGACGGGCCGGGAGGGGGAGGCTGGGGCCGAGCCCCGGGGCTGCGGGGGGCAGCTCTGCCCGGGCCCCTGCCACAGGAGCACTGCCAGGACGGGCCGCGGGCAGTGAGCCAGCAGGGAGCCCCCGAGCACCACCAGGTGTGGCCCGGCTGAGAGCAGGCGCCTGGCCGAGCCCCCACGGGCGGTGCTGGGGGTGCCTCCATCTGCTCTCGATCTGGCCGCGGTGGGGTCAGGGCCCTGGGCTCCCGCGTGGGCGCTGGGCACCCCATGTATCTGCCCACCTGCCATGGCGCGGGTCGCCGGGGTCACTGCAACCCTCCCCCACCGTGCAGGCACGTGCATCCCGGCTGCCCGGGCCGGCCTCGGTCAGGCTGGTGGGGACGCAGGGTGTCCCCGTGCCTAACAGCACGGCCGCAGCCGGGCCCCTGCAACAGTATTTCAGCGCCGTGAACCTGTCGCAGCCAACCTGCCCAATTATCCCGCCGACATTAATAACGGGCGCTCACTAATTGCGTCCGGTCTCCGTGCCGACAGCGTCCCGCGGGGCCCGTTCTCCTCCGGGGGGCGGCGGCGCAGAGTCCACACGAGCCCACGAGGAACCTTCTCATTACACGGGCCGGGCTGGCCAGCGTTTCTTTTTTTTTTATTTTAAAGGTTAATGGGCCAATCAGTCATCAATTATTATTATTTTATTTTCCGTGTGGAATCCGAGCTGACAAAGGGTTAAGGGGCTAAAGCAGTCTCGACTGTCTACCCGGGAAGTTGTTTCCCAGGAGGCTCTGAGGGGCAGGAGCTGGGGCGGGGCTGGGCGGGATGGGGCTGGGGCGGACAGTGGCCTCTGTCTGTTCTAGGAGCACCCTGGGCTCTCCTGCCAAGGGCACCCAGCAAAATGGACGCCCAGCATGATGGACCCCCGGGGGACGGACCCCAGTGGGATGGACCCCCATGGGATGGACCCCAGTGGGATGGATGCCCAGTGGGATGGAACCCCGGGGGATTGACCATCAGTGGGATGGACACCTAGTGGGATGGACCCCAGTGGGATTGACCATCAGTGGGACGGACACCTAATGGGATGGACCCCCGTGGGATTGACCATCAGTGGGATGGACCCCAGTGGGATTGACCATCAGTGGGACGGACACCTAATGGGATGGACCCCCGTGGGATTGACCATCAGTGGGATGGACACCTAGTGGGATGGACCCCCGGGGGACTGACCATCAGTGGGATGGACACCTAGTGGGGTGGACCCCCAGGGGATTGACCATCAGTGGGACGGACACCTAGTGGGATGGACCCCCGGGGGATTGACCATCAGTGGAACGGACACCTAGTGGGATGGACAGCCAGTGGCTCCAACAACAGCTACTGAGCCCGGCACGTGTGATGCCTACAGACTCGTTTCTCTCTGGAGTTTATCCGTTTTACCCCTGCCCCCCTCTGGTGCCTGTGGCAGTGGCTGGCACCCTCTGTGCCGCTCACGCCCTGCAGAACGCCCGTGGCTGGGGGACGCCGCCCTGGCTCTCGCTGGGGTCCACACCTCAGGCCCCGTGCTGCAGGGCTCGGGGTGGCTGGGGAGGAGTGACGGGCCGGGCGCCTGCCCTGCCAGAGGTGCCTGGAGCAGAGCGGCATGGCCGTGCACAGCCTGAAGCTTCTCGCAGTTACCCACCCACCCTGAGCCCCGCCCGCCTCTGCCCCCACCCCGTTTCTGCCAGAGATCCCCAGGGGGTCTTTCCTCTCCCGCTCTCTGGGGCGGGGCTCTTCCTGGGCACAGGGTCTGCTCACCCCTCGCCTGGCACTGGGGTCCCCTGAGCTCGGCTTCTCCATCTGCAAGTGGGGGGCTGTAGGTGGGACCCCCGCTCCCTCCTGCTTGGGGCCGGAGAGACGCTCGCCGCTGGCCTCAGAGCACGGTGTCACCCAGGATCGCCCCCCCCCCCCACCTCTGCAGTAAGGCCGCCCGGGCCCCTCCCAGTGGAGCCCTGCTGCCCGGCCCTGGCTGAAGCACCGACACCGAATCGGAGGCTCCCACATCCTGGGTGCAGGAGAGGCGGGAACGTGCTGCGGGGCTCCTCCTCACGATCAAGACCAGCTCCCCACCCCACAAGGCTCCGAGACCCCGGCCCGCCGTGTAGGAACACTCGGCTTTCCGTGGCTTCATCCATCTAGGTGCCGAGGCCACTCCCGGCAGTGCTCCGGGGCCAGGGATCAAACCTGGGTGGGCTGCAGGCCAGGCACACTCCCTCCCTGCTGCGCTGTCCCCTGGCCCAATGCTGGGCGTTCACAGAGCTGAGACTTTCTGCCCCGCAGGGGCTCTGCAGAAGACGCAGGAGGAGAGGGGCGGGTCTGGGAGGGCGGGGCTGGACCTGGGCACAGGCCTTGATCTGAACCAGGAAGGGAAAGTGGTGGCTTTGGGTCCCGGCCAGAGGAATCCGCGACCCTCAGGTGCATCTCTCCCTCGCTGGCTCGCTCTCTCACTCTCTCCCTCTCTCCCCCACCCCCGCCTCCCTTCCGGAAAACGCCTCTGGATCAGGAGATCAGACGGGCTTGCACCCTGTCGGGTGAGCACAAGGCAAACACCACGTGGCCCCTTCGTACAGGCCCGGTTCTGGCCACCCCGAGTCCAGGTGACCCCCACGGCGGCCGCGCGGCTGAGGGGGCGGGAGCCAGTGCGAGGTGGGAGACTCGGGGCGTGGGCCCAGATGGCGGGGGCTCCGGAACCACGCGGGCGGTGGTTTCCCCGAGTGCCCAGAGGGACAGCGGCCGCGCACGCCGGGAGCCATGGGGCTCGGTCCCCTCTCGGCCGCCTCACGGGGGACTCTGGCAGACGCGGGGCCGTGGGCAGCCACCGCCTGGGAACCTGCCCCCAGAGCAGGGTGTGGGGACGCAGCTCGGGCTGGACACTGGGTCTGTGCCAAGACGGAGGCCAGGAGTGAGGCGCAGTGATGCGCAGCGCCGGGCAGTGCCCCCAGGGAGATGCACCGTGTGGCTGTGCTCTGCCCCTGCCGCACGGGCCTCGGGCACTGGCTGGCGGGTGGGCCCAGATGCTTCAGGGTTTTGTGGGCCGCAGGACTGGGGTCCAGATACAGGCCCCTGGGTGCCCCAGGGTGCTCCGGGCTCGCCCACATCATCTTTCTGGTCCAAGTCTCGGCCAGAAATACAGTGCTCGGGCCCGTCCAAACAGCCCGGAGCTGCTGCATCACTCTGCGGGGCCTCGCTTCCTTCCTTCCCTTCCTTTCCCCTCCCTCCCTCCTTCCTCCCTCCCTTCCTCCCTCCCTTCCTCCCTCCCTCCTTTCCTTCCTCCCTCCCTCCCTCCTTTCCTTCCTTCCTTCCTTCCTTCCTTCCTTCCTTCCTTCCTTCCTTCCTTCCTTCCTTCCTTCCTTCCTTCCTTCCTTCCTTCCTTCCTCCCTCCCTCCTTTCCCTCCTTCCTCTCTCCCTCCCTCTCTTAATTCCTCCCTCCCTCTCTTCCTTCCTTCCTTCCTTCCTTCCTCCCTCCCTCCCTCCTTCCTTCCTTCCTTCCTTCCCCCTCCCTCCCTCCCTTCTCCCTTCCCTCCCTTCTTCCTTCCTTCCTTTCCTCCCTCCCTCTTCCCTCCTTCCTTCCTTCCTTCCTTCCTTCCTTCCTTCCTTCCTTCCTTCCTTCCTTCCTTCCTTCCTTCCCTCCCTCCCTCCTTCCCTTCCTCCCTCCCTCCTTCCCTCCTTCCTTCCTTCCTTCCTTCCTTCCTTCCTTCCTTCCTTCCTTCCTTCCTTCCTTCCTTCCTTCCCTCCCTCCCTCCTTCCCTTCCTCCCTCCCTCCTTCCCTCCTTCCTTCCTTCCTTCCTTCCTTCCTTCCTTCCTTCCTTCCTTACCTCCCTACTTCCTTCCTTCCTTCCTTCATTCCTTCCTTCCTTCCTTCCTTCCTTCCTTCCTTCCTTCCTTCCTTCCTTCCTTCCTTCCTTCCCTCCCTCCCTCCTTCCCTTCCTCCCTCCCTCCTTCCCTCCTTCCTTCCTTCCTTCCTTCCTTCCTTCCTTCCTTCCTTCCTTCCTTCCTTCCTTCCCTCCCTCCCTCCTTCCCTTCCTCCCTCCCTCCTTCCCTCCTTCCTTCCTTCCTTCCTTCCTTCCTTCCTTCCTTCCTTCCTTCCTTCCTTCCTTCCTTCCTTCCTTACCTCCCTACTTCCTTCCTTCCTTCCTTCATTCCTTCCTTCCTTCCTTCCTTCCTTCCTTCCTTCCTTCCTTCCTTCCTTCCTTCCTTCCTTCCTTCCTCCTCCCTTCCTCCCCCGCTCCATCCCGAGGCAGTGCTCAGGGGTCCCTCCAGGCGGTGCTCGGGGAGCCGTATGCGGGGCTGGGGATAAGACCGGTGGGGCGTGTCCAAGGCAAGCGCCCTGCCCACTGTCCTCCTGCACTGGCCCCCACCGCCACTGCTCCTAAACCGGCCACGGGACACTCGGAGCCAGGGACCACTGTGTGGCTACTAGGGAGGCCGAGTCCTCAGCTGGGCTGGGCAGAGCCGGGCTTGGACCCAGATCCCGCCGCCTGATCTCCCACTGCTGAGGCAGATGGGGGAGGGGGTGGGGGGGACACGGGGGGGGGGGGCGCTAGACCCAAGACTTTCCTGCTGCCATCTGCCCCTCGCCTTCTGGGTTCTGTAGCTCCGCCTCCTGCACCTGAGCAGCAGATGCCACCCCCTGCTGCCAGAGGGGAAACTGAGGCACGAGAGGGCGCCTCCAGCAGCAAGGCGAGGGGAGGGTGGAGGCAACACTCGCCCCCCCACCAGCACGCAGGCTGTGAGACGGCTCAGGACGAGGACACGCAGGGAGAGGGGAAGCCGCGCCCACCGACGGGGGCCTGGGCCGGGCTCTGCACTGCAGGGGCCCCAACAGGCCTCGCTCAGGGCCCCCCGAGGCCTCGGCCGGGCTGGACCCCGCCCGGGAAGGACCTGGCGTGGCCGCCGCCTGCTGTGTTTCCAAAGGACAGTGTCCTCCTGGGCCCCTGGGGAAGCGGCGTCCGGGCACCTCTGAGAGAGTCCCCCAGGCTTTGAGGCCCCGACACGGCACAGGCCTGGCCCCAGGGAAAGTTCTAGAAGCACAGACCAGCACTTCTGCAAATAAGCCTCCCAGGCAGTTGGGAACTTGGCACAGCTCCAGCCACCAGTCTCTGCCACGGCCACTCCTGCACGGCCCCAAGTAGACACTGGTCAGCGCGACCCTGGTCCTGCTGATGGCCGCCCCCTCACCTCCCCGCACATTCCTGTGGCACCTCAGGACACGGCTCGGGGCGGCCGCCGGTCACCAGGCCCACCCGCAGACGCGCCACCAGCACCGCGCTCGGGCCCCAGCTGGGTGGGAACACGTGTGGGACTGAGCCCGCTTGGTGCTGGGGTGGCCATCGAGGGCCAGGGGACGGGCAGGGGAACAGCAGGCACCCCAGGGGAACCTCGGGGTGTCTGACGGGCAGGGCACAGTCACGCATCTCGGCGGCTGCAGGGGATTATCTCTGTGAGCGCCCGGAGTGACCCCCGGGAGTAAATCGTGCGCGTGGAGAAATCGGGGGCTGCACCCCGACACCCTCTCTTACTGCCATGCCCCGGCCTGCAGGGGACCCCACGAGGGCAGTGTCGCGAGAGCAGCCCCCGTCCCCGGGCGGCCCCACCAGACCCGCCGGCCTGCCCTCCAGAGGGCCCGGAGGGTCGAGCCCCTCCAACTGCCCCCCTTCCCGCGAGCCCCCCGCCCTCCCCCGCCTCCCGAGGCCGGAAGCCAATGACAAACGCTGCGTCTGACACACACACATGCCAGTCAGCACCGCAGGCGGACACACAGGGGACAGCGATGAGATGACCCGACGTGGGCAGGTGCGGGATGAGCGCGTGGGTGTGCGTGCTTTCAGACACGGGGGGAATGACAGCGAGGGACTGTGAGCTTTCGATTATTTCTCTCCCTCGCTCTGTCTTCCCGGAGCGAATGCTTAAAAGGAGGCACCAGTGGGGTCAGGCTTCATTGGTGCCCTAACAGACGACGCTTTCCCCTTGAGGAATGAAAAAGAAATGATGATTAAAAAAATAGGCCCTTAACAAGCCGGAGTGAAAATGGACTTTTGTTTTCCAGATCCATTTCCCCCGCTCCCTCTCTCTCCTGGCTGAGAGCGATCAGCGGCCAGAGAAGTAATTGTGAAAGGCAGGGAAAAGACGGACGGTGATATAAATCAGCAAAGGTTAATGATGGGGATGTGAGGAGAGGGACCTGTTTACGGGAATAGCGTGCAATTTAAAATTTACAAGAGATTTAATGTCGCTGCTTGGCAATCGCTAAAATCAACAGCCCAGAAAACAGTGACATTAAGAAAAATATTACAGTTATAATCGTCCCCAAATAAGTCAATTAGTGTTAGGGCAGGAGCTGGCGATTACGTGACCCATTTGGTTTACATTAAACTGAAAAAAAAAAAAATCAAGAAAAAAAAAAGCGACCCCCCTTTATATCGAGATTGCTGAATTGTGACCTGTTTTGCATCTCACACCCGCACGCCAGCCTCCCTTCCCAGGGCTGGAGCCGAGGCCGTGGGCTTCCCTTTGCCTGGCATCAAAATAATTCTGACCCTTGACATTTATAATCATAAAAAAAAAAGAAAAAAAGGCAATTTATAATTGTGTTGTTGAAAGGAAGGCGGGGGGCGTTCAATCTGCTGCTTTACGGAAGCAATGACGGCGTCTGCCATGGAGAAAGCAACGCAAGTCAATTTGTGAACTTTGCCACCCGCCGACCTTTAGAAACACAACAATATGCCGAATTTACAAGCAATAGCAGCCCATGCAAATGGGCCGGGTCGGGCCGGGGCTGGATTCGAGCCCCAGCTCGCTTTATGGGGAAAGCTTCCACCAAACAAATTAAGACTGTTACTTAAATGTCACGGCACACAATTGCATTTGGCTACAGATCATTACACCTGATACTAACACTTTTAAAAACTGTAATAACTTGGGAAATATTACATTGAGTGCCCACATGTATAAAGGGAAAGGGGCGGGGGGAAGAGGAGAAAATAGGCTTCTGAAGTAATTTAAACATCAGCACCGGCGACGGAAGGGAAAGGTCAGGATTTAAGTAAGCTGAAAGGAACATGAATGGCCCGGGCAGGCACACGGGACGGCGCGCGGCGTTACCTTCGGTGTTGGCGCTGCTGCTGTATATGTTTCGCAGGCTGCCAACACGGTTCAGCTTCCAGGCCTTGCGTTTGGCTGAGTCCCGCATCCCGAGAGCAGAGAGGAGAGAGCGGGGGAGGAAGAGAGGGAACAAAAAGGAAAAGAAAGCAAATGAAAACGGGGAGAAGAGGAAGGACACAAGCAAGCTCGGGGTGGGCACCGGGCCCCAGGCCCTGGCCGCCCCCGCACCGCCAGGCCGGGCCCATCCCTCGGGGCGCGGGGCCCACACGCCCTCGGGAGCAGGGGCCTGGGGGCGCCGGGGGCAGAGGGAAGGCTTTAATGACCAGTTGCTAGAAAGTTCTGTGCCCCTGCCCCCCAACTGCTGTGGGTCTGGGCACAGAGTGGGGCCAGCCAGAGCAGCGCCAGGCGGACGGACCCAGGCTCAGTGGGCATCTCCTCGGGGGCGGGCGGGCGTGCAGCAGGGAGGAGCAGCAGGGGACAGACCGGCAGACACGGCCTGCCACGGCCTGCAGAGGAACCAGAAGCAGCTTCCCGAGGCCCAGGGGGCATGTGCAGGGAGGGGGCCCCTCCCGCCTCCCCCCTTCCCCAGACCCGCCATGCTGCAGAACCAGGAGGTCACCAGACTTCAAATGCTGAGAAGTCAAGTGACCACGAGGCCCTAAGGAATGACGCATGAGCGAGAGGGCGAGAGCGAGAGCGAGAGCGCGTGCTTGAGAGAGAGAGAGAGCGAGAGAGAGAGAGAGAGCGTGAGAGCGAGAGGGCAGTGAGGGGCCTAGGAACTGTCCCCTTGTCTAAGGCAGTGGCCCTGAGAGACAGGGGGTTAGGGTGCCTGCCTGGCCTCAGTTTGATCTCAGCACTGCACGGAGTCCCTGAGCACAGAGCCGGGAGTTAGCCCTGAGCACAGAGCCGGGAGTGAGCCCTGAGCACAGAGCCGGGAGTGAGCCCTGAGCACAGAGCCGGGAGTGAGCCCTGAGCACAGAGCCGGGAGTCAGCCCTGAGCCCTGCTAGGTGTGGCCCCAACACCAAAGACAAATCAATAAAAGGTGGGTGCCCAAGGCGTGTGGACGGAGGCGTCGGACACAACTTCTCCGGGCAGCAGCATCCTCAGCGTGACCCCTCCGGGGGCCCAGGGGCCCAGGGGCCCTGGCCCGGCCGCCTGCACTAGTGCGAGGGCTGCCGGGTCTGGGGGCACGACGGCCAGGCCCAGAGGGCGGGAGGCTGCGCGCCCATCCCGGCCCCCTCCTGCCCTCGAGGCCCAGGTCAAGTCCTGGCGGAAGTGGCCCTCCTAGAGCAAAACCTCGCTGCTTTCTGGAACGTTCCACCTGACGGGGCGGAATCTAGGCTGGCGCCTGGCGGGGGCGGAGGGGGTGAGTCGAGGGCAGCGTGTCCTTCCCGCCCTCCCTGCTGACGAGATCGACTCCCGCGTGTGAAACATCAGGCCGTTCTCTCCTCCAGAGCAAACGACACTTCCTGGCTGATGCCGGGGCCTGATCCGGCGTCTCCCTCCCGGGTCACCGACCGCCCCGAGCCCACGAGTCCGGGCACAGCTCAGTGAGAAAATACGCTCGGGCTACGAGCCATGTCGCTGCCGGATCCACGTCGGGGCCCGGGGACCCGGCTCCAAAGTGGCTGAACGCTGCCCCCAAAACTCGGGGCTCTGGAAAAAGCCGCACTAACGGCGCCACCACGGGCACTTGCTGACTGTCCTGTTTCAGTGAAACACACATGCACGTCTCAGGGTCTTCAGAAACGCACAACGGAGGGGCTGGCGCGGGAGCACAGCGGGGAGGGCGTCTGCTTTGCATGTGGCCGACCCAGATTTGCAGCCAGCACCCGGCCTGGTCCCCGAGCACCGTCAGGAGAGACCCCTGAGTGCAGAGCCCGGAGGGGGCCCTGGGCAGCACTTGCTGTGCCCCCAAACCGACCACGTGGCGGGAGATGTCAGACTTGGCAGCCTGGGTCAGCAGTCGGACACCTGGAGCCGCCACTCGGGGGTGGGCGCGGGGCCAGGGGAGGCCCCGGGGGAGGAAGTCGCCCAGAGGGACGCCCAGACCACAGCAGAGACCGGGCGGGGGAGGCGCCCCCCGGCTGCAGGTGGGAAGGCTCAGAGGTGCGGGGGTCAGCACGTATGTGTGGCCATGGGGAGGGTGGACCGGGCAGGGTCAGCACATGCTGGGCGGCTACGGGAAGGCGGAGCGGCGGGTCCCTGCGGCCCGGGTGGCACGGGCGGGGCTGGCACGGAGCGGAGGGCGTGCGTCAGCCGGAAGGGCAGACCCGGGAGCCACTCGCCTATGGAATACGGGCCGGAAGGCCGGAACAGAGAGCACTGGACAGAGGGCGAATCTTGGTCGGGGGGGGGGGGGCAGGGGGGCCGACTGGAGGAGGCGGGCGGTGTGCAGACTCTGGGGCTGGGGTGAGGCCGCAAACCGTTAACATGACTGTGACTTTCCACATGTGATGGACGAAGCCCCGAGTCCAAGGGGGACGTGGCCCCGTCGCTGACTGGGGGGGGCGCTGGGGCCTGAAGTGGGGGGGCATGGGCAAGGCAAGCGCCTCGACCCATGTGTTCTCTCCCCAGCTCCTCTTATTTCTAAGAAGAAAAAGATTTGAATTTTGAAAAAATAAATAACTAAAAGGAGAGTAGCCCCCCCTCCCTGCTACCTGCCGCCAAGGGCGGGACCCAGCGTGTAAGCGAGGGAGCTGCGCGTCCTCTCCTGCCAAAAAGACGCCGGGCGCCGACGGCCCAGGACCTCTAAGGCCGCCGTGGAAACGTGAAGACGGGCAGAGGTGAGGAGCCTCCTGCCTCTCGGCCCGCAGGCGCGTGCTGGCGAGCGTGGGCCTGTGTGTGACTGTGTGATCACAGGGGTGTGTGTATATGTGTGCAGGGGTGTGCGTGTGCAGGTATGTGTTTATAGGGGTGTGCATGTAGGGGTGTGTCTGTGCGCGTGTGCAAGAGTGTGTATATGTGTACAGGGGTGTGCGTGCGCAGGTACGTGTATATAGAGGTGTGCACGTAGGGGTGTGTGTGTATGTGTGCAGGTATGTGTATAGAGGGGTGTGTGGGTGTGTGTGCAGGTATGTGTATATAGGGGTGTGCCTGTAGGGGTGTGTGTGCGTACGCAGGTATGTGTATGTAGAGGTGTGCATGTAGGGCTGTGTGTGTGTGTGTGTGTGTGTGTGTGTGCAGGTATGTGTATAGAGGGGTGTGCATGTAGGGGTGTGTGTGTCCGGGCGCAGCTCAGTGAGAAAATATGCTCAGGCTGAGTCATGTCGCTGCCGGATCCACGTCGGGGCACCGGGGACGCGGCCCCATGAGTCCTAAGGGGGACCCAGCTCCAAAGTGTGTGTGTGTGCAGGGGTGTGTGTGTACAGAGGTGTGTGTAGGGGTGTATGTAGGGGTGTGTGTGCAGGTGTGTGTGTGTATAGAGGTGTGTGTAGGGGTGTGTGTGTAGGGGTGTGTGCAGGTGTGTCTGTAACTCCTGCAGCACGCAGCGACGCCCGCCCCCACAGCAGCCCTACTGTGACCCACATCTGGCGACGGGCTGATTTTTTGGTAAGTGCCAAGGGAGGGGACACGGGCAGCCTGGCGTGGGCCTGAGTCCCCAAACGCGTCCTGAAGGTGTCTGGGGGCAGAGCTAAGCGACAGAGTCGGTGCAGTGACCCTGGGGCACTGCTAACAGATGGTGCCGGGATGGCCAGTCACCCACCCTCCTGGGGCTGGGTGCTCGGTGCTTCCTTGGCCCCGGGACTCACAGGGGCTCCGAGGGCCTTCGCCGTGGCCAGGACCTTCCCTGCTGCCCGCGCCACCTCTTCTGACGCGGTCAGCGCCCTCCCCGCTGCGTCCTGACAAACGGGCCTCAGCGCTGCTGGCGGGGCAGCGGGGCGGGGCGTGTCCCGGCCTGTCAGCCATGCTGGATGTGGCGGTGCGTGCGCGCCAGCCGGGCGGACGGTGCCTCGGAATCAATGAGGGCAGACGGGGCCTTTGTGTCTGCAGAGGGCGCGCCTGGCGGGCACAGCGCGTCCTTCGCAAGGGGCCCCTGAGACCCGCCCGAGGGTAGGGTGGGCAGGAGGCGCCAAGGTTTCCCCCTGTGGATGGAGAGGGGGGCGGCCGCGCCTCTGCTCCCCGGACACAACTCGGGCCTCTGGCGAGTGTCAACGGGCACTTTCTCGGGAGGAGCTGACTTCATGGTCACCACAGGCGCCCGCATACACACCCGCACACTCCCACGGCCCTGCCACCTCACACACTCAACCCTCACAGTGTCACACACACATTCGCACCCACCCACACGCAGAACCCTTACAATTTCAGACTCACACGCAATCCTCACCACCTCACACCCACCCACACACTCCTCACCTCACACTCCTGCACACCCTCACACTCTCACATTTCCACATAACCACACACACAACCCCTCACAGCCTCTCCTACACCTTCATTATTCCCACACAGCCTCATACCTACAACCCTTCCACCCCACACATACAGCCCTCACTTTCCCGGACAACCACACACACGCCCAACCCAGGAAAGTGACCCACAGGGCTGAGGCAGCGCACTGGGCTCTCGCCGTGGGAGTGGCAGCCCCGTGGACGCGGCTCCGTGGAAGGGCGCACCGACTCCATGTTTAACTCCAGTTCCCGGTGCCAGCGGCTGCCCTGGCAGCACACACAGAGGCGGGCACTGCCCAAGGCCCCTTCGGAGGGGCGAGTGTGGTGGGAAGGAAGGAAAGAGCCTTTGACCCCAGAAAACGGAGACAATGAGGCTCAGCAGAAACCTAAGGCCTCGCCCCGAGAGTAGACAGGCCGGTTTGGCTGCTGCGTGCGCAGGGGACACGGGACATGGGGACACGGGACACTGGACATGGGGGCAGAGTGAGGGTCAAGGCTCGGGGCCTGACTCGGAGCCCGGCCCGAGGCCAAGCAACAGGAATGATGGGAACGCACCTGCTCCCCAGACTTGGGTGGGGTGGGGTGGGGTGGGGGGCAGTCTGAGACTGGAGGAGGGTCTTGGAGGACAAGAACTCGGGGCCCATGGTTTCTGTGGGCGCCCAGTGGCTCCGAAAGCTTCCTTTCCTGGGTCTCACCCTGGAGGGGTGTGGGACCCCCAAGGCAACAAAGAGGAACCCCGAGTTCCACGCAGGGGAAGAGGCGGCGGGGGCTGCCGGGGCGGGAGGGAGGGGCACGGGGCCCCAGGGCCAGCGCAGTTGTTCCCGAGGCAGCCGCGAGTGATCAGGGAACCGCTCGCCCCCCCCCTTCCCCACTCCCCTATCTTAGACCATTAGGGGGTCTTTTCTTTTTTCTTTTTTTTTTTTTAAGCACACAAAATCGTCCTCAAGAGTTCCAGCAAAAATTGTTTTTTAATAAAACTCCAAATTGTGCTATCCAATTTCAAAGGCGCCGGGCAGCGAGAGCGACTAATCAAAGGCATCATGATTTAATGGCAGCTGGCTCGGGGGCTGTAATCGAGGCGTCTGATCACCGGAGCAGCCCCCCACAAAGCAGCCCTTGTGTTTGATCTGCCCTCTCCTTACTCGACTTCCTCCCACCGCCGAGCGGAATGAGGCTCCCCGGGGTGGGTGGGGGGAGGCCTCGGCCCTCCATCCCCGTGCGGGGCCCCGACACGGGGACGTGTCTGCTCAAGGGCCCTGATTGAACCTTTTGTATTTAGGAAGACGTCACTGGAAATTCCCAGAGGCCCGGAGCCTCGGGACCCGTTTGTCTTTATTCAATCACCGTCAGAGATGAGAGCAGGGAAGACCAAAGCGGACTCCAGACCTCCCCTCTCCAGCCCCCGAAACACGAGCAGACCCCCCCTGCTCCCCCAGGGTAATTAGCGAGCCCCCTGGCGAGTGGACAAGGCTGTCACGGTCCTACCCCACAGGAGGAGCGCAGGGACAGCGCCGCACCTGTGCCGCAGCCCGCACTGCCTGGCTTCTACGGAACAGTCTAGAAGAAATGGCCGTACGTGTCACTTCCAGCAAGAACTCACAGGCAGATGAACTCACGGCCGGGACAGAGTTCTTTTCATTTCACGTTTGTAGGAGAAACACCGCACGGCCGGCCGAACGGCTGCTTCAGTCGCCCGCTCCAGTCTGTGCCCAGCCCCCGGCAGTATCAGGGTGGTTCCGGGAGAGGCCCGAATGTTCTGGAACTGAGCCGTGGCCTCCCTCCTCAGCTGTGCACCAGCTAACCGAGAGTGACCCCGCTCCAGTTCTGTGGAGCCCGACACGCGTGTGGCTGCGAGGGCACACATCTCTCCTGCTGGCCAGTGTGGGGTGGCTGGGCGGGGGGCAGCAGAGCCCGCCTGCCCACCAGGCCTTGGCTCCGGGCCCCTTTCCCAAAGCAGAGAACAGGGCTCCCTCGGGGATGACCAGGCGGCTCTGGAACGTGACACACGCCGCAGTGCTAGGCCAGGACAGCGGGCCAGGCTGCACGTCGGGATAGGCACCCCCGGCCTACCCTCAACAGGACACATCAGCTGAGGAAGGGGCAGAAGAGACCCTTCCACAAAGGACCCCCACAAGGAGGGCCCAGGGACACCGCTGCCCTCTGCCCACTGCCCAGAACTAAGGGGAGGTGTGTGTGGGGCTGACCAGCCGCTGTCACATGGAGAAGGGCTCCAGGCGGCCGAGTTTGTAGAACTGGTCACTTTAGTTCGTTTTTTGCTCGGTGTCCCAGCGATGCTCAGGGGTTACTCCTGGCTCTGCACTCAGGACTCATCCTGGCAGTGTCTGGGGGACCATACGGGGTGCCGGGGATCAAATCCAGGCTGGCCGCGTGCAAGGCAAACGCCCTCCCCCCTGCACTACTGCTCCGGCCCAAACTGGTCACTTCATTTATTTTTTCTTTTTGGGTCACACCCGGCAATGTACGAGGTTACTCCTGGCTCTGCACTCAGGAATTACCCCTGGCGGTGCTCAGGGGACCATATGGGATCGAACACGGGTTGGCCGTGTGCGAGGCAAATGCCCTTCCCGCTGTGCTATCACTCCAGCCCCAGGAACTGGTCACTTTAAAGGTCTCCAGTCAACACAGGACACGGGGCGGCTGGGGCGGGGCGGGGAGAGGAAAGGAAGCCCCGGCCAGGCCGAGATCTTGCCCTCCCGACGCAGGACGGCGGGGTCAACTGGAGACCAAGGGAGGCCGAGGGGCCAGGGAGCCACTGTCCTGGAGAGGCCCGGGGGCGGGGGACAGAGCGGCAGCCCCATGGGGACATGGAGACAGGCCCCCGGGGCTGGGTGACAGGCCCAGCCACAGATTCAGGGGCGGGGACGGGCACACGGGGCGGGGACGGGCGCAGGGACTGACCAGGCCGTTGTAGCCTGCAGGCCAGCGGGCGGCGAGGGACAGACTCAGGATGTCCGACAGTGGACGGGGCATCGAGGCACAGGATGAGTGACGCCTCCATGGGTCAGACAGGCCTGGACACGGGAGGGGCCCGACCCGTCCACTTGAGCCGTCCCCGGGCCCAGCCCCTAAGCCCCTGGATTTGGTCTGCGAGTCTCTGAGTGAATTCTCCAGGCCCAGGGTCGGTCATGGCACAGGGGGCGGGGGGGCGGGGGAGGTGGGTGCTGTGCGGAGTCCAAACAGCCTCATGGACAATGGTGTCATGTAGGGGGGGTGAACCAGAGACAAGGTGGGTGCCCATGGCCCCCTGCCCCCCGAGACCCGAGCAGGACACCCCCCCCAGTCCCTGCCGCTCTCCTCACTGCCATTGAGCCCACCCCAGCAGGGGACTGAGGCCAAGGGCTGGTCGCTGGACCGAGTGCGGCGGTGGGGTGGGGTGGGGGTGGCCGGCTGTCTCTGGGGGGCCCCAGAGGCCGAGCGGCATATGGGGAAGGGCAGGGCGAGGCGGAGACGGGGGCCAGTACCAAGAACCCACCAGCAGTGGCCGTCCCGTCCCAGAAGCTCAGGACCAGGCCAGGCGCGCCAGCTGGTGAGCGGCCTGTTACCCGAGGCCTTCTCGGGACACTGTGCGTGTGCTGACCAGGGCCGGGAGCACAGGACTGACACGCCTGTCCGGGGCCCCGAGCACCAACACCTGAGCACTGTGCCAGGAGCACATAAGTCCTGAGTACCTCCCAGGGCGGGGTGGGATGGGGTGGCAAACCAAAAATAATTTAATAAAAGGGCTTTGATGGGCAGAGGAAAACAAAATCTCAGAACGTATGAGGGGCTCAGGATGACCTTTGACCCCGGCTGTGTGCAGAGACAACCCGTCTTAATGCAGTAAGGGTCAGGACAGCGCGCTGGCCCCATGCACCTTGGTGAGACAGGCCAGGGACCGGTCACCGCCAGGAGACAGAGCCAACACCCGGGCTGACACGGGGCAGCCAAAAAGCCAGAACTGAAGAAGTTGTGAGCTGGAGAAATAGCACAGTGGGGAGGGCGTTTGCCTTGCACTAGGCCGACCCAGGTTTGATCTCCGGCATCCCATAGGGTCCCCTGAGCACCGCCAGGAGTGATTCCTGAGGGCAGAGCTAGGAGGGACCCCTGAGCATCGCTGGGTGTGACCCAAAAAGCAAAAAACAAAACAAAACCAAAAAAACCAAAACCAAAAAAAAACCCCAAACCAAAAATAAAGGCAGAAAAAGGAACTAAGGACCGTGCCCGGTGCCGAGGGGCGAGTGCCCTGGGCAGGAACCGGGCCGGACTTGTCAGAATGGTGCACGCCGGCGGCACGGCCCAGAAGAGCCGGAAACCCAGCAGGTTCTCTTGGGTCAAAGGCGGCCTCAGCCACGCCCCGGCCCCCACAGGGCTGTTGGTCCTGTGGCACTTTCAGGGCAGGGACGAGGGGGACAGAGGGGGCAACGCGCAGGCCCCAATCCCATGGCTCCAATGCTCGTGAAACGCAGCAGGGAGCCTCGGGCCCGGCTGTGCTGTGCCCAGGGCTGGGGCTGCCCTGTCTGGCCGCAACGGGGCAACACGCAGAGCCGAGACTCTTCTGGGGGCGCTGGGCCGCACCTGGGGGTGCTGTGGGCCGGGTCCCGACTCTGGGCTCAGGGCTCACTCCTGGCGGGACTCGGGGGACCACTGGGGGTGCCGGGGACCCAATTTTAAAATTTTAAATCTGAGAGGTAATATGTCCACCACAGGTCCACACACGCACACGCATACATGCTCTCGCACACATGCCACACATGCATCGCGTGCCAACACGTAACTGCGCGTGCACATACAACACATCAATGACACAGTGCTTCTCCCTTTCCTCCTAGTGGGAGGACTGGGCTGTCCTGAAAACTACACTTGGTTGTAGGGGGTGGCAGCAAAGAATCTCTCTCGAGCAGCTCCAAACTTGGGGGGCGGGGGCCACACCTGACCGTGCTCAGGGTCACTCCCGGGCCTGTACTCAGGCTCGAGGGACCCTATGGGGTGCCGGGGATGGAAGCTGGGTCAGCCGCATGCCAGCCAAGTGCCCTCTCCGCTGGACTACAGCTCTAACCCCTCCCAATTTTAAAAACTAGCTCCAGGGCTGGGGTGGGGGGGATGGCCCGAGGGCAGGAGCACCAGCAGGGAGCACCCACAACCCCCCGAGGTCCCGCGTGGCTTCCTGACAGCACATGGAGACAGCCCCACTTCTCCTTTCACAAACATGGCTTTGGCCCACCTGATAAACAAGGACCGAGGGGCGCCGCGGGCATCGAGGAAGGCTGGAGGGGAGGGGCCCTGGCTAGGCGGAGGAGCTGGGCTGCCTTCCCGGGGTGGGGGGAGCCTGTGCCCACCCACTCGCCATCCGTACAATCACCGGAGATCCCGGCGAGTCCCGGGGTGTGAGCCAAGGGTGGACACTAGGGATGAGCCTGGTGCGGGCAGGAGCGGGCCGGCCGCCGGGCGGAGGCCCCGGGATGCTCGTGCGGGCGGCAGGCCGCTTCCTCTTGTTTATTGAATAATGGAACTGACACCCCTGGTAAAAGGTTTCAATCCTCAGAAACAAAGTGATGGATGGCTCTTCAGCTCAGTGGCACGGCTATTTGTGTGACAAACGGCCAGAGAGGCCCCAGTTAATCTCCGCACACTTCCCAGCCCGACGTGGCGGCCCCCGCACGCACCTCCACATCATCGGGAATAGCTAATAAGCCGCGCGCGGCGGCGAGGCCCGAACATGGCGCTTCATCAAGGCTGATCGCAGAATCAATTTGCACAATGGATTTCGGGGGGCGAGGGCGAGGGAGGGAAGAGATGGAAGGAATGGGCAGGAGCCAGAGCGACACTCGGGAGCCAGAGCGGGGCCTGGGGAGGGACCCCTCCCAGGACGCCCCAGCGTCCCCTCGGAGGAGCCGCAGGGTTTCAAAGTGACCAGCAGGGTGGCTGGACCTGGGAAGACACAGCGGGACCTTCTGTGTCTTGACAGGGTGTGGGGCGGCATTTATGTCCCCAAAAGGTTTCATGCAGAACACTGGAGTCTTGGCTCAAAATCCAGTTGACTGCCGGCGCCGCCCGGCGGGGTGAGCCAGGTAACGCAGGGCGCCGAGACACCCAGCTTGGCAGAGACTAAACCGGAACCACCAGCTCTGATGGGTCACTTCTCAGCTTTGCACTGTAGAGGGGCCAAAGCACCACGGACCCCGGGGGATATCCAGAAGAGACGCCACGGCACCGCCGAAGGCCCGTGCATGGGATGAAAAGCCCACGGCCCACGCACTGCCAAGGGTGGCCCCTGGGGCACTGACTGCTGTGCTGTTTCCCCCCAGAGGAAGAGAATAACGCCCGAGAGGTGCAGCATGTTCCCGTGTGTCATCACCTAGCTGGGGCCCGCCTGTGACTCGCCCTTGGGGAAAACGCTCCGGGGGTTCCTGGATTTCAGGTATGCTCGGAGCCACGTGGTTCCAGGAAATGGCCCATGGGCAGGGCATCACGTCCCGCGGGACGCCTGCACGGCACTCTGGCCTTGGAGAGGAAGCACGGGCTGCGTATGCGAGACGAGAAGCGGGGTCTGTACAGAGGGGCAGTTTGAGGCCACAGCTCCCAGACCCCACGTGTGCCCCTCGGAAGGTCCCCGAGCACAATGGGAGTTGTTCACAGTCCTCCCACAAGTGAGCGGTGTGCGTGCGCGCGCGCGTGTGTGTACATGAGTGTAAGAGCATGTGCATGCATATATGTGGCGTGTGTGTGTGCATGGGCATGGCTGGATAAACAATGAATAAACAAATCCACCTTCCCCCTTCCCGAAGCACCTCCCAGGTGTACCCCAGAACAGCCCGGGTTCAGCGAGGAGAGCCCGGAGCGGAAGCCGAGGCCACCGGACCGCCACACCCGCTGAGCAGCACCGTGCCGGCTCAGGGTTGCCTGCTCCCTCATGTCAGCCCGGAGCCTCCAAACCTGAGCAGAGGGGATGCCCATGTCCCTGCTGGCCCACCCTGTCACAGGGCCTTTCCCCATCTCGAAGGCAGTGCCTTGCCCTGGGCCTTGGGGTGGGGATGGGAGGTGGGGTCCTGGGGACCGGACAGTCAGCCATGTGGGTGTCCCAGGGCTAATGGGAGCTCAGCACGGTCTCCTTCCCGTCTCTGTGTCTGTCTGTCTCTTTCGGCGTTCACACTCAACAGGGCTGAGGCCATGTGGTGCTGTCGACCAACCCTGGGCCCATTGTCACCTCCTGTCCAACCTCCTTTCTTGGTTTTAGGGCCACACCCAGCGGTGCTCAGGGGACCCCATGCAGTGCCAGGACTCAAACCCAGGTCAGCTGCACACAAGGCCTTGCCCTCCGCATGCAAGGATGAGGGGCACCATGCAGGGGTGAGGGCGGTGTGCAGGGTCTGGGGGCGGCGTGCAGCGGCTGGCCAGTGCTCCCTGCAGGAGAGGCGGCCGTGCTTTCATGGGCAGCCAGAGTGAAAGCATTTTCTAAAAAAAGTCTGAACGTGGAGAATCTTGACTATTTTTTTCCTTCCTTCCTCCAGACTCACAATTGAAGCAGATCTCAGAGACAATCAGGAGCACTGAGCAGGAATGAAAGGCGTGCGCGGAGTGTTTCTGCCAAGGAGAAATTTCTCCTTCTTCATTAGAATCAGGCCCAGCGGAGTGCGGTGCCTTCATCAGCCGCGAGGCAAGGCGGTGGCACGTGACTGCCTGTCTCGGGAGCGGCGGGGAGGGACGGCCCTGACGTCCCACCCACGGCCCTGCCGAGGCCACTCAGCGCCTCTGGAAATGACGCCGCACGAGGGAAATTGGAGACTTCCTCTGTATTTGTCTCCTCTCCTCTCAGCGGGGGGGACACGCATGGACAGGGGCCCGCTGTTGCATTCCCTCCAGGTTTGGGGGCCACCCCTGGTGGTACTTGGGGACTGGGCGGGTCCCTGCATACCGGCCCAGGCCCGTTGCTTCTTGAGCACCCCCGTATCTGAATGCTCTCTGGGCCGCTCATTTTTCCCTTGGAGATTTTCTTGGTTTAGGGGCCACATCCCACAGTGCTCAGGGTTTACTTACTCCTGGCTTTGTGCTCAGGGATGATCCCCCCAGTGCTGAGGGACCCTGGGTGGCACTGGGGACTCAAAGAGGGGAGAGCTGCGTGTCAGGCGAGCGCCCTACCTGCTGTCCTGGCTCACCGAATCCTTCTCTGGAATTATCAACCAGACACTTTTCTGATTCCTGCTGCTACTCAGAAATGCTAAATTCTATAAAATACCAGGAAATGATTTTATGGTGGTGGGGGGGAATAAGTCAGAGGATATTGAAGTATGTGTCACCACTCCTTAAAAATAAAATGTTTTGCCAGTTACTTCATCAGCAAATAAAATGATATGCTGAGACTCCGCTGGCCTGGAACCGGGTGGAAGCAACTGGGAATGTGGGAACTGCTGGTGTCAGAGGCAGAGAGCAGGGCAGGAGCCCACAGTCCCCCCCCACCTCCCGCCCACGTTCCATGAGTTTCGAGATCTTGGGCTTGGTTAGCCGGGGGGGGGGTGCCGGCACCCAAGCCCGGCAGCTTTCGGGGGGCTCTGATGTATAGTGGGGACGCCTGGTGTGTGGATAATCCCGCAGAGTGGCCCCATGTCGGCCTGTCACTGCGGCGTGCTCAGCAGCTCGGAGTGTCCGAGCTTTTCCGTGTTGCAGATCTGATCTGAACCAGTGCCGGGTGCGGGAGCCAGAGGCGACCCCATGCCCGGCGTCCTGCTGCCCCTGTAAGATGGCTTCCTCGGCTGCCACTGCTGGCCTGTGCGCCCTCCAGCACGTGTGACCCTTGGGGACGCATGTCCTGTTTGCACAGCTGGTCACCTGGCCCTCCCCTGCCCCGCTGAGCCCGCACTCCCACTGTTCGCTGTATGGGTCACCGGGCCACCCACGCTGCACGGATCAACCCAGGACTGCTAGAGAAGCCACACCCGGCCCCCCAACCTGAGAGAAGTTAGCGACTTAATAACTGTCTGGATGCAGCCCCTGCCCCCCGCCCAAACCTCTGGGCCCCCTTTGTGGGGGTCCCAGCTGCCCCCCATCTTCTGGTGCCCCCTTCTCTATGATGGGCCTCGTCCCCCCCATTTCTTTCTCTATAGCACCCCAGAGGCTGCCACAAACCAATGCTCTTGATCACCCCCCACTTCTCCGAGGCTGTCCCCACGGCTGGCCCTGGACACACAGCCCCTCTCCATGCACCGTGCCCACCACACACGGCCGGACCCATGTTCAGGTCACGGCACCCGTGAGCATCGGCTTCCCTGTTCCCAGATGTGTCATCCTCTATAAGGGCCACCACCGGCCCTTCTGCCTCGAGGCCCAGAAGCCAAGGGCCACTGTGGGTGTTGGCATTTGGCACAGGACACCATACACGGTGCCTGAGGGGCCAGGAGCTGTGGTCACTCCCACACGCACGCACCCACGTCCCCCTGGGTTGCAGTTGTCCTTAGTAAGGTCACCGTCTCTGCCAAGATGCAAATGGCCAGTGTCAGTCGTTACCGTATTTCCCTGTACAGTCACAAATGGCCAGTGTCAGTCATTACCGTATTTCCCTAGAGTTACAAATGATCGTCATCATAGTTATTTCTCTGCACAGCTGCAGACACAACTTAATCCTCAGACCCTGTTTTTTAAGGTCCAAAAATAGGTTTGCAACATTAAAAAAGCTTCACATCGTGGCTGTACTACCCCAGCTCACTGCCACCGAGCCAGCGTGGGATCTGTGGTGGTGATGCAGAGACACAGTGACCCAGTCAAAGCCTGCTCGTTCCAGGACGGCCGGCAGGTACCGCAGGGTGACCCTGCCAAGATCCGCCCAGAGCCCCAGGAGGGGCCCGGGAACGTGCAGGAGGAAGTGGGTCCCCGCTCTGAACAGCCGACGGCCGCAGTGACGGCTCCTGGCCCGCTGCCAGACCTGGTGAATCACAGCCTCAGCGCCAACCCACCTGTGGGCAGTGCGAACTCGGCTCGCCAGGAAGCCGTGACACCAGTGGCCTGTGAAGCCGGCACAGGAGGTGGCCGAGCACACACTCTCGGTGCCACATAAGAAGCAACACGGGCCGAAGTGCAGGTGGCAGGGAGAGTCCGGCTGGCCTGCTTCCATCAGCCTCAGGACGGGCGAGTGCTGGGGAAGGTGCATGTCAGAGACAGCGGGCGGCCGGCCTGGGCAGAGCGGCAGGGAGTGGGTCCTGCTGTGGCACAGCAGTGCAGAGCCCCAGCTCTGGCAGGAAGGGACAACCAAGGGAAATTCCAGCATTTCATGTGGGAACCACGAGGTGCGGTGTGCAAGGACTGCAAATTCTGCCAAAAACACTGAAGACTTTCCCCCTTTGGTTTGTTCCCAGTCTGGGGGGTGCTGCGGGTGCCTCCCTGGGGGTCCCGGAGCTCCTTCCTGCAAAGCACGTCCAGCCCTCGGGACCATCTCCCTGGCCTCAGCACTGAGGGCTTTAAATGTAGCCAAAAGGTTTGGGGGGGAACGAGAAAGAGAGAGGAGAGGGAGGAGAGAGAGAGGGAGGAGAGGGAGAGAGGGGGAGAGGGAGAGAGAGGAGAAAGAAAGAGAGGAGAGAGGAGAGAGAGGGAGGGGGAGAGAGTGAGAGAGGAGAGCGAGAGAGGAGAGAGCAAGTGAGAGAGCGCATGGGTGAAGGCATCTGCCCTGATCCCTGGTGCCACATGGCCTTGGACACGTCTATAAGTGACGCTGAGCACAGAGTCAGAAGTAAGCCCTGAGCACAGCCGGGTATGCACCCCCCAACACACCCCAAAGAAAGAAAGCAAAAGAGACTCAAGACTGAAAGCATAGTAGGAGGGCGCCTAAAGGTCGATTCAATCGGTAACACGAAGCTGCTCAGCCAAACCACGGACGAGGCCACGGGAGCAAGAGAACCAGGTGGTTCTTCAGGAACGCTGAGGCCACACTGCCGACAACCCCAGCAAGTCCGTCCGAGGTGCGTATTTGCCAAAAACAAGAGAAAAACAGAAAGAAGCAAAGAGGGCCTAGTATGGACATGCTCCTAGCCACGGCGACACACTGCTGTCAGTGCGGGGAGACGCCACGCGTGGCCACGGATGCCAGCTGCGTGGAACCATCACTCAGAAAGGGCCCGGTACCACACAGCTGCGGCAAGTCGAACCCTGACTCGAGGCTGCAGCAGAGGAGCCGGTGACAGGGGACAGATCCGGTACAATTCTGTTTTAGCAACCGGCCAGATGGCCAGACCCAGATGGACGGAGAGAAGGGGTCATGGCAGGGTCACGCCTCACGTTGGGCAGTTTCTTCAAGATGAAGAAATGTCCTTTTGCGGCTGTGGCATTCCCAGGTAAGGGACTCTCCGGAAGGGAGGTGCTGGGAGGAGGTGTGGCTCCCGCAGAGGGCCGGGGTTGGGAGACAGCCTCCGGAAGGTCGCTAGGCAACAAACACAGGGCTCGGGTGCAAGTACAGTAATAGAATGGTTGACTTTAAATTTTTTTTTTCTTTATGGGTCACACCCAGCGATGTACAGGGGTTACTCCTGGTACTCCTGGTTCTGCACTCACGAATTACCCCCCTCGGTGCTTGGGGGACCTTATGGGAAGCTGGGAATCAAACCTGGGTCGGTCGCGTGCAAGGCAAATGCCCTCCCCGCTGTGCTATCGCTCCAGCCCCTCACTTTCATTTTTTGCCTTATGATTGGTTTTGGCTCATCACTGAATCTAAAGTTTTATTGGAAATGTTTCATTTTCTTAAAACTGAGAAAAACCACATGTGGTGTATGCGTATGTGTATATGTCTATGGCTTGGGACAGAAAGTGGAGGAGTTTGGGATAGCAGAGGAAGTGGAGGGTTCTGTCTCAGAACAGGAAGAGGGGGAGTCTGTCCCAGAACAGGGAGTGGGGGAGCCTGGCTCGGAACTGGAAGAGGGGATTGTGCTTGGTTCTGCGGGGGATGCTGAAGAGCCGGGCCCAGGACAGGGCTCCTGCAGGGAGGCCATGAAACGGGGGCTCCTGCCCGCCAGTACGTGCGAAGAAATCCCCAAGTGGCAGAATATACGTCTAGTGAACTGGGAAACTCACACTGGGGTTATGGAGGTGGTGGGCGGGGAGGACCCCGCAGCTGGCGGGAGGGTCCCGAGGACACTTCCGGGTGGTCCCCAGGAGAGAGCAGAGCCGTGACAGGCTCCCGGCTGCTGACACCAGGGCTGGCGGGACCAGGGGCGGCAGGGGATCGAGACGCCGTGGCCGACGGAGCCTTCTCTGCCTGGCCTGCAGCTGCTGATCCTGGCCAGCCCCGAGACCGACCGAGAGGACAGGGACGGCCGGATCCACAGTGAGGCCGCGACACGCAGGGGGACACAGGCAGCCAGCCCGGTGCCGGAGCCAGCGCCGCACACACGAAGGCGGCCCGTGTCGAGCCAGGGGCTGTTGGCTCTTGCGGAATGCGCGCCCTGTCCCTGCCCACCACAACCTCCCTGACGATGCGCGGCTTCTGCCAGGGCCCAGCCTCCCTGGGCGCCTCCGGGAGCAGCACCTCCCGGCCCCTTCCCTGGACCCGTCCGCCAGGCTCCACACGTGAGCGCGGCAGTGGCCGGGACGACCCCTCTTAAATGTGACCCAACGTTCTATCATTAAGCAGAAATTAGGTGGAACCAGGGGAGCCTAAAAATCGACGAGGAGTTCTGACGCGCTCACGGGCTCATCCGGCCATTTTTCACCCGAGCCCTCTCCCGATGCAGCTCTGCCATTAAGCCCAGCCCAAAGAAAGGTAATCAATTCCAACTAAAAAGCACTTATCCTGGGAGGCTGGTGTGCACGGCACTTCAAACCCCTGGCCGCCTGCCAGAGCCAGACAACAGCCGTCAATGTTTCTGACTCGCCACGGAGCACAGGGGCCATGCATAATTGACTGGAAGATGCGGTAAAACTGTGCCCAATCAGTGTGTGATCAAAAACGCGTGGAATATTCAGCACCACTTGATTACACGGAACCTCGTCCTTTCACTCTCCTCATGAAATCTCTTCAAGGTCCGCAGTACTGTAATAAGATCATTACTGTCAAGCGCTACGAATCGCAGGCAATGAGTCTTGGGATAGGAAGTCATACTTCACAAGCTCCCCTGGTCTCTCTCTCTCTTTTTTTTTTTTTGTATTTTACTGCAGAGGCAGCGGGGTGACGAGGTGGCGGATAATGATCGCATCACTGTGTGGGCAACTAGAAAGGCACTTTTAAGAAAAAGCCGAGCGACACCAGCCGAAGAGAAACTAAAACATGTTCCCTTTGCTTTCTTTCCCCCTTAAAAAAATATTAAATGGAATTAAACTGTGTGCCGTAGTCGCCGCTCGCGAACTCGGGAGAGAATGTCATTGAATTGAGCCATTGGAGGGATTTTTCGTCCGGCCGCCGAGTCCATCGCCCCACAGACAAATGGCCAATTTTCTCCATGTCCTGCGAGCAGAGCGGCGCTTGTTAGCGCGGGTGTGCGGGCGGGGTGCGCGTTTCCACGGCCCCCGCTTCTTAAACCGGCGCTGGACCCCCGGGGCCCGAGCCCGTCCTGTGTCTGGGCCGAGCGTGGGGTGAGCTCGGGGCAGGAAGGTGTCGGCAAAGACAACCGCGTAAGCTCGCGGGCAGCTCTCAAAGCGCAGTGCCCCGACAACCCGCATGCTGGTATGACGGCACCGGGCACGGTGGCTGCTGGTGTGGCTCCTCTTCCTGCTCTCACTCGGCCCTGAAAAACGATCCTTGCCCTTGTCCAAACCCCACCCCAGGGCTGCCACGGATGGCCACAAGAACTGGGGTTCCCAGGCTGCTTCTGGGCCCGTGGCCACCAAGTCTGGCGAGTTTCAGGATCTCGGTGCCCTGGTGCCCAGGCGGGAGCGAGGCCCTGCAGGCTGCAGAGACATAGGGTCCTGGGGCGGGGGGGGGGCGGGACGCAGGATGGGCACCCCAGGGCTGAGCACACGCGGTCGGCATGACCCCACTTCTCGAGAGCCGTTTCCTTCCTGGTGCAGACAGGGCCCGCCCTAGCTGGCTGCTGCCACTGCTGGGCGTCTGACAGACGGATGAGCCTGAAGTCCACGTGGCTGTGAGTGGGGGACAGTGGGGAGGGGCCGGGGTGCGGGGCGTTCCCAGCCCCAAGTCCTGGAAGCCCCTTCTTCCTGGATAGCCAGGTGGAGCTGTCACCACGCGCCTGAGCTAAGCTTGTATTTCTGGCGGTGCCGGGATCCAAGCCCTGCGTTCTGCCAGGCAGCTCTAGGAGGCCCTGGGGGTCTCTAGCTCTCTCGGGGGCGGGGGGGTCGTGCCTGTGGCTCTTCTTTGCCTGGCTCAGCACCACTGGGGCCAGAGATCCTGGAAGGTCCTGGAAAGCGTCCAGAAGTGGGGGGCTGCCAGTTCTCGTGGGGCCGTGGAAGACGCGTGCAGGAACTCACGTCTGTCTGAGTGCCGGGCGAGGCCGCTGGGAGCTGGGAGCCCGAGCAAGACTGTCTAGTCCCCACTACGTGCAGGCAGGGCCACCGGCCTGGACCACAGAGTCGTGCTACTGGCCAGTGACGCCTCGCCAAGGCGGGGTGCAGGCTGCAGAGGAGGCGGTGACATCCGGGACCCCGGGGACCCTGACACTGAGAGTGGCTTTGGGGGTTACTCCAGAGTCCGTGACTGACCGCTCGGAGCCTCAGAGCCTTGTCCTGATGCCGGGTGTGTGGTGTAGAAAAGGGGCGCCCTCCGCACCCCGAGGTCCCCCCAGACACCCCAGGGGTCGCGAGCCCCCTTGGAACGACACTTAGAGGCCTCTTGTGTCTCCTATTCCTCTTTTTCTTCTTTAAAAAGATAGCAGCTTGTTCTTCCAGCCCGTGTCCCCCCGAACACGTCTCTCACGCACGGCCTGTCTCCCTGTGCCGCCTCTGTCCGCCCTGGATGAGTAGGTTCCGGTAGAAACGACGGTGCTTCACCTTTCTCCTCCTCCGACTCCTCCGCACCGGGAGGTGCCAGGCCTGGAGTGCTCGTGCCGGGTAAGGACTGAGCTGGCCCGGCATGTCCCTGAGCGCTGCGGCGGGGAGGAACCTCGAGAAGCCCCCGCGCTCTCTGCTGAGCCCACGCTGGCACTCCTCAGCCCAGCCCTGGCCCCACAAAGCAGGGAGCTCAGCGGAGACAGAGGAACAGCACGGCAGATGGCCACCACGACTGACTCCAGTGGAAGAAAATGGGCCACAAGGGGCTTCTTTGTTGCAACTTCTCAGAAAGAATCTTCCTCATTAAAGAGAAAAAAAAATTAAACCCCCCCCCCCAACAAAACAGCAGCACAGGGCCGGGGCGCGCACACAGCGGGGAGGGCGCAGGCCTTGCATGCAGCCGGCCGGGGCTGGGTCAGGCCAGGAGTGACTCCTGAGCACCACCAGGTGTGGCCCCCAAACCAACCAACCAAGCCCCCCTCAGTGGCCCTGAGCAGCTGTGGGGGGCTGGGCTCCTGCGTGGGCACCCCGGGGGATGGACGGGAGCAGTTCCATCGCTTTGGGCGTCCTGAAGGCAGGCAGTCGCCGCCACCCTGGGGCCTCGCAATGCGGCATGGCAGGAGCACGAGGAAGACTCCTCCCCGCCAGCTCCTCAGAACCGAGTGCTCCCGGCCGTCATGTTTTCTCTGCTGGCCTCTGCCACGGGGACGGTGCCCGAGGGACGGCTTCCTTGCCCGCTTCCTCACCTTTTGGCCTCCACGTGGCCGACTCCCCCTCCCAGGCCACGGAGGAAGTGGCCCCAGGCCGTCTGGGGACACAGGGATGAGGAGCATCGTGCGGGGACTCTAGTGCTCCTGTGGGGAAGAGGCCCCAAACAGCAGGTGGGCAGAGAGCACTGTGGGTGGGCAGGGAGCACCATGGGTGGGCGGGGAGCATCAGGAGTGGGTGGGGAGCACCAAGGGTAAATGGGGAGCACCATGGGTGGATGGGGAGCACCAAGGGCATTTCTGGGGTCTCCTACAGGGCCGAGCCAAGCTGGCGGGGAGACGGAGCTGAGTCACCGCTGTGGCCGTCTGACGGGGGCGCAGGGAGCTCGGACGGCAGCACGGCCCTCGGCAGGCGGGAGCCGAGCTTCTGTGCGGGGGCATCCGCTGCCTGAGACGTCCGGTCTCCAGTGGGATCAGCTCTCGGGCTCTGCACACGGCCGGCGTGCGCCGGGGAGGGGTGGAGAGGCCGGAGCTTGGCCCCATTCGGGCAGGTAAGAGGGTTTCTGCCCTGAGGAGCTGGACCCGCACCCCGGCCCGTGGCAGCAGAGTAAGGCCCGGGACACAACAGCTCACGCGTGCCGCGCGCGAAGGTGTGTCCGGCCCGGAACCTCAGCAGCGCCAGGAGAGCTCTTGGCTCCGGGCCTGGCCCGAAAGGCCCAGAAGCGTCTCCACCGCCTCCCACGCACAGGGAGGGTTTGGAGCGGAGATGTACGGGCACTCTGCGCTGCCCCCGACTGGCGCCCTGGGCCCGGACCGGAAACCACGGACCCTCACGCCCCTCCTGCCACTCAGTGGGGGAACCAGGGAAGGCAGGCTGGAGTGCTGGCAAACCCAAGAAGCCTGCCTGGGGGTGGGGGCCTCACTGCAGCCACAGCCCTCCGGACAGACCCTGGAGAGGGAGGCCCGAGAATGCCAAAGGGGGCCGTGAGGGACGGGCTCCGCCTCACCCCTGCTGCCCGCGAGAATCCTGCAGGCAGAGCCGCCAGGCTGCTACAGGTGTGGACACCCAGAGCCCGGCACTGTCCTTCCACAACCGTGACCGCGGGGCAGCACCTGGCCACGGTCCCTGCAGCCGCTGGGGCTGACCATACCCCTCCCCAAATCTGTCTACTCCGCAGGATGGAAAGGGACCGTGCGGCCCCACCCGGGCCTCCTGGGGAACGGACACAGAGAACTTACTTAGTGTACTAAGAACAGACAGACCTGCTCCCCAACAGCCTCCCCCACCCCGCCCCCGCAGGGCCCACGCCCAGCCATGCCTCCCCACTCGGCAACAGACCAGGCCCCCACCCCTCGCCCCACCCCCCGCAGTGGCCAGAGAACAGAGTCCGGGGCCCAGATCTGAGAGAGCACCTGGACACTGCAAAGCCACGCCAGTCCAGGCCGATCCAATCCACAGTCCACGCCAACCCACCCCCGCACCCAGCCTGACCCCGAGTGGATCCGTGGCCGACAATCTGCAGCTCCCAAAGGGACGGGAAGACAAGTAGAGAGCGCAGAGCAGACCCCCTGGCTGGGGCAGGGCACAGGCAGTGGACAGCACCCCCGCCCCAATGGGGCTTAAGGACGGACAAGCACCGGCACCCCCGTCGCCGTCTCTGCCTGGGGCTCAGGGTGTCCAGGGGCCCGTCGCCGTGGGGTCAGGTTCCTCTGCTGGAGGTACGCTCTCTCCCCCAGGGACCTGCACCATGCCTCGGACCACCTGGTCAGGGCATCAGGCTGTCCTGACTCTGACCAGTGGGCTCCCAGTGGAAACTTCCTCAAACTCTTGAGAGACTTCAATCA
The DNA here is from genome assembly GCF_027595985.1 of Sorex araneus. Lineage (NCBI taxonomy): Eukaryota > Metazoa > Chordata > Mammalia > Eulipotyphla > Soricidae > Sorex > Sorex araneus. The sequence goes on along the minus strand of NC_073313.1, from coordinate 267,086,642 downwards.
GCCACGCACGCCCGAGGAACAGATCTGAATCAGCCACGGATGCCCACGCGACAGGAAACATCTCTGGGCTGAGCCCTCCCTGCGCGACGCCTGCAGAACTTCACCTGTCAGGGCCCCCTGGAAGGACAGAGCAAAGGTGTGCTCGGCCTGGACCGTGTCCACCAGGAATAACGCACAGCCACGAGTCTACTGTTCCCCGGGAATAACGCACAGCCATGAGGCGAATGTTCCCCGGGAGTAACGCACAGCCACGAGCTGTCACTCACCAGCACGTCTCACCGTTCTGGGGTGAGGAACCCAAGCAGCGCTCAGGTGCTCTGGGGCCCCTCCCTCCCCGCAGCCGTGGCCCAACTGACCCAGATGGGCTCCACGTTCGGGCCCAGCGATGGGGTACCGAGGGCCACCAGCTGCACCATGCGGTGCTGGGGATCAGCTCAGGCACGCCCTCTGGCCCTCTGAGCTCGCCCCTGCCCCCACAACGTGTGTTAAGGACGATCCACCCTGGTGTCCGTCACCAGCCCCACCTGGGCTGGAGACGTGCCTGCAGGGCGAAGACGGCAGGTGAGGGAGGGGCCAGCACGCGTGAGCTTCCACCGCCAGCAATGCAGCAGGCCTCTCGGGGGCTCCCTCCCTCCTGAGGACGCCTCGGTCTCCAGGACCACAGGGACAGATGGTCCTGGCCAGGAGCGGGGCGGCCTCCCCCGGTTCCTTTGTCTGGAACTTCTGAACACGCACCAGCCCGGCGCATCGCCTGCCCCTGGGGAGCGCGGCCTCCTAATTGGGCGTTTCCATGGCGCCCGGGGGTCTGGGCTGCTCGTGTGCCCCTCCCCCGTGGTCAGGCTCCCGATGAGAGGGGCCGGGCAGGGGGGTTCTGGGGCTCAGTGTGGGCAGCGCAGTGTGGCAAACAAGCCGGGACCTGCGTGATGGCAGCTGGTGACAAGCGTGGTGATAACTGTGCCACTCGTACCCACTGAGGTCACACGGCCCCATTACTGAGCTGGGCCCCATATGGAGAGCAACTTCTCTGGGCAGGAAGCAGGCAGAGAACCCAGGAGCTTGGCGAAGAAAAGCTTACAGAACCTTCCCTGTTCATCGCCTCCCTGGGGAGTCTCCCAAGCGCCTCCCTCTGACACAATTCAGGGTGACGATAGATCAGGGGTACTGGGGCGGGGCGGGGGCGAAGGGAGGCAGCTCCGACACAGCTGAACCCGTCAGGAAGAGATGGGCCCAGAGGGTCCCCCCGACACCCACAGTCCTGCTTTCAGACTTATCTCCTGCCGACGAATTCCCTTAGCTTTACCCACGGGCCCGGTGGGAAGCCCGGGGCTCACGCAGCAGGCGGGAGTGCGTCTGCCGGCCCCTCGCCTCGTGGAAGGCAGAGGGACGCTCTGGAGAAGCCACTCCAGCCCACGCAAGCCAGAGTCCCGCCCGAGGGGGAGCGTGCGGGCCCGGGGGCCAGTGAGTGGGGCCACGGCGCCCACCCCACCAGGCGTGTCTGGCACGGCAGCTGGCTCGGCGAGGGAGGTGGGGCGTGCACATGAGTGGACTCACACAGGCCACGCCTCACCCGGGGCGTCCTGATAGAGGGCTGGGCCCCCAGACTGGACCCGGGGCCACCAGTCCTGGCCAGAGAGTGGGAGGGGAGAGCTGGGGGATGGGGCTGGGTCTGAGGGTCTTGGGTGCCCCCTTGGAAAGCGCACGTGGAGTGAACGTGTGCGGCCGCCCTGGGGTTCTGAGAAAGGGGGTCTCGGGACGGCCTGCTGCCCCCGCCCCGGCCCTTACCTTCGGCTGTGCCCGAGAGACCGTCGGCTTTGAAGTTGCTGGTGCTTTTCTTCCTCCGGTGCTTCTTTCTGTTGGCGTGGGGGGACGGGGGCGGGTCGAGCTTGGGGCTGGTGGTGCTGGAAACGCTGGGGCTGGAGCACAGGGACTCTCCCAGCCCCGTGTCTGCGGACCGGAAAGGGAGAAGAGGAGATGGTGAGCGGAGAGCGGGAGCCGCGGGTCCCGGTGCCCGGCGCAGCCCCTCTGAGGCCCCTGGCGCTAGACGCACGGCCACGGCGTCACTCTAGACACAGGCCCTGATTTATTCCTGCCTGGGCCACCACCGGTGGCGCTTGGGGCTCTGTCCAAACAGGCGGCCTGTGCTCACTCGGCATCCCCTCCGCAGGGAGGGTGAGAGCTCGACATCACAGTGGGAGTTCTCTTCTCTCCTATAACCGCCGGGGCAGATTAGAGGGGCTTCCTGAGTCACGAGGAGAGGAAACTGCTGTTTTGTTTATTGATTGGTGTTTAGGCCACCTGGCGGTGCTCAGGGATCACTCCTGGCCCTGTACTCAGGGATCATCCCGGGCGGTGCTCAGGGGCCCTAGGGGATGCCAGAGATTGAACTCAGGTGAGCTGCATGCACGGCCAACGTCCTCCCGCTGTACTATCACTCCGGCCCCTGAAAAGTGTCATTTTAATGTATGTGGGAGACTGCCCGAGGCCTTCCCTGAGACCACAACAGCACTCCACAACGGGGCATGGCAGGGCAGCCCCCACCCCGGTCCAGCCAGAGCCACTGGGAGGCGACAGGTCAGGCGGCTGAATGTGGATTCACTGACGTGAGATTAAAAGCAGAGACGGCAGACGCTGCCGTAACTCACGAGGAACAGACTCTGCATCATGCCGGCTCGCGCTTTTTAAATCAAGACCAACGGATGCTACGTGAGGCGGTTCATAGAGCGAGAGGCCAGGGGAAGGGGGGCCAGTCCCAGCACCCATGGTGCCCTTCTCCCCAGCAACGCTCCAGAACCCCCACCCCGGGCTCCTGTGGCCCTTCCATGCTGCTGGGGGCTTGGATCTGCCCCTGACTCCACCTTGAGCACAGAGAAAGCACCTGTGGGTTGGGTGGGTGGGGCCGCCCACTGGGGACGATGGCCAGAGAAGGGGCCACTCAAAACTGGAAACACACACACACACACACACACACACACACACACACACACACACACACACACACACACACACACACACACACACACACACACACACACACACACAGAGTTCCAGAGATGCCGCTGGGGGCCCACGCGGGGCTCTCCCTGTGTCAGGGTCTGCCATGGACAGGGATGGTTTTACACACACAATATTTGATTAGAAACAGTTCCATCTTGTGAAGTTCTAGAAAATTCTCCCATAGACCGAGAAGGAGCGGCAGAGGGCAGTGCTGAGAACGCCCCTAGCGGGGCCTGCCCCCGTGTGTGAGGCCAGTGTCTCTTGGCCACCCTGGCATAGAGGGGCTCCAGCCCTCCCCTTAGACCCCATGGAAAGCAGACTCGTCAGTGTTACGAGCACCCTGGAGACCGGGGGACTGGGGTCCCGTACGTGGGCAGCAGCTGGAACTGGGGTCACAGGAAGTTGTGCCTTAACAACATTCCCGGCTCAACTGGACACCCTGAACTCCCTGGCCCCGTGAGCATGGCCCAGGGGGGCTGTCTGGGCGCCCGAGGGCGGCGTGGGGGAACAGGCGTCAATGCCACAGCACTGCCTGGGGGGCTGAGGGCCAGCGGACCCCATAAACCTTCCCCATTCTCTCTCCCTTGCCGCATCCCTGCTCTCCCCGCCTTCTAAATCACACCCCTGCTCCTCCCTCGCTCTGAGCCTCTCCCACCCTCTGAATCCCACCCTTGCTCTTCCCTCCATCTGGGCCACACCCCTGCTCGCTCCCCTCTCTCTGAACCAACCCCCTGCTTTGCCCTCCCCCTGAGCCATACCCCTGCCTACTCCTCCCCAAGATGCACCCCTGCTTCTGCCCCCCAGCCATATCCCTATTTTCCCGTCCCTCTGAGCCGCACCCGTCTCCCCTACCTCTGAGTCACACTCCTGCTCTCCTCTCCTTATGAGCCTTTCTCCTCCCTCTGAGCCGCACCCCTGCTCTCTCCCTCCCTCTGAGCCGCAGTCAGGACATGGGCTGGGGTCCCACATAGCTGTGGGCATCCTGGCCTGGGACCCCATGCCCTGCCCTCTGGGATTTTGGGGCCCCCTTCTCAATCTTCCTCTGCCGTGCTGGGAGCAGACCCCGGGCCTTGCACAGGGCAGGCAAGTGTGCAGCCACCGAGTCACATCACGAGGCCCTGCTCCCCTGGCCCGACTAGGTACTCCGCAAGCAAGGAGGCCCCTCGGCTCGGCTCACGTGCTCTAAGTGAGCCCCACGCAGCCCCGGGACGCGGCCTGCTTCCCCCCACGGCGCCTGAGGAAGGCGCTGTATTTTGGGTCAACTACTGGTTCCGAGCCGGGCGAGGCCAGCGGGGCCAGCACTGCAGACGGGAGGGGTGCTGGAAGAGGAGGGAGGGCCTGGAACACTCTGGCACATTCCAGTAACCTCTGCACTGCCTTTCTGGTGGCTGGGAAGCGGGGTCCCTGGCCTCCGGTGTCAGCCATCAGTTCTTCCCAATCGGGCTGCGATGCTGAACGGCTCCCCGCCCCCCCCCCCCCCAAACCCAGGCCCTGTGAGCAATAACGCTCCCCGTCCGTGCTCTCCCGAAGCTCGGCGCGTGAAGTATGAGGCGAGGAGACACCTTCACTTTTCACTCGCAGAGCTGACAAGCATGACTAGAGGGGGAATAAAATAACATTCCGTTCGCATAAATATCCGGCAGCCCGCACGAGACTGATGGGCCAGGGATGTATTCTTAGCTATCACCCCGGCAGACAGGCCCAAGGACACTCATAACTTATTTTACAATCATTTAGTTTCAGCTCAAGTGGAAAACGTGACAACTTATCTCTGCTGACAAGATGCCATATCGAACCTCACAATTAACTCTCCTCCGATTATCTGCCCAGCCGATCATTAGCCGGGCCCTTCCTGACGGGCAGTCACGGGCCAGTCTGGGCCGGGCCGCGAGGGGGCCCAGTGGGTTTGAGAGCCACAGGATGTGCCGGGCTGATTCCCAGGGCCCTGCGGGCGCCTGCACCTCACCCCTGAAACCAATCATGCAGCCATGCTCGCCGGCCCCCGCTGACCCCTGCCTCGACGTCCCAGCCTTTCCCGTCTCCGGAGTCTGTGGTCCGGGAAACGGTGGGCCTTTGAGGGGGACCATCCCTCAGAGGAGAGGACCGCGGTGACTTGGCTGTCACCGTGCAGGGCCACCCACGCTCTCCGGAGGGGCCGCCGGGAGCCGGCTGGCAGCGCGCTGATGAAAGAGACGAGAAGGCTTTGAAATGCCCGTGAGTGTCAGAAGCGTCCAGATGAGAGGGAAGAAAGGTGCGTGTCCGTGAGTCTGACTCCTCCCGGCCCCCCCACTCCCAACTGACTCATCGGCGGATGAGGAACAATATTCCACTTAAAAAAGAGAAAAAAAATTTTTTTTTGCTTGTTCTTTGGACCACACAGGCAGCATTTGAGGGGATTATGGAGAGGCAGGGATGTACGCCAGGCCTTGGAGCCTTCTCCGAGCCCCCGAAAGTAAAAGTACGCACAGTATATATCAAATATATGGGTTTTTTACGCCGGTGGCAATGGAAAGAACTATGCGGAGCCAAGTGAGGGTCTTCGGTGGGGACCGCAGAGGTCTGACTCGAAGACATTCAGGAGCCCGCCTCACCTCTCCCCTGATGGGAGCCCACTGGGGCCCAGGCAGCTCCGTCCCCGCCACAGCCGGGCACGCAGGGCAGGTGACCTCTGTGTCCATGCACAGAAACCACAGCAGCAGCTGGTGCCCCGACCTCTGCACCCCTTCCTCAGAGTGGGCCGGGTCCCGGCGTGGGGAGGGAGAGACAGCACGGGCTCCGGAGTGGAGTGCAGTGGTGGGGGCATTTCCTCTCTCGCCTGGACAGCAGATGTCCAGGACAGAGCTTCAGGGGGTGTGAAATGGACCTCCTCGAAATAGGGCTATCAGACTTTTTTTTAAAAAAGGGCTCAGGTTTGGGGGCGGGGTGGCAGGGGCGGAAGGGGGCTTGGCTGTGCGCAGTCGTGGGTCTGACCCTGGCACTGGCCCCCGGCCATTGAGCACTGCTGGGAGCAGCTCCTGACCCAGTGCTAGGCCACCCCCAGCATCACTGGGTATGGCCCCCCCAAAACCAACAATTAAAACAGATCCTCCTCCCTCTCCTCCCCCCCCCTGCAGTGCTCAGGGATGACTCCTGGCAAGGCTCGGGGAAACCCATGGGGTGATGGGGTTTGTACCGAGCACCTTACTGGCTGCCGAGCACTGCTGGGGGTAACCCTGGAACCCCGGCACCCCCCAGCCCAGGGCGAAGCAGGGGGGCACCGTCTGCGGGTGCTGTGCAAGGGACCGAGGCCGGACATGCGGGGAGGGGTGCCCCAGGGCCCGAGTGGGGACCGTGAGCCAGGCTGGGGGGGCCAAGGTTCAAAGGCCAGATTGCTCCTGGGTTGGTTTCCGGCTGGAGTGAATCCCGTGTGCTGCGCAGAGGGGGTGAGCCCCTCTGCAGGGATCCAGGCAGTCCCGCTGCCCGGCTCCAGCCATTTCCCAAGCTCCACGCGGCCACCACGTCACACAGCCTGTGCCCACCTGAGGCTCAAGTCGCTGAGACAAGACTCAGTGCAGGGGAAGCGAGGCCAACCCACAGCCCCTCCCCTCACACAGCAGTGCCCTGAGAGGCAGGAGGGGGTCTGGGCGTGGCCCGTGGACCCCCAGCCAGTCAGGGCGCAGAGGGCTCTGTCCAGAGTGCTGAAGCCGCACCAGCCTTTCCCTCCTGTCCACGCACACCCGCCGAGGCTGCTGGCCCCTGGCACGGATCCCCGAGTGTGCAAAGGCCCGCGCCATGCGGTCCGAGAATGCAGTGACAGTGAGCGCGTGGCCAGCTCCGAGATCACGGGCGAAGCGGCCGCTGGGACCATTCTCCCGCAGGGCCGTGGAGCGGGCGCCACCCGCCTCTGAGCCCCCGCACGGGCGGAGCGGGCCTTGGTGCTCTCAATCTACTTCCCGTGCCGAGCCGGGTTTCACGTCTCGGACAATGAATCAATCGTTGGTGCAATTTCCTTCGTGGGTGCGGGAGGACGAGTGACTGCGGGGCTGGACTCGCCGCTCCCACCGACAGAGGCGTGGGGGGAGCCCGGCAGCCAGCACCCGGCACTCCCCACCGTCCCACGCCCACCTGCGCGGCTCAGGAAGGCAGCGAGGAGGGCCGAGGGCAGGACACGGAGGCACCAAGGACACACAGACCGGGGGGGGGGGGGGGGAGCCCGGAGGCAGCCCGGACTCCGCCCGTTCACCTGGCCCCACGGCCCTAGGGGACTCAGCTGTCAGCCTCAGTTTCTCCAAGTGGGAAATGGGCCCCACAGCTTCCTGCACCCCCTCCACCAGGCACCGGCGCACCATAAGCCAACGACTCCCTCTGCCTCTCCCAGGGGCATCATGAAGTGTCACGCCCCCTCTGCTTCTGGGGCACAGGACAGACTGCCACACAGACGGCGGGGCAGGCTCTCTCCCAGAGCCAGGACGCTTCCAGAGAGCACTCTTCACCGACAGGATGTTAGCCGGGACACCCCAGCCCCACACAGCTGCACCCTCACATACACACCACACTCAGGAACTTATCACATACACACACACCTCACTCACGCACCCCTCACACACACACACCCCTCACATACACACCTCACTCATGCACCCCTCACACACACCCCTCACATACACACCTCACTCATGCACCCCACACACACCCCCCTCACATACACAACTCACTCATGCACCCCTCACACACACCCCTCACATACACACCTCACTCATGCACCCCTCACACACACCCCTCACATACACACCACACTCAGGAACTTATCACATACACACACACCACACTCATGCACCCTCACACACACACCTCACTCATGCACCCCCCACACACAATCCACACATACACACCTCACTCATGCACCCCACACACATAACCCATACATACACACCTCACTCATGCACCTCACTCATGCACCCCTCACACACACCCCTCACATACACACCTCACTCATGTACCCTGCACACATAACCCACACACTCGCCTGTCAATGTTCACACACCTTACTCATGTACCCCTCACACACAACCCCCACATGCACTTGTCACATTCACATACTGCACTCATGCAGCCCTCACACATACCTCATACATGCACCTGTCACACATGTATTACAAATGCACCCCTTACATACCTCAAACATGAATGCTTCACACACACCTCACACATTCACCGCTCATACACACACCTCACTCATGCACCACTCACACCCACACCTCACTCATGCACCCGCCACATACACCAATACCTCACACACACCCCCCTCACATACACACCTCACTCATGCATCCCTCACATACAGCTCACACATGCAGCCCTCACACATGCACCCATCACACGTATATCACAAATGCACCCCTCTCTCAGACACCGCACTCACGCACCCCTCACATACACACCTCAAACATACACGCCTCACACACACCTCACACATTCACCTCACTCACGCACCCATCACACACGCCACACTCATGAACCCCTCACATACACATCTCACTCATGCATTCCTCACACATACTCTCTGGGCCCTGGTGAGCAGAGAGCGCGCCTCTCCTCACACGCTGACGCTGCTGTGTGCCAGGGTGGCCAGACTTAAGTGTGTGTGAGGGACGCGGCGAGTGTGTGTGAGGGACACCCCGAGTGTGTGGGATGGACATGGCAGCATCACAGTGTACAGCCCCATGGGCAACCCTCAGGCTCGCACGTCACAGAGCACCCCAGGAAGGGAGATGCTGTACCCCAGTAGAGAGGGTCCTTGCCGCTGGGGTGGGGCTCTGTCCAGGCGGGTCACTCCCTGACCTTTAGCATCCTTCTGGGCGCCGAGCAGCAGCTGGCGCCAAACACCCTGGACTCAGTCAGGCTTGGGGGCTCAGCACAGCCACGGAGAGCCCCACAGGGTCCCCAAACACCACCAGGAGTGACCCCGAGCACTGCCTGGACCGCACCCCCCCAAAGGTGGCCAGGGAAAGTGTCCCAGCCACCTTAAACGTCGCCTGTGCAGCGGGAACGGAGCCTGTCTGTCTCCTGGTGGGCAGCAGCGTCACAACTTCCTTCCCGGCCATCTCAGCGGACCCCACGCGCCCCTGACCTTCCCGATCCCGGTCAGCGGAAACGCCTCATTTGGGAGCGAATCACAGGCCGGCTGGCAGAACTCGGCCCTCGGCCACGGGAGCACGCTACGAGGATGGCGTGTGCTCCCCGAGTCAGGCGGGCGGCAGGGCGCGGAGGGTCAGGTACCCTCAGAGGCAGGCGCTGCCCTGGGAGGAGAAACACCTCCTTCTGCGGGCCCCAACAATCGTCCAGTCAGGGGTTAGGGGTGCTGAGCGGGGTCCCCCACCCCCCACCCTGGCCACGCACAGGGGCAACCCCAGCCCCCCGGCAGCATCCTCTTTACTCTGAGAAGTACAGAACCCCTGGCCATGACAAGCCAGCTGCCCGCATCGTCGGCACCTCCAGGCGGGACACGGCGGGACGTGGCAGCCAACCGGGCTGCAAAGCCGGAGGCACTGCCAGAGTGTGAGGGCCCTGGGGCCGCCTGGGCGCCGGCTGCAGAGGACACTGACACTCCTCGTGTCCCGGTCTCCAGGCTGGGCACTGCTGGCCTGCGGCATGTCCGACACGGGATCGTGGCTGTGGCTATCCTGGCGGGGCCCTGGGAGAAAGCAAGGCCCCTCCCCGGAGCTGGCCCACTCCACCCTGGATGAGCCCAGTGCAGGCCTGCTCCCGGCGTCCCCTGCAACCCAGTTCTGGTTGGAGTTTCTCCCCCGGGAGCACAGGACACGGATGGCTGGGGCTCGACTTCATGCTCTGGGCAGCTGAAACGTCTCACCGGACAGCTGGAGCCATTGTGAGGGGGGGCACTTCTGCGCTGGCCGCTGACCCTGGTTCCGTTCCTGACACTGCACAGGATCCCCGAGCCCTGCCCAGAGTGATCCCTGAGCACTGAACCAAGAGTAAGTCCTGAGCACAGCTGGGAATAGCTCCAAAACAGAAAAAAAAACAATGGGGGGGAGATCCCTCCGGAGAGATGCCCTGAACATCTTTGTCCACCACGAACGGCCTTCGCCAATCTCCGATGAGGACCGGGTCTACCTGAGGCCAAGCTTGTCATGTGACACACCACTTCTCTGGAAATGCCACCGTTCATTGTCAGGTGGCCCCGGTCACAGGGCCTCACAGGCTCCATTGTGAGGACATTCAGTACGAAAGAAATCTTGGAAATGAGCAAGGGTGCCCTTGGTTTTGGCTTGGGGTTTTGGTTTCTCTTTTGGGCCACACCCAGCTGTGCTGCACGGGGGTGGGGGGTCTGGGGTCACCCCTGGTGGCGCCTTAGCTACACTAGGTGGCTCCAGGGAACCAACCAAATCAGGGCCGGCCTGGCCAATACCTTACTCTGCACTATCTCCGGCTCTTTCATGACGGCATTTAAAAACTCAGATGAAATTCATTTCTCATGAAAAGCAATGCTCATATTAAAGACAACAACAACAATAAAACAACAAAACTCAGACCCCTTTCTAACCAGGTATGAATGCCAAATCAAAATGTATGAAAGGCTCTGATATTAGGCTGAATCTACACATTATACTGAGGAACACACAACACGGGTCTCCTTTATGACACAATCTAAAGGCACCTGCGATGATTCAATGCCACTCACTGTCCCAACGATAAACAAATGGGATTAGGTCAAGTGAAGAAGATTCTATATCCAGCAGAAGATGGCCAAGATGACCCACAGGCCAGGAGGACTCACCCGGCCCCCTCTCACTAATAAATGAATGACATTCATCACCGTCCTGGCAGAACTTTACAAGAAACCAACCAACTAACCACTCAAAAAGTGGGGGGAAGAGATGAACGGATACTTCCTCAAGGAAGACACAAACGGCCAACTGTATGAAAATATGCTTTCACCAGTCGTCAGAACAAGGCTGAGATACCACTGCATACCAGTGAGACCAGCACTTCGCAGAGAACAGAACCAGCCGGTGTTGATCTGGGTGTGGAGGAAAGAACCTCATTCACCGCCGGTGGTCCAGCCTTGTGGGGAAACGGTACAAGACTCAAGAGAGTCAGAATCGAGCTTCTGTATGACCCAGCGGTTCCACTTCTTGGCATCTGCCCCAAGGGCCCCCAAATTCTTTCCAGAAAAGCCACCTGCACTCCTGTGTTCACTGCAGCACCATCCACACCAGCCCAGATCTGCAAACCCAAGTGTCCAAGAACAGAGGCTGGGTAAAGAAACTGGTGCAGAGACACAATGGAAAATCACTTGTGTGTGAGGGAAGACGGAACCATGCACTGCGCTGCTCGGCGTGTGCGTGATCCGGGGAGGCTCCTGCTGAGGAAGTCAGCTGGCTCTCCCTCACATGTGGGATATAAAGAAATGCAGTGCACAACAATTGCCCAAAGGCAATGGGAACCGAGAGCTGCTCTCCGGTGGGAGGCCTGTCACGGGGGAGGGGTGCTGGATTGTGTTCTGCAGGAACTACCATTATCAGTTCTGTAAACCACAGTGCCCAAACAAGATTAAATTACAAAAATTATTTTCTAGGGCCGGAGTGATGGCACAGTGGGGAGGGTGTCTGCCTTGCATGTGATCAACCTGGGTTCGATCTTTGGCATCCCATATGGTGGTCCATCAAGCACTGCCAGGAGTAATTCCTGAGTGCAGAGCCAGGAGCAACCCCTGAGCATCGCTGGGTGTGATGAAAAAAAAAAAAATTCTAGTTCCTTCAGAAGTACTGTAATAAAGAATTTGAACATGCTTTTGAAAAGCGGTGAATACTTTAGCATCCATTCTAGAACATTCTCTCTTGGGGGTGGGGGAAAGGGACTTCGTCCGTGACGGAGTTTTACCCAGACACACTTTTACCCACGTCTTAGAGTCTGGGCTTTGTCCCGGCAAACCTCAGGAACCAGGAGGGCTGAGAGGCGTGCGGTCCAGGGCCCCGGGGTGAGAGGATGAAAGGCCAGACTGTCACAGAGCTGACCTTCGCGCTCGCCCTCTGCTGCAGCCGGGCAGAGGTCAGGGAGGTGCGGGGCGGCCAGGTGGGTCATCAGAGCCCCTCCTGTCCATTGTGCCTGCAGCTGCCTTTGATCCCTGGCAGGTGAGGCAGAGACACCTGCAGGTTCCCACCCGCCCCTCCCCCCGGAAGGCGGGCAAAGAGCCCCTCGGCCCCTGCTCACCCCCACTGGACCCACACCGGGAAGGGCATTTGCTCTCAGGTCCGGGAGCAAGGCTGTTCCTGACGACTATCCTGGGACGCTGGGGCTCCCTCACATGTGCTCCTTCTCCCTGCGCCCTTGTGCTGGTGACTTGCCCCTGCAAATGGCATCTCCTCTCCTCTCCTCTCCTAGTGGTGAAGGGGTCAGGGAGCAGCGACTCGGCTGTCAGTGTCCTGGACCGCTGGCTAACAAGGACTAATGAGCAATCGTGGGGCGGCACATGGTCCTCTGGCACTGCATGTGCAAAGGCCCTGGGGCAGCGGCTCAGTAGCGCAGTCAGCTTCCTGCCGTTCTAACAGTGGGGACCACAGAGACTCTAGCAGGAAAACACTGTTTCCTGGGACTAGCCTGAGACCAGCGCTGGAGGCTGTCCTCAACACCTGGGCTGCTTCTGGCCGAGTGGAGACATGCCCATTCCCAGCTGGAGCGGGTTAAGAGACAACCAAGTTTGAGAACTGAGGACGGGTGCAGATATAGGGCCGAAGTGTGCACAGCAAACCACCATCCCCACGGGACAGCACGCCCAGGCCAGGAGGGAACGTTTTCTGTTTCGTTTTGCTTTTTCTGCAGTCCTGTGGGGTTAGAGCCCAGGTCCCGGCACACAGGGCAGCAAGCCTGGCACTGTATTGCGAGGCAGACGCGGGCCCCACTCTGAAAACTCCTTTTGCATTCTGAACTTTTCTGTCCCGTTTCAGAATCATCGGGGGCGGGGGGAGTTAGGGTAGACGGTGCAGGCCAGACTGGCAGGAGGAAAAAAAGAGCGTCGGGGAAAGGGGGAAACATGGTCACAAGGAGAGGGCGTGGGGCACCGTCACGAGGGCACTGCCGTGCCAGGACACGGCTCCCAGTGAGGAAGACTAAAGCCTGAGACAGGCCGGCCCGAGAGAGCACAGCGGGGACGGCGCATGCTTGCAGAAGCTGAGGTTCCACCCCCGGCACCCCGAAGGGTCCCCCCCAGCAGTGCCAGGAGTGATCCCCGAGAGCAGAGTCATAAGTGAGCCCTGAGCACTGCAGGGTGTGGCCCCCAAACAAACAGAAAGATTATTTGTCCAAATGGTTATTTAGTGCTGATTAATAAGTCACTGTAAGGCAGAACAAGAGATGGTCTTTGCAAGATTTGCTAGTTCACGCTGGGCCAGCAGCTCTGCTGGGCCTAGGAAAGGCCCGGCCAGCCCTCGGCACCCCCAAGCCACCTGGACTGTGTCCACAGTTGAGGCCTGACTGTCCCCGACTTGAGGCGCTGGCAGCTGCCCTTCACAGACGCCGTCTGGGCCGCACCCGCCGGCCTGCCGGGAACTGCGATTTCCTCACCCGCATGGCGCCCGGGGAGGGGGTGTCTGTGGACACTCAGACGTCCCGGGGGGCGTGAGAGCCAGACGAAAGTGTCCCGGGATGCTGCCAGGGGCCGGGGAGATGCAGGCTGCACTCTCTGCTCAGGCAACACCTGCGAAGAGACGGGGCTGGGCGGCTGGCGGGAGGCGCAGACTACGATATGGCTGAGCTGGCGGAATGTTCTGGAACATGTGACGTCACCCGGCCCGTACGGAAGGACTCCAGGCGGGAAGCCCACGCAATCCACCACTGTCAGGGAAACGGAAGTGCCCTTGCAAGAGAAAAGTGCACGAGGGCACAGCCCTGCTCCTGGCACAGGGAGCGAGTCCAGAGCCTGAGTCTACCGGCGGTGCTCAGAGATCATTCCTGGGGGGACTCGGGGGAGCACACGTGGTGCCGGGGACCAGACCCGGGTTGCCTGTCTGTGAGGCAAGCCCCCTGCACACTGCACTATCTCCACCCCCACACGGTATTCTGAGCGTGATGACCGCTGTTTTCCGGAAGCATACATTTTAACAGATTCGGAAATAAAATACACCGTGAGGAAATGCTTCCTTGCAGATGCCGTAAGAGTTTTAAAACCCCACTGCAGAAATAATGTAGCAATTAAAATAGCATTTATAACTAAATATATTTAAAGTGTTTCTTCATATAAAAGAGTAAAAATTCAAGTCATTTAAAATAGCCATCTGTTTCCTCGTGATATAAAATTTTTAGTATCATTGTACAATTAATATTAATGTCGCTTTCTGTGGATAATCTTATCTGTCAGATAATAAAGCAAGGACAGAATGAAAGACATTCAGTGGGAGACACGTAAGGATGCCGAGTCGGAGTGATACACACGGCACGGGAGACAACGGTGGGAGGGTCAGCAGGGCCAACTGCTCAGAGCCGCTGGCCAGAGTCCATCCGTCTGCTGCCCGTCCCTCACCCTGTCCCCTACTCCCCTACTAGCCACACACTCCACCCGCCCCCTCCCTCCCCTCTGCCTGTCTTCTCCCCAGCCCGCTATGACCTGCGGTCTCCCGACAGGGCTTCCTCTCCTGAACCCTGCTTCTTCTGCTCCTATGAGCCACCTGAAAATGGGAAAATTCTGACCGTTAGATTTTCTGCCTGTTCTGTACCAATTTATAAACTTTGAACTAGGAACCAAGGGAAGATCTGAAAGACCTGCAGTCAAACTCGATTCTCCTGACAAGGCCACCCACGGGTGGGCGGGAGAAGTGGAATGTCTCCCACTTCTGACACTGGGGACTGACTCAGCCTCCGCTACAGGGGGCTGCCCTGTACCCCAGCCCTGGCCCGCTGCTCCGACAACCCCGCATGTCCCAGATGGCAAGTGTCCCGGTGTGGGGGAGGGTGGCAAGGCCCCCGTGGCTGAGAACCACCACAGGTGTAGAAGGTGGCACATGGGGGGGGGAAGGCCAGGGAGGCTGCGAGACTTGATCCAGGAGCCACGGCCGGTGGCACCCGCCTCCTTCCCCACGGTGGCTGAGCCACTCGAGGCTGCTGCAGGAAAAACGAGCTTCCCGAGGCTGGCGGCATGAAATGCAGGCTGCCGGGGAAGCTGAGACTGGGGGCAGCGCCTTCCCCCCGGTCAGCACTCGCTGCTAGAAATAGCCGGGAGGAGGGAAGGAAGGAGACAAAGTACAAAGTAAGTATGTTCTGATTGGAAGGGGAAAAAAATACACCTTTTACCCCCTGTGGCCGGCTACCCCGGGGAGCTTCCGCTGCTCTCTGTTCGCCCACATGCAGAGAAGGGATGCGGCTGCTCGGAGCACAGAGGCCCCGGGTCATCCCTTTAATTAGCTGCCGGCCGGCCAGGGGAGCAGCCCGAGGCTGAGCCGGGCGTGCCCGCTTTGAGAGATGAGAGCCACAGGCCCTTTAGCTCGGAGCTTCGAAGGTTGCCGGCACACCCCAGGGAACGTGTCTGAATGGCAGCCAAGATTTGGGGGGGAACCGAGGATGAAGGGAAAGTTCGGGAGAAGGGAATAACGCGGATCGATGTTTATTCCCTGCAAAAGCCAGCTCCGGAGCAGGGATGCTTGACACCAGGCCCGGGATGAAACGCTCGCGCCGTCCTGGAGAGGCTTCCGGGAGAGGCAGCGCCCGGGCCGACAGGCGCAGAAAGAGCCGGGCCGGGTTCTGGGCTGATTAGGAAGACAGTGGCCCCAAGTTGCTCAGCCCCTTTGAAGCTCGGTGACAAACAGGAGTGACGCTTCTTGGGAAATGAGCTGTGGGTGGAAGCGTGGGCGCACCAGAGGCAGCCGGCAACAAAGGCGGCCGCCACCTGCACCCGCTCCTTCCCTCATTAAAAAGCTCCCAAGGAAGCGTCCTGGGAGGGCGGCGGCGGCACGACACCACCACCTGCTGGTCACGCGCTAAAATTGTCAGCATACTGGCCCGGCGGGGCAGCCTCAGTCAGCCTGGACGGGAAAGGGGCGCAGGGACCACTGCCTCAGTCAGCCTGGAGCCCCTGCATGCTCCCGGGGTCGCCAAGGCCTGCTCCGGGGTGAAACAACAAAGATGGGCAGGACAGACTGTGATCAGAGCAGGGGCCGCGTCTCTAGTCTCTAACCAAGACAAGAGAAAGGGAAGAAAGCACCTAAGGGTAAAACACCAAAGCCCGAACACGGGGACACTTGAGCAAAGACACTGCCTCCCCCCAGCCAGTCAGTCTAGCGACCACAGGTGAGTGACCCGTCCTGGAGCCAGGCTGCGCTTCTGGCTCACTTCACGGACCATGAGAACTGCCAGTTCCTGCCAGGGGGCCAAGGCCCGCTTCCAGGGGCTGGGGGTGGGGAAGGCGTCGAGGGAATCTGGGGACATTGGTGGCATTAAGCAAGGACAGGGCCAAGCATCCAAACCACAGAGTCAGCAAGTCAGCGGCACTGAAATCCCGAGAGCCGAACGTTGACAGCCCCGGTGAAAGGGTGCCTGTCGAGAGGCAGCTCGGGGCTCCTGGGGGCTGCTGGGGGCTGCTGGGGGCTACTGGGGGCTGCTGGGGGCTGCTGGGGGCTGCAGGGGGCTGCTGGGGGCTCCTGGGGGCTGCTGGGGCGCGGGAGGGGACCTGGGGGCGCTGGTGCAGGGAAGCTGGCACTGGGGTGGGACTGTGCTGGAATGTCTAAGCATGTCCAACTATGAATGACTCTGTAAGCCACAGTGCTTTAAAACACACACACACACACACACACACACACACAATTTTGCAAAAAACTCAACTGCTTTGTATTCAGCCCCAGGGGTTTGAAAGCCAGATTCTGGGGCCAAGGTGCTGGGAAGGCACTCGCCTCGCATGCAGCCAACCTGGGTTCAATCCCCAGTACTTCACATGGTTCCTCAAGTTTACGGTCAGAAGTAAACCCTGAGCACAGGCAGGTGTGGCCCCCAAAATGTGAAATGCAGAAACCACAGATTCTGGCGGGAAGGCGTGTGGTGAGATGGCTGGAGGAGGAAGTGGGGCTTTGTGGCTTTGCAAGGCACTGTGATTTGCAAAGGGGTCAACAGCAGTGCTGGACATCTGCTGTCCCCCTTCTATGGCCGGCATCGCCCCACCGTGACCCAAGTTCCCCCCCACCCCCGTCTCTTTAGAAGCAAGCTAAACATTTTTTAAAAACTTAGTATGGTTTGGGTCACATGCATACAGTAGTACTGGCTCTTGGGGCCGGAGAGGTAGGACAGTGGGAGGGCAAGGGCCTTGGCACGTGACGGACCTGGGTCCCACCCCCAGCATCCCACAGGGTCTCCTGAGCCCCGCCAGAGGGATTCCTGAGCACACGGCCAGGAGTAGGCCCTAAGCCACGCGGGGTGTGGCCCCCAAACCAGGAAGGAAACCAAGCAAACAAGTGTTGGCTGTTAAGGCTGTGCGGTGTCAGGCCAACCCGGCCTAACGCCCAGGCCGCTGCCCTGCCGTGACGGCCAGTCGCCCCTGCCCACCCTGGCTCCCGTGTCTGGAGCCCACGCTCGGGTATATTCACCACCTTCCTTTCCCTGCCTTGTTTCTCTGACGCCCCCGGCCCAGACAGACGAGAGACTGGGAGCTTCCGTCTGACTCTCCACTGGACACGGTTCCCCCCCCCCCCCCGCCCCAGCTCCGTCTGGGCTGCAGTGCACCCCAGGCCCTCCCCTCGTGCGTCTGCCTAGTGCTCTGCAGCCTCTTGGTTGGAAACGGGCTGTTTAAGACACAGAGCGGCACCTATCCATGCTGGGGGCACAGCTGGGGTGGCACCTGGGGAGGGAGGTGTGTGCAGGGACCGGACTCAGGGTCTGGTGCATCTGCCATGTGTGTTGCCAACCAGGCACAGGACACAGACTGCGTGAGTGATGCTGACGAGGTGGGGGTGGACAGAAAACCGCTCACATGTCATCTGAACAAAGGCCAACTGTCAGCGTGAAGAAGAGACAGCACAGCGGGGAGGGCAGCTGCTCTGCTCGAGGCTGACCTGGGTTCTATCCCCAGCATCCCACAAGGTTCCCTGAGCGTCACTGCGTGTGGCTCCAAAAATCAAAAACAATTGAAATAAAAAGAAGTATCAACACTGGAGTCAGAGCAATAGTGCAGCGGGGAGGGCGTCTGCCTTACACACGACTGGCCTGGGTTCAATCCCCACCGTGCCATAAGGTTCCTGGGGACGGCCAGGATTGATTCCTGGATGTAGAACCAGGAGTAACCCCCGAGTACTGCTGGGTGTGGCACAAAAACAAAAAACCAGGGCTGGAGTGACAGGACAGTGGGGAGGGTGTTTGCCTTGCATTGCGGCCAAACTGGGTTCAATCCCTGGCATCCTATAGGGTCCCCCAAGCACCGCCAGGAGTAATTCCTGAGTGCAGATCCAGGAATAACCCCTGAGTTATTCACACCTGCAGGGTGTGAGCCAAATAGCAAAACAAAACAAAAAAACCCCCAAAAACCAAAAAAACCCCCCAAACCCCAAAATACAATACCAAAAAACCACCCCCCCATAAAAAAAACCCCAACCAAAATAAGAAACTACTTGATGATGTGGGTGGGCGGGTGGGGGGGTAGCTGCCATGCCAACAGCTGGGCTCAACACCCTGGTTGTCCTCCCAGGCCCCCCGCCCCCAGCTGGTGGAGACCCTCAGAAGGCCGGAGGCCCGCCAGAGGCCCTGCAAGCACAGACAGCCCAGGATGCTACAAACGACGCCCCCAGTCTGGGGTGGGGCCTGTGCCCTGCAGCAGAGCTACCTGGAGAGAAACACGGTTCCTCACGGAAAAAATCAATGGGGAAAAGGATCCAGGTGCCCCCGAGTCAGAGTCCACCTGCCACAGCACCCACCGGTGCAGCCTCACGGGCCGACACACGGCACCGAGGTTCCCCTCAGGACGTGAGTCGGAGTCCCGTCCCCCGCGGCCCCCCCAGCTTCTGCCACCGAGGGCCCGATGGATGTGCAGGTCCACTCTGGGCCCATAAAGAATCCACACAAGAGGGTTCCGGGCAGGACTGACAGCCAGCGGTTTTTATCTCCTCTCCCTGCAAATATTACTTCTGTCAAACACTTAGGAGTGTGAGGAAAAATGTAAAAAAAATTAATTTTTCATGGGCTCCCACGACGGCCGCTCCGCACACAGCGGCTCAAGATGAATTTGCGTCCGGCGGTTAAAAAATGAGCCCGCGGGGCTCTGCCGAGACAGACCTGGCCGGCCGCGCTCGCTCACGGCCTGGACCCTGGGCCCCGTGGCCGGAGTCGGCTGTGGGGGCAGATGTGGGGCTTGAAAGCCTCATAGCGGCGAGAGATAGGCAGAGGAGAGGGGTGCTGGGCTCCTGGGGGGGGTCTTCTACCTGCGTCCTGCCCCCTGTGTCCCATCCCGGCTTACGCCTTCTCCTGCTGTAAAGTCTACCGGAGTGGGCCTGGCCACAGTCTGGAAGACAGGAGGCCCGAGAAGAGACTCCGCATGGCCTCTGGAGCTTGAGTTCGCACAAACGAGTAAAAATGGACCCCGGGGCCACCATGGTGAGCACTGGCTGGGGAGTGCAGGCCGCCAACGGCACATCCCTCCACACAGGGTCTCCGTGTTCAAAGGCCGCTTGGCTCCTCCCAGTCCAGGCTCCAACGTTCGTAAGAAGTGGCCGGGGCCTGCCTGAGCTGTCCTCTGGGCCCAAGAGGTGAAGGCAGCACCCAGCCCTAAGGCCTGGCCACTGCTCACCGCTTCTCTCCTGGGCAGGCCTGCGGCGCAGGATGCACCCCTGAGGGGATTTCTCAACAGTGCCCGTTTTTAGACCCTGCCTGGTGGTCCTGGCACGGGGCCCCGGGCACTTGAGGACACACTCTAGGGAGGAGGGGAGCTGCCCAGAGGAAGCCGGCCGGGCCAGGCTCTGTGTCTGGGGTCCACGCGGCACAGCCCCTCGGCTCTGGAGAGACGGTCCAGCCCACGTGATGGAGTCGCATGGCCAAGGCTTTAGAGCCGAGTTTCTCAGATCTGAACCCACGGGGCTATTCCTCGGGGGTGCCCCCGCACCTCCCGGGCCCGGGGATGCCCCCTCTTGGGATGCCGCTGGCTGTCCCCGCAGATACCATGGGTGGCTGCTGCAGTTCACAGCCTGTGGGGTTCTGCGGCCCGGGCACAGGAGCTGGTGCCAACGCGCAGGCTTTGGCTGGCGTGTGTGTGGGAGGCTGAGGGCGGGGGTTTCTGACCAAATGGCCGCGTGGAGTCTACACCTGGCCGCCCCTGCGTGGGGTTCTGGAAGCCCCGCCCAGCCCTCTGCCCCTGGCATGGACAGCAGACCCGTGAGTGCCACGACAGACCTGAGTCCCAGTTAGCTGCCCTGCAACCTGCCTGTCAGCCCCAGCCCATGCTCAGAACGAGTGTGCGAAGCTAACGCCCCCTCACCTGCAGGAGCGCCGGGCTCGGCCGTGTCCCCTCTGGCCATGTCGGCCACTTCCGCAGGCCTTGCCCCCGAGACTCGGCTCCTCTCTCCCGTCCTGGGCACCCCTTACCCCCCTGTTGTCTCTGGGCCACACCTGGCATGCCCAGGGCACTCTCCTGGGGCTCGGGGCACCCTGTGCGGCACCCGCCACTGTCCCCTCTACCCCCCACTGTCCCCTCTACCCCCCTCTGTGTCTCCGGCCCAGGAGAGCACCAAGCATGTCCCGTTGGAGATGCGAGTATTTTCTGTCCAACAAGGCAAAGTCCCGCCAAGCAGCTGCTGGAAAGGGTGGCCCTGGTGGGAGGTGACTTCCTGTCCCGTGGGAGCCCCGTCACAGGGGTCAGGCCGAGCAGGGAGAGGGAACACCGGCCCAGGAGAAATGCTCCAGGAAGTCAGGCTCAGTGATGGCAGGGAGGTGGCAAGAGTGGGTGGCAGACCACATGTGGCCCCTACGTGGCCGAGCACCCAAGGAAGGAGGCAGGATGGTCCGGTCTGTGTCGAGCTGAAGCCCGCGGGCTACGGTGGGCGGGTTACCTGCGGAGGCCGCGGTGGGGACGGAAAGGGGGTCTCTGATGAGAAGACCTGCCCCCGCCCACACGGGCACACTGAGGCTGTGAGTGCTCAGCCACGGGAATGTGCCCGGGCGCATCTGGGGGGCGCCTGTGCCCTGGCTCTGGGGTCGTCCGTCCTTGAGGCTGGGCCACGTGTGCAGAGGAGCGGGGAGGGGTTCTGAGCAGTCAACACCCAACAGCCCACATCCCGCCATGGCAGGTGGCAGGGCCACGGGAAGACACACGTGTGGGCTTCTAATTAGGGCAAAGGATGCTCAGACCAGGGGAGACGGGCGGATGGATGGCACACAGCATGGGGGCTCCTCCGAACACCGCCAGCGGGCAGGGCAGGGGAGGGAGGGCAGGGCACGTGGCCGCCAGCACTCCGGGCACTGTGTGATTCTTGGCTCACTGGGTCCCCAGACAAGCACACGCGTGCCTCAGATCACATGAGAACTTGGGAAGAGGCGGGGAGGCGGGGTGGTGGGGTGGGAAGATCCCTCTGAGACACAGGGCACCCTGGGACGCGTGGAAAACCGGCTGAGCGCCACCAAGCGCACGTTCCACTCTGACAGGAAATTAGAACACTTCCAAGGCCGAGTCGGGCCGTGACCTGCTCAGGGAGGCGGCGGGTACCAGGCCCGGCGGGAGTGTGCTGGGGACAGCTGCGGCCCTGGCTAGCCCGGGGGTGGGCGGCCTCAGTGGCCTCGTCTGCCCACGGGGATGCGCGTCAGCCCCGCCCCTTGTGAGAGAGGCACCCAGGGGTGACGCGTGTGGCCCGGCCCGGCGTGGTCGAAGGGTTTGGAGGGCACCCGTGGTGGCACTGCGCCGTCTCTTACCGCTGCTGAGGGCTGAGTTGGCAATGACCGTGGCCTCGCTCCACTGGTCAGCGCTGGACACGGAGTAGGACCTCTGCTGCATGCCGTCTGGTCGGCTGTTGAAGGACACCAGGCTGATGCCGCTGGCCAGCTGCGCCCCTGATGCGCTAGTGACATTCCCTGGGGACAAACAGGCAGGTGAGCACCACCATGCGAGGCCCAGGCAGCCAGCGCGGGGCAGTGGCGTGGGGCCGGTAGGCGAGTGAGACAGACCAGGAAAGGCCCAGGCAGGGTGGGCAGCGATGGAGACAACGCCACGCCGAGCCAACCGGGGGAGGCGGAGGCTGGCTGGTTTCCCCACATGGACACCAGTGATGACCTGGTCCTGCCAACCCAGACTCAGGTAAGCACTGCCCCCCAAAGCTTGGCCAATCAGACACCAGGGCTGCGGTGAGGGGTGTGTCCGACGCCGAGTGCCGGCCTTGCCCCCCCCAGCCCCCTCCTCGGGGTTTGAGCTGGGTTTGCCGTGGTCTTAATGGGGGGTCTTAATGGGGTCTTCCCAGTCCGGGATTCTATTCCCGGGTGCCAGTACTCCCCAAACTGGCCCGTCACCAGAATGCCTCAGGAGCACTTTCAACAAGAGAAAAGGTCTACAGACCCAGTCCTGATGGCTCAGTCGCCGCCAAGGGCAGGCACAGCCAGAGGCTTCAGGGCGGCAGCGCGTGCCCGGCACTGGCCAACCGGTCCTGTCCCTGGCAAAGATCCTGAGCCCAGCCAGGGGTCACTCCTGAGCACTGAGCCAGGAGGAGCCCCAACCATCCCCTGACAAGGCCCCAAAAGGGAAGCGCATGGAAACCCCAGTGGGTACCCACAGGTGGGCCTGGGGCTGTGGCCAAGCCTGCCCCTGGCCATCCCCGTGCCCAGACTGGACAGCGTGAGAAAGGCACAGTAGCCGGCCGCCCATGCCACAGGGGCAGGCTCCTTGCCGCCTCCCAGCTCTGTAGCTCTGCGCCCCGGACGCCAGCTGAGCCCAGAGGTAGCAGGTGACCGCCCGAGAAGGGTGGGAGGCCACAGACACACAGTGCACAGAGTGCACACAGACCCACAGTGCACACAGTATACACAGACCCACAGTGCACACAGTACACACAGACCCACAGTGCACACAGTACACACAGACCCACAGTGCACACAGACCCACAGTGCACATAGTACACACAGACCCACAGTGCACACAGACCCACAGTGCACACAGTGCACAGCCCTCCCTCGGACTCCCACTTTCCCACAGGCCGCTCAGTCGGCCGTGCACTGTGGCCATCCTGCACCACGAGAGCAGGTCAGTAGCCTGGGGCCACCCCCTCCAGGGAGGCGTCCAGGCTGCAGGGCGGGACAACTGTGACAGGGTTGTTTACACAGGACACTAAGCGCGGAGCCTGGCAACACTCAGCACCACAGGTGCACCCGTACCCGTTGCTCCCTGACACTGGCAGCCTGGGCGCAGGGCGCAGAGCATCCCCCAGAGAGAGGGGCAGCCGGGGCAGTGGCCGGCCTCAGGCACTCAGCTCCTGCGCTGCAGCTGTCCACCGGTAGCGGGCGACCCAGCACTCTGGCGGCCAGCAGCAGAGTCCAACGGGCGAAGGTGCCCCCTGAGCCCACACCCTCCTGGGCCTCGGCCACAGCTGCCTCCACCAGCCAGGAGGGGGCAGGAAACGGAGGAGATGGTGGGGGGCTCCCCGGACGGGAATCCCTCTGCAGGAGGCGGCCGGGCGCCCTCTCTGCCCGCGCCCCTCGGACCAAGCGTGGCCTCACACCAGCACCGCGGACCCCAGGGCCCACACAGGCAGCTGCTGCTCTACCCTCACCCCTGCCCCTGGACGGCAGGTGCGCTCCTGCCAGGGACCCCTCCCCCACGCCCACCAGAACCACATCTGGATGAGGGCTGGGCCCCTTCACCCCGCCCCCGGCCTCCAGGGAGCCCCAAGGTCCTGTTCCCACGGGGGAGCCCCGTCTTTCCTGCGGATGAAAGGCCAAGGGGCTAGAACCCGAGACCCTCCGACCCGTGGTGCTTGAGACCCGTGACAAGACCCCTCAGACGCCCCCACGTGCCCGGGACCGAGAGACGAGACCCCTCAGACGCCCCCACCCACCCGGGGCCGAGAGACGAGACCCCTCAGACGCCCCCACCCACCCGGGGCCGAGAGACGAGGCCCCTCAGACGCCCCCGCGTGCCCAGGACCGATAGACGAGACCCCTCAGACGCCCCCGCGCACCCGGGACCGAGAGACGAGACCCCTCAGACGCCCCCGCGGGCGCCAGGGACCCGTGACGAGACCCCTCAGACGCCCCCGCGGCGCCCGGGACCGAGAGACTAGACCCCCTCAGACGCCCCCGCGCGCCCGGGACCGAGAGACGAGACCCCCTCAGATGCCCCCGCGCGCCCGGGGCCGAAAGACGAGACCCCTCAGATACCCCCGCGGCGCCCGAGACCGAGAGACGAGACCCCCTCAGACACCCCCGCGCGCCCGGGGCCGAGCCAAGACCCCTCGGGCCCTGCGTGGTGCTGCCCCGTGCTGGCGGAGGTGGCTCCCGTCCCCCAGCCCGCTACTCCAGCAAGGCAAGCGCCCCGCCTCACGGTGCCCGCGCAGCGGGTACCCCAGGCCCCGGCACCCCAAGAACGAAGCCTGCCTCGAAGGGCCAGTGCACCTGCCCCCCGGGAGGCTCCCCAGACCGCTGACACCCCCAAAGCCGCTGCTTTACAGGAGGGAAGGGGCTGCAAGGGGGCGCAGAGGGGGAGAGAAGGGGGCGCAGAGGGGGAGAGAAGGGGGCAGGACCTTTGTGCCCGTATGTGGAGGGCTCCACCCGGCACTGTGGACGCCCCCGCAACAAGGCCCGCCCCACCGAGGCCCCGCCCCACCACCAGACCCCGCCCCCTCCAGCAGCAAGGCCCCGCCCCCAGCGGTAAGGCCACGCCTCAGCACCACAGACCCCGCCCCCAGCAGCAAGGGCCCGGTAGACATCAGAGGCCCCGCCCCAGAGCCACAAACCCCGCCCCCAGGACCATAGACCCCGCCTCCAGCAGCAAGGGCCTTATAAGCATCAGAGGCCCCGCCCCAGTGCCACAGGCCCCGCCCCCCGCACCATAGACCCTGCCCCCAGCAGCAAGGGCCCTATAAGCATCAGAGGCCCCGCCCCAGCGCCACAGGCCCCGCCCCCAGCACCATAGACCCTGCCCCCAGCACCATAGACCCCGCCCCCAGCAGCAAGGGCCCTGTAAGCATCAGAGGCCCCGCCCCAGCGCCACAGGCCCCGCCGCCCGCACCATAGACCCTGCCCCCAGCAGCAAGGGCCCTGTAAGCATCAGAGGCCCCGCCCCAGCGCCATAGACCCCGCCCCCAGCAGCAAGGTCCCACCCCAGCACCATAGACCCCGCCCCAGCGCCACAGGCCCCGCCCCCAGCGAAAAGGGCCCCACAAGTGTCAGAGGCCCTGCCCCTAGCACCACAGATCTTGCCCCAGCACAAGGCCCCCACAGAGGCCCCTGCCCTCACCACCACAGACACTGCCCCCAGCACCAAGGCCCCGCCACTAGGGTCATTGGCCCCGCCCAGCACGAGGCCCCACCCCACGTCTGTCCCCCACAGCAGCAGGGACGGCTGCCAGGCCAGCACAGAGGGACCCTCTTCCCGCGTCCTCACCGCCAAGGTACTTCCCTGCACAGAGTAGACGCCCTGGGCCAGGGAGTGGGGGAGAAACGGCAGACCGCAGGCTGATGTGGCCCGAGACCTCAGGTGCTGGTGTGGAAGGGACACCTTGGCCGGTGCTGGTGTGGACATGATGTCGGGTATCCTTGCACTGTCCTTGCTCCTCCTCCCGGGGAAGTGTGTACATTTATTGGGTTACTCCCACAACAGTGCCCCTGAGGCACACCCAACTCCATCAGGCACTGACAATCCTATACTGCTTTTCTTTCCTTTATGTCCTGTGCGTGGTTTACTTAGCCATGTCCTTTTTGTACAGACACAGAGAGACAGTCGATGCTATGCTTTGTAACATGGCTGTTCACTGACTCCGGATAATATTTACTCCTGGTGTCTGTCGTACTTACCTGACTTAAGCCTCAGCTGCCCTTACTTCCTAACCCCCAAAAGGAGGGTCCTGACGAAGGGACTGGAGAGGCCCAGGGCAAGCTGTGAGCTACCCTGGCATTGAAAGGGGACAAGCGAAACATCGCAAGTACAATAAGTTAAGAGCTCGGTCATGGGACAAACCGTCATGACCCCAAAAGAAGTAACTGAGTAAGGGCCTGCTGGGGTTAGGAAAGACCAACCTGGCCCAAGGACTGTGGTCTGGGATATACAGCGAGATGTCCCCAAGAAGAGCCAACCTTTAAGCTTAACATATCTCTCACTGTGTTAATACAAATGACCAGGAACAGTAGAAGTGAGTTCACTGTGATCGCTCAGTGGGCTGCTACCCCCAGAGGCTCTGTCCGGGAGTGAATCCCCGGGACCTTCCCCCAAGGGGGGCTTCGCCTGTTTGTTGTTACGACGATCTCCAACCCCACCTGTGTGTCCCCCACCCTTCATGACTGCTACAGAACTGTGCTGTGGGGGGCACAAGGGGCTAGGCGAGGGCTAAGAAGGGGACCAGGAGGACGAGGATGAGGAACTGTGATGACTGGGACTGGGACTGCGCTGTAAGGGAGACGGTCGACACCGGGGAGGAGAGGAGTGAACTGCCTACTGACCAGCCCGGGCCTGTTTCTCCCTTCCCCCATCCTTCGTCCATCAGTCACAAACGGGCCGGCAACGGGAATGGTTCTTGGCCACCTACACTCGAGTCCCGCACACCCACGCTTTTTTTTTCTTTTCTTTTCTTTTTTTTTGAAACTCACAAAATGAGTCCTCGGCCGGGTGCCGATGTGGAGGGACAAGTTCCCGTCTCTAGCCCAGCCATGGCAGCAGGAAAGGAGCGCCGTTTCCTAAGCGCGTGCAGACCAGAGTGCAGAGCCCGCTCAGAGGGCTGACTACCCGATCCTTCCCTGGCCCCCGAGGGCCCCCAGACCCAGACCCAAACCCAACAAGCTCCCCGGGACACAGGAAGCAGAGGGAGCATCTCCCCAACAGAGAGCTCTGAGCTCAGCTCTGCAGGGGCATCCTGGCGGGGGCTCCCCAGGCCCGAGCCCGGGTGTGTGCAGAGCCAAGCGAAACCTTCCAGGCAGCTGATCCAGGCCGCGCCCCAGCGAGCCTGGCACCGGGCACGCAGGTGAGAAACAAAGCGGAGGACCCAGGAAGCTCTTCAGGCACGAGTTGAGGCGAACAGGCTCCAGCTGGGAGCCCGGAGCAGCCAGAGTCCTCAGAACCAGCCGGAAAAACGGAGAAGAGTCAAGTCGGACCCAGACCCGGAGAGCCAGGCCGCCATTGAGCTGGGCTCACGGATCCGTGTTAAAAGCCGGTCACTCCAGGCTGTGATTTCCGGCAGGGCCAGGCCGGCGAGCCCACCTGGCGACGGGGGTCTGCACTCAGGCCCGGCGCCCACCTGCCTGCTGCTCACTGGGCCTGACCCCCCCCACGACCCCGCTCGGGGTTTACAAAAGCTACTGGGGCGACTCCAACTTCCTTCCCGGAGTAACTGTCTCTAATTTCCTCTTTCACACACACCCATTCACCTTCATTCCAGCCAGGACTCGGCCGCCACATCAATCAGAGGCCAGCCCCAGGGCTCAAAGGACACAGAGTGTTTCCTGGGGTGACACGGAAGTGTGCTCGCTGGACTGAAAACAAACAAAACAAAAAGGCCTTTGAAGAGGAAGAAGCGCAGTTTCTGCCCGAAACACACAGCCCGTGGCGGCCGCGCTGGCCGGTCCTGGCCGGTGGACACGGGCATGTCCCAGGCATCCGGGCAGCAGGGAAGGGCCCGCGCCGGCTCTGGGGGCCGCTGTCCGGGCGCGTGGAGGGCAGGGGGTGAAGGCACTCGCCCTGCGTGTGGCCCGCCCCCACTCAGGCCCCCGCACCTCACGGTCCAGGGGGAGCCGGCAGGGTGGGCCCGAGCACTGCCCAGTGTGGTTCCTCTCCAGCGAGCCACCTCCCCCGACAGACCAGACCCAAGTGAGCGGTGCAGGGCGGGGGGCCCACGCGTGCCTCTCCCCGGGGCCTGAGACCCCTCCCCAGACACTCCCATCCCCACCCCGGTGTCTGCCCACAGCGATGGCAGCGATGGACTCAGGGAAGGTGCGCTGAGTGTGCTGGCCAGCTGCCATTCTCAGTGTCCCATACGGTCCCCGAGCCCCGCCAGTGACCCCTGGGCGCAGGGCCAGGGGTGGCCCCGGAGCCAGGAGCAAGCAGAAGAGGTCCTGGAGCTCTGGGGCTTCTCCCTGCCCCTCCCACCGGGACCCCCCTCATCCCCCCCCTTCCCCACGAGCTGCTGGCGATCTGCCCGGGGTGTTGGCACCCAGAGACATCCCCAGACCCTCCCCAGGGCCGGAGACCCCAAATTCCCGATCCCTCCCCCACCGGGTGCTCTGGAGAGCGGCAACTCACTTCCACATCGATACGTGACTCATGAAGGCTCCGTGTGCGTGTGTGTGGGGGGTGGCAGCCATGGGCACAATAGGGTTGCTGGAGAGCAAGGGTCTCTGGGCTGAGACCACTGAGACGCAAGCAGTGCTGAGGGGCGGCACTGGGCTAAGCAGTCAGGCCCCGCCACACACACACACCACACACACACACAAACACACGCTACACACACCACACAGATACTCACACACCACATATACACACAGATACACACCACACACATATCCCACCACATAGTCACACACACACACACCACATACACAGACACTCATACACCACACACTCACACACACCATACCACAGATACACACCACATACACAGACACACACCACACACACAGACACTCACACCACACACAGACACTCACACACTACACACACACCACATACACAGACACACACCACACACACAAACACACACTACACACACACCACAGATACTCACACACCACATATACACACAGATACACACCACACACACATATCACACCACATAGTCTCACACACACACATACCACATACACAGACACTCATACACCACACACACACACCATACCACAGATACACACCACATACACAGATACTCACACACCACACACACTCACACAATATACACACACCACATACACAGACACACACACACTCTCTCACACACACACCTCACACATTCATTCATACACCTCACACTCAACACACACGTCACATACACAGATGCACACCACACACACACACTGCACGGCTGGGGAGAAGCCGACAGCCTAGACTCCGGCCCGTGCCCAGGAGTGCGGCCACACTACAGATCCGTGAAGTCGCCCTGGACCTGGACAGCCACGGAGCCACGCGGGGGTGGCTGAGATGAGCATCGGGGGCCGCTCACGGGCGTGCGCATGGGGTGTGGCTGCGTCAGGCGGAGAACCCCGCCCGAGACCCCCGGAGTAACAGAGCAGTGAGGGAGGATGCTTGCCAGTCCCCAGCTCCCGACACGGCCCCCTCCCGGGGTGAGCCCTGAGCACAGAGCT
This sequence comes from Sorex araneus, assembly GCF_027595985.1. Taxonomy (NCBI): domain Eukaryota; kingdom Metazoa; phylum Chordata; class Mammalia; order Eulipotyphla; family Soricidae; genus Sorex; species Sorex araneus. Next base: position 267,057,209 of record NC_073313.1, on the reverse strand, counting down.
AGGAGCAAATCCTGAGCACGGCCGGCTATCATCCCCAAACCGAGAAGCAGGAGCCGTGGGGCCCCTCGGGGCTGGGAACCACGTTCCTGGTGTGCCCGACTCCCCGGGAGGGCAGGGAGACCCCCGCCGCCGGAACCCCGCTCTGCTGGGCCAGGCTCACCACGGTGCTCAGAGCAGGGCACACGGGGCACCGCCCAGCCCGGCCGCTGTGGTGCCCCCCTGTGCCGGCAACCCAGGCCAGTGTCCAGGCTGGAGACCCCCGGGGACGCGTGTGGGGCTTGTGGGTGGCAGCCGTGTGCTCCTGAGATTCTGGGGCCCTTGTGAGGGCCTGACCCCCGTCTCTGCCCCCTGTGCGCTGGCGTCCTCGACCCGGGGGTGGGGGTGGGGTGGGACCAGCTTCAGTACGACGTGGCCATGGTGGGCCGCGAGAGACGGTCACTGACCTGGGGCACGGGGCCAGAAGCAGGAACGCGTCCAGGGAAGTTTCGGCCAGTCCTCAGTAGTCCAAAGGAACAGGGACCCCTGGCCCCCCGAAGGGAGGCGGGAAGGTACCCATGGACGGTGCAGGGGAGACCCCAGGCCCCCGGGCATTGCTGAACTCAGGGGTGAGCAGGGTGCAAAGATGGGAGCTCTCGGGGGGTTTCAGGCCCCAGCATGGCCCCCCCCGTCCCACCCACAGGACCACCGCGACCCCACGTGCCCGGAAGCGGAGGCGGCTGGGTGTCATGAAGGGGCCGGGTGCAAACGTGGCTCCCCACTCCCAAGGGTGACCTGCTAACGAAACACTGGCCACCCCACAGGCTCCAAGGCCAGGCAGCAGCAAGGGACAGGGACAGGTGGGGCGCTGAGTGGGGGTCCGGGCGGCTCCTCCCGCCTGTCCACGCGGGCCAGCAGACCCCCCTGGAGGCTGCTAAGAGGCCGCAGACACTGCTCGACAGCAAATGTTTAAGAAGTTAGACGCGCGGGGGCGATGGCTCCGGCCCGAGCAGGAGCCGAGGAGGCCGGCAGTGGCAGTGCGGAGGCCCAGGCAGAAGGCCGGGGAGACGAAACCCGTGGGACTCCTTGGGGTGAGTGCGGGCGGGGGGGGCAGGGGGGCTGCTGGCGCCCAAGAAGGGCCGGGGTCCAGCCTTTCTCCCCCACGATGGTGGCGTCCCCAGTCCTCGCTGGACCCAGCACCGCCGTGTGGCCACCGGCTGGAGCTGGCCCCGGGCAGGGGACAGCCCATTACCATGCTAATCCACGGAGCCCCACGCAGCTCCTTGATGTGGCCGCGTGCGCACGTGTGTGTGCGTGTGCGTGTTCCCGGGCCGCCCTGATTAGCTCCAGCTTCCTGTGTCAAAAGTGCCCAATTCTTCCCAAAGAATAATTTTAGCCGCACTTGCATCCCCAACGTGGGAGCGCTGATTCTGAAAAGGTGCTTACCTCCACCATATGCTACTTTTCTCCCGACAATTTGCATTTCAAAGTGCGGGTGGCACTCATATCTGAATGAGTGTCAGTGTGCTGCCCCGCGCATCGCCAGCGAGCATGAAAAAGATGCTGGTTCCCTATTGAACGAGCGTGTTTTCACCCCCCAACCGACATCAAAGCCCGGCGCCCTCTTTTAAGCGATCAGCTTATTACATTAAAAATAGCCTGTTGGGATTTTTTTAAAAAAGAAAAAAAAATTATCCTCTGGAATAAGGCTTTTCATGGCATTCAAATAAAGACGCGTCAACAAGCCCTTCCTTCAAAGGCCTGCTCTGCCGCGCGCCTCCTCCCCGTCGGCACAAACAAGACCGGACCTCCTCCAAGGCGGGGACGCGATGACAATGTGTGCCACCCGCCTCTCCGAGAACTGGCCGCAGAGGCCACCAGCGAAGCCGATCTCCGCTGTACCCAGTCCCAACTTCGGAAAGAAGCGGGCCCCTCTCTGCCCAGCCTCTCCCCCCCCTCCGCGCCGGGGCAGTTTCCCAAACCGTGGGCTTTCCCCGGGGACGGAACAGGGGGCACTCTCACCCATGCCACCCTGCAGCGACTTCCCTCAGCGCCGGGCACACAGGTTTGCTGGCCTCCGGACCAGGCCACGGGGCTGTTCTGATGGTCTCCCACTCTCCCAACCATCTGTTCATTCTCTAATTATCGACCCAAAAAGCGCCTCCATAAAAAGTGAGATACGAATGATTTAAGTGCCCGAGCCCAGGGCACGAGCCCCGCCATTTGCATTGGAAATCTGGCCTCCTGTTGGCACCCGGGGGCTCGGGCCACGAGGCTTTTGTGCCAGGGGACGGTCGGTCTCTTTTCATGAAGCGGCAGGCGCGTGCGGGCGGATGCCACAGTCGCTTCACAAGACAGCGAATTAACACGTCTCCTGTCGAGGGAGGAAGCGGGCGTCCGCCGGCTGACCGTGGAGTTTGCTGTTTGTTTCTTACAGGTTTAACAGGAGGAGAAAAAAAGAGAGAGAAGAATGGATGGAGTCTGGGCCGGCTGTGATGGGAACCTTAATAACTACCGCAGGCCCGAATCCCGGAAGCAGATCCGGATTATTGCCTAATCTGTGGGAACAGCTCATCTTACTGCGATTTCCCCCATTTCTAAGTTGATGCCCAGAGTAGGGGAGATGAGGCGGGGGAAGGGGGGGAGTGTATTTCTGCTATGAACATTTCAAAAAAAAAAAAACGCATCCTACAAAATAACTGCGCGTAAGTTGGACGTTTGCCAACCTTTCCCCTGCTTCGGAGAACAGGCCCCGCTCCTCACCCTGGCCCCTGAGATGTGATTCTCTCGTCTCCTTCCCGAGCCGACGTCCCCTCGGTTTCGGCACTGCCCGAAAGCGTCACTGCCGTTCCAGACGGCGCAACCTCCACCATCTGACTGGCTTCTGCAGCACACTCCGCCTGCCCCCCCCCCCCCACTTCTCAGCATCTGTTACCATAAACAGAACATCTGTCCCTTTGAGAGGGTTTCCGCAGGACAAAACCCCGGAAGATTTATTACTGGGTCAAACGGCCACACGAGGTCCCTGACCTGGGGGGTTAAGTTGCTAATTAACTTTCTCAATGGCCAGTGACACCTTGCAAACAACTGAGTAGGTAATCTGCAAAACGGGTGATGATGATGATGACGAGGGAGGACGAGGGCCTGACACGCGGAGGTAGCGATGCTGATGGCAATACACCCCGAGGACAGAAGACCCGTCCCAGCCAGCGCTGGGTAGATCTCCAGGGTGCCGTCCCCGCGCCCTGGTTGACCTTTCAGCCAGACCTCGGGCTGGGCACGCTGAGGGTCCCTGACGTGGATCCTTAGGACCTTCCGACCCCAACCCCCTGGTGCTCCCCTGGGGAGGGGTCTCCTTGCGTGTCACCACGCAGGCTGGGCCCCTGCCCACACACCAAAGCTTCTCTGCGACATCTCAGTGGCCTCCTCAGCCGTTCAGAGTCCCCACGTGCTGGGGACAGGCCGGCAGAGTGGACGCAGGCCTCGCCCGGGCCCGAGAGCGGGCGCACGCGAGAGCACCGCCAAGGCAGCTGCTCCTGGCGCCATCGTGGCCGGCGACAAGGCGAGCAGGGCCGCACAGAGGACACCTGCTCTAGGTCTGGCCCTCCCCCGCCACCTGCCGGGCCCCAGGGCGTTCATGGCGTGCACACCACGAGCTTGTTGGGGAGGGCTGTGAGGAGCACTGTGAGGGGAGCACTCTTAAGAGCAAGGTGAGTTCTCTGAGAAGCACAGGTGAAGTGACCCTTGGGAGCACTCGGAGAGGGCCTGTGCTCACAGCTCCGAGCTGGGCTACACATGGGTGTGTCAGGCTGTGCGGGGCTCTCCTACTCACTAGGAAAGTTCCAGAAAGAGCAGGGCTGGAGTGACAGGACAGCAGGGAGAGCATCTGCTTTGCACGTGGCCAACCCGGCTTCCATTCCCGGCATCCCATAGGGTCCGCCGAGCACCGCCAGGAGAGAGTCCTGAGTGCAGAGTCAGGAGGAACCCCTGAGCATCGCTGGGTGTGACAAAAAAAAAAGTTCCACAAAGAGGAACCATCTCTGCAAAAGGGGAGAGGCCCAGGTGCCAGTTTCAGAGACAGCAAAGCTCCCCGACTCCTCAGCACCCCAGTGTGGAAAGGGGGTGCAGCTGTGCGCCCGGCACTGGTCCAGGGCGCACCTGCCCCGCCCGACCAGCAGGCTGCAGGACACCTGTGGTTCACCTGAGGGTCATCTGTGGGTCACCTGAGGCACCTGTGGGACACCTATAGGACACCTGTGGGTCACCTGTGCAGTACCTGTGGGATACCTGTGGGGCTCCTGCGGGTCACCTGTGAGGCACCTGAGGGGCACCTGTGGGTCCCTGTGGGACACCTGAGGGGCACCTCTGAGGGTCACCTGGGGGGGTACCTGTGGAGCACCTGTGGGATACCTACAGGTTGTTGTGGAACACCTGTGTGGTACCTGGGCGATACCTGTGGGATAACCAGTGAGATACCTGTGGGGCACAGCCAATCACCTGTGGGATGACTACGGGTCAGCTGCAGGACGTCTGAGGGACACCTGTGGGATACCTGCAGGATACCTGTGGGACACTTGTGGGTCACCTAAAGCACTTTTAGGACATCTATAGTACAACTGTGAGTCATCTGTGTAGTAACTGGGTTACCTGTGGGCACATGTGGGTCACCTGTGAGGCACCTGAGAGTCACCTGTGGATCCTGGGGGAGCACCAAAGGGTCCCTGTGGGGCACCTGAGTATTGTCGCCTGTGAGGCACCTGAGGGTCACCTGTGAGGTACCTGAGGGTCACCTGTGAGGTACCTGAGGGTCACCTGTGAGGCACCTGAGGTCACCTGTGAGGTACCTGAGGGTCACCTGTGAGGTACCTGAGGGTCACCTGTGGATTCTGGTGGGGAACTAAAGGGTCCCTGTGGGGCACCTGAGGGTCACCTGTGAGGCACCTTAGGGTCACCTGTGCAGTACCTGTAGGGAACCTGTGGGATACCTACAGATTACCTGTGAGGCACCTATGGAACATCTGCGGGCCACCTGTGAGGTACCTGTGGGATACCTGTGAGGTACCTGGGGATACGTGGAGGTCACTTGTTGGTTTTCTGTGGGATACCTGCGGGTCACCTGTGGGATACCTGTGGAACACTTGTGAGATGCCTGTGGGACATCTGGGGGATACCTGTCAGGCACCTGTGGACACGTGTGCGATACCTGTGGGGCACCTGTGAGATGCCTGGGGTCACCTGTGGGATACTGTGGGATACTCGAGGATCCCTGGGAGAGTTCCTGTCCGCTCCTCCTCTCAGAGCCCTTCCCGCTCTTCCCGGACAGTTTGCTGTCTTGGACACCGCTGTGGCCATGGCCGAAACCCTGTTCTTCGCCAGGCCAGGGCGCTTGTGGGGAAGGGAGTTTCTGAAGCACTTTTGTCCACGTCTGGGGTGCCTGTTCCCCAGGGGTGGAGAGCCTGGCCCCCTGCGGGCTTCCCCTGAGATTACGTGGGGCCGAGTTCGCCGGGGATGGTCTCCTGGGCGGGCCAGTGGGGGCCTGGCTGTGCCGGCCACGGCCCTGCGATGCAGGGGTGCGGGCGTCTGTCGGAGAAGCCAGACAGCACTTGGCACAGGGGCGATCCGGGTGCTCAGGGGGCAGGTGCAGCCTCCTTTACCTGAGGGGGGTCTGCGCTGGTGTGAGGCTCAGGGCAGGGGCCCACAGACTAGCGTCCGCCCAGGAAGACACAAGCAGACTCGACGCCCAGAGGCCCCGAAACTCTCATGCAGGGGAAAAAATGCTACTTCGGTGCCTTTTCAACTTCTGATGAGGCAACTCTCGGGATCCGGCCTCAGCCCCTCACGGAACGCGCCCCTGGAGACGAAGAAGTATTACGCAGCCATCAAAACCTGCGCAGCGGTGAGGTCTGTGGGGGCGGATTTGGGGGTATCTGCCCCCAGCTCAGCTCAGCAAAAGAATTCCCCACCCACCAGGGTGTCACCTGGCAAGGGCTCCAGCAAAGTTCTCAGCCTGGGGGTTGACAAAAGCACTTGTACATAAAAAGTCTAAATTAAAAAAAAAAAACCTCCATAAAGAGTCCCCAGGCGGGAAAGGAAGGGGTGACCAGCCAGATGGGCGGGAGAGGCAGCTGTGCCCCCATCCCGGGGGGCGGGGCCCACCGGAACCCAGAGCCAGGAAGGGGCAGCTCTGACCGCAGCACTTTCTAGCCCATTTGCAACTAAACAAAGAAAAACTTTGTTTCAAAGGGGACACGAGGCGCGTGGAGTTTGGAGGCCGCGAGATTTTCCCCCTTCCCGGCCCTAATAGCTATTACCACTGTAACAGCAGCTTAGCGACTCGCGTCTGCAGTGTGAGCAGTTTTGATAAACAGCCTCGGTGGGCGACACGGCGGGGATAATGTCTCCTTAAGTACCGCCAATGAGCTGCCATTCTACACAGCCAATTACTCCTGTGCGTCTGTCACTCAAAGGAAAAATGACTGAGCCCATTAGATCAAACCTTTGTCACTGTTCCTAATGCACTCTTAGGCCTCATTAATCTCCGGGAGCAGCAACAGAGCCCCCGGTGTCCCATCGGCTCCCCGGCGCAGGCCCACGTGAAGCCTCTCATCTCTCCCCCAAGTGCTCCGCGTTAATCAAGCTCTCCTTATTACCCCAGTCCCTGTCACGGCGGAGAGCGCGCTCCCTCTTAAATGCTCTCATTATAACCCATCTTTAGAGCTGGCTAAGTGGAAAAAAAGAGAGAGGGAGCGAGGGAGGAAGAGGATGGGAGAGAAAAGAGGAGAGAGGAGAGAAAGCAGGTCCGCCGGCATTAATATTCATGACAATAATTAGTATTCTAGGTCACTGAATATTCATGCTATTAGTTGGGCCTTTTATGGCTTTGCTGGCGGTCTTGATTACTGGAGTGTGGAGGGAAACAGCATGGTCGGGACGCGGGACTCTGGCCGCGCTGTCCCCGCCCCCACCTGGGCCGGCCCCCGCCTCCTGGCGCCTTTCCGCCTTTCCCGCTGCAAACCACGGGGGCCTGCAGGGCGGGGGAGGGGGTGCTGAGGGGGGGCTGGGGCGTCTCTCCCAGGATCTCGACAAAGACCAGAGCCCCAGCGAGGGCAGCCCCTCCCACCCAGAGCGGGGAGGCCCGGGGGCGGGGCCGGACAGAGCACAGTGGGGGCGGGCCTGGCGAGGAGTGGTCCCCTCGTAGGTGAGAGAAGCACAGCCCGTGGCCGTGGGGGACTCCATGCCCACTTCCTTCTGTGTCCCCACGCCCGCACCCGGCTGTAGAGCCACGGGCCCGGCGGGCAGTGGCCCTGCTCGAGTCCAGGGCCCCCATGTCCGTCTCTGGGGCACAGGATTCTCCCGGGCCAGCCTGGCCCAGAGCTCGTGTCAGAAACACTCGGGCCACTTGCAGCCAGCCGGACCCTCGGCTGTGGCCGCGCCCAGAGGGCAGCTGCGGGCCAGGCCGGGCCCCGTCCGAGAGCCAACAGCACACCCTGCCCCGGGAGCCCGAGGCCGGCCCGGCGGGGCGAGTGTGCGGGGAAGGGTCCCCCTTCTGGAGCCACTCCCAGGGCTGGGCGGGCGCCACCGAGAGGGACACTCCGTGTCTTCAATGTCACCGGACGTGGCTTTCCCTTCCCGCCGCCTTCGCACCAGACTGGAAGCACCTGGCCTTGCACAGCTCCGAGGGGCACCCCCTGTGTCCTCAGAGGGCAACTCACCCCCACTCGGGCGTCGGGGGTCCCAGCCCTCCCGCCTGGCTCTTCCCGGGCTGCTCCCAGCGCTGGGGGAAGATCACGTCTCCCCTCCCCACCTCAGCCCTGCGGCCAGGTGGCGGGAGACGCCCAAGTCCTTCCCTGGAACTTTCCTTCTGGGGCTTTCTCGGGTGCCACCTGCACTGCCCCTGACTCAGTTTACCTTTCTGAGAGCTCTTGCCCAGGCTTTCCCATGGGGCCTTGGTTACAGGGAGTCCCTGAGCCCGAGCCCGGAATAACTGCTGAGGGGCACGTGGCCGGGTGCTCCCAAGGGAGCAAACAAGGGTGTGGCTTGAGGCTGACCTTCCGCATTGGGCTAAGGTCACAGGGCGAGTTTTCAGAGGCGGGTCAAGGCCTCAAGCTCGGGGAAAACCAGGCGAACGTAAGCACCCAGGGGCACCGGGCAGGGAGAGAACGGACAGGAGGCCCGAATGGGGGCTGGCGTGGGGTACTGGCGTGAGGTGCCACGGGGCAGGGATGCCGGCTGGGCACCGACCCCAGACACTACAGGCAGAGTCACCGAATGCACGGTGCCATGACGAAGCGCCCACAAGTGACAGAGACAGGGAGGGGGACGAGGATCCGAAGGAAAAAGTGACCAGATTTCCTGTGGCGTAAAGTCGAACCAACCAGCTGGGGTCAACTGGGGGCAGTGGGGGGCGGGGAGGAGAAGTCAGAGACAGAGAGAGACACATGGAGAAAGAGGAGAGAGAGAGGAGAGAGACAGACAGATACACAAGAACTGGGGTCTGTCCCCAAAATTACTAAAGGTTTTCTAAAAGAGAACCTGCCGGAAAAAGCTGTGTTTTACGGAGTGAAAGGCGAAACCGCTCCACGTAAGAACCAGGACCGTGACCTGCGGGCGTTCTCTCTCGTCTTTCCGGGGCTCTCCCGAGTAGTTCTGGCCCCCGAGGTCAGTCCCAGCCTACGGGCCTGGAGGCTCAGTGTGGGGCCTGCGGTGGTGGGCTGGGGTCAGCTGCAGTGGCCCCAGCAGGGTGCCGGAGGCTGAGCCAGGGCCGCCAACCCCTGTGGCTAAACCTAAACCCCGAGACCACGAAACTGGAAATAGGACCTAGCTGCCGGCCGGAGGGCTGAGGTGGAGCAATGCTACCACAGACATTCTCAGCCCCGGGCGAGCAAGACGAGCCGACAGCGCAAATGACGTGGGACGGCAGGGCGACACTGAGGCCATCCCCGGCGTCGGGGCGCTCGGGGGGAGGAGGCAAGCCGGGTTGGACCCGCCTCCCGAGGCGAGGGGCTCCGTGGCTGGGCCCATGGGGAGCCCAGGGGACACCGCCAAGCCCCGTGGGCGCACAGGTCAGGACGGGCCACCCACACAGGCCAGCCCGGAGTCCCGGGTGATGGCAAGTGTCCGGGGAAGGGTTTGGACACTCGAGTGTCGGGTCTGTGGGGGGAAAGTCCCTGAGGCTCGGGAGCCAATCTCGGTTGGAGTCAGTCCATTCAGGGTAGCGCTGAGGTGCAGGGACCGAGGAAGGCGGCGAGAAGGATGTCGAGAGCCGGGCGGAGCCGAGTGCGGGGCAGCGGCAGGAAGGCAGGGCCGCCCGGGCCGCCCAGAGTCTCAGAGCACAGCCAGGCCCTCTGGGCCGAGCTTCCTTCCCAGAGGCGCCGTGGCCCCCCGAGTCTCCTGCTTGTCCCCTCTGGCTATCTGGGCACCTACAGGGTCCCGGTGGCCCCGGGCTGAGACCCACCGGCCTCGGTGATGAAGATGCACGCCAGCCTTTCTCCCGGATCAAGAAAAACGGCCGTCCCCAGATCTCCTGCTTCAGAGGAGGCGGGCACAGTGCCGTCACCCCGGGGATGGGGGGCCGTGGGCTGAGCTGGCTCTCCCACCGGGCCTGTGCCCAGAGCTCCCGCCACCAGCGGCCACCAATGAGGGGCACAAGCTGGACATGGAAGGGGAGGGACGCGCTCCCTGCCAGGTGGCTCGCAGGACACTGCCCTCCCGAGGCGGGTCACGGACCCCCTTTGGGCATGAAGCGCCGTGCTGCAGGGAAGAGGGTGTCCCCCCCGCTAGGAAGGGGCCACATGGGGTCGAACGGGGCCTCCAGTGCCCCTTACCCCCGCCCCCGGGCGCTGCGCCCCTGCGGGCACCAGCTTAGCTTCCTGTGAACAAACGTGGCGCTCCCTGGGGTCTGAGCATTCAGGGGCCCGGGCACCCCTACAGCCACAGCCTCAGTGCGGGTGGCTGTGACCCCGGGAACATGCCCGCTGGCCGCGCCGTCCACGTGGGCACGAGCTGCTGGCGGGCAAAGTCAGACACTGTGGCCCTCATCACGGGGACAGGGACGGTGTGGACAGGAGAACAGCTATCTGCATTGGCCAGGACAGCCATTGGCCCTCAGAGGCCTGCTCCTGCGTCCAGGGGTCCCTCTTGGCAGGCTTCAGGGGGCCCCACGTGGCCGGCCGCGTGCACAGCCAGCACCTGCCCTGCAGACACCCCAGCCCCGGCCCCTGCTGGGCAGACGGCAGCGACCGAGTCACGGGCACCGTGTTTCAGCCCCAGGGACGTTTCCAGGCCCCTCAGTGGGGGCAGCTTCTCCTCCGCCCACCCCACACGGTCAGGTGCCTCCTGCAAAGGGCCAGGGGCCGCGGTGAAATAACCCGTCCCCTGCTGGGGGCGAGGCGATGGCCACGGGGCTGAGAGTGCTCACAGCCTCCAGCCACTCGTCCCCACGTCTCCACACCATCCCGTGCCGCCCCCTGCAGCCCTGCAGGGCCACAGACCCCCCAATGCGGGCACCATAGACGCTCCCTCCCGCCATCAGACAGCTGTGTGGAGACGTGTGTGTATGTGTGTGCATGTGAGTATATGTGTGTATGCACGTATGTATATATGCATGTGTATATATGCCTGTCTGTATGTGTATGTATGCATGCATGTGTGTATGTATGACTATATTTATGTGTGTATGTATTGTATGTAATGAGTATGCATGTGCATGTGTATGTGTGTATATGACTGAGTATGTGTATGAGTGTATGTGTGTGCATGTCAGTATGTGAGTGCGTATGTATGCATGTTTTTATGACTGAGTATGTATGTGTATGCATGTATGTGTCAGAGTATGTGTGTATGCGTGTATGTCTGAGTATGTAAGTGTGTGTATATGCATGTACATTTGTGTATGGGTGTATATCTGAGTATGTGAGTGTGTATGTGTGTATGTCTGAGTATGCGTGTGTATGCGTGTGTGTGTGTGTGTGTATGAGTACATGTATGTAGCGTGGTTGCCCGGCGACGGAGCCTGGCAGGAGCTGACAGCTAAGCCTGGTGCTGAGCTTACACAGGCCACAAGCATTGGTTCCAGGGGGCTCCTGGGGTCCCCCGGGCCTGCCGTCACCAGCAAAGACTCAAATGAGGCAGCGCCCTGCACCTGGGCCAGGGGCTTGTGCTGAGACTATGGCCTTCCCGCGCCTGCAGGGAGAATGATAAGGCAGAGCAAACAGACTCCAGACCCCCAGGCTGCTCAGTGAAATCTGGCTCCCCTTGAGGGCCAGAGTGGTAATCCAATGGTTAGGGCCCTGCCTTGCATGTGGCCCACCCCAGCTCACTCCCCAGTGCCATACACCCCCCAGCCACCATCGGCTGTGACCCTGAGCACTCCCAGGCTGGCCCAAGGCCCCGGGACCCCTGAGCCCCCGGGGAGCCCCATCAAAACAACAACCTTGCTCCAGATGGCTCTTCCTCTCCCCTGCGCTCAGCACCACAGCTGGGCCCGGGACACGCAGCTGCCCTGCCCCCTTCCCAGCTCTGCACTGCACCCAGGGCGGGCCGCCTCAGGCGGGCACTGGTGCCACAAGGACCTGCTGGGAGCTGGACACACTCGAGAAGGGCCCCCTACACCCCCCATGAGGCGGCCACACCCGCTGGTGCCCTCGGTGGCTCCGGCACTGACCTGAATTGGGCGAGATGTGCAAACTGCTCATGTCCTTGGCCAGCCCATTGGTTTTGGGGCTGGAGATGGGCGCACAGGCCGACGTGGCGCGCGGGGGCCGCTTCCCCGGGACCTTCACCGTCGTCCTCAGCAGGTCAATCTCCTTCCCGTGGACGTTCTGCATGTAGTCCTGTCAGGACGGCAAAGCCAGGGAGTTAACGGGAACCCTGGAACACTGGGGCCGGGGGCGGGGCCCCGGGAAAGCTCGGGGAACGTGGCATTTCCTCTGCCTTGTTGGGGGCTCTCGGGGCGAGGCCCCCAGGCAAGGGGTGGGGGGGGACCCCGGGGCCACCAGGCGCTCAGCAAACAGCTGGGGACCGGATTCAGTCAATAAAATGGAGGGTCTTATTTTGGGGCCATAACTCGAGATGCCCAGGGGTCACTCCCGGCGGGGCGGGGAGGGGGGCGGGAGCAGACGGACACTAGGGATCGGCCACGTGCAAGGCAAACGCCCGGCCCGCTGTCTCTCTCTAGCCCCAAAGGTCTTTCTCTTTCCCCCTAAGAGACACATATTCTCCTGTTTGCCGCAAAACCATCCACATCAAGGTATGAAAACCAGCATCCACGGATGAAGACACGGATAAAGATGTGCCGCATTCATACACGCTAGGGTATTTCCGTCGTGATAGAGGCAGAGCTCGTGAGTCCGTGCTGAGACAGAGTTGGCAGGTGTTACCAGGGCGGTCTGTGCCACTCGGACACTGGGAGAGGTTTTGACTCTGCATCTGTGTCGAATCTAACAGTTTCCACAATCCCAGGGAAACTACCACGGGAGCTCGCGTGCTCAGTGACCACGGGTGGCGGCCCTTGTTTCCCAAGCACTGCCCTGGAGACAGCGGCCTTTCCCCGGGGGCAGCACCTCGTAGCATTCAGTCAGGTCGAGGCTGCCATGCAGTGAGGGAAAAACGTGACACACAAGTCAAGGGCTGGAAGAGGCGGCACGGAAGGGTCGCCGGGCTCACGGGAGGATGCCGGCGAAGCCCTGTAAGACCCGCTGATGGCCAAGAGCCTGACCCCAGACCAGGACAGCGAGGGACCACAGTCTTATTCTCCGACAACGTGAGCTGGCAGGAACCAGGGGTGAGTTCAAACCCCGGGATCACCTAATGTTCCCCAGCGCCGAACAGCAGCAGCGTGAGACTGTGGGTGACTCCTTGCTGGCAGTGCTGCTGCCCACACACCCACATAATTCAGCCACTGCCCCGGGACCCCTCGACATTGGTGCAGCAAGGCAATGTGCCAGAGAAAACCCAGAACTGGGGTGGGGGATGGGCAGGTGCCTGAGCCTGCTCGGGGGTGCGGGGGTCCGAGACTTCAGTGCATCCTGGGCTAAGAAGCTGCCTAGATTCTGCAGGATTCTGATCAAACAGACTTTTTTGTTTTGTTTTGCTGTTTTTGGGTCACACCCGGTGATGCACAGGGGTTACTCCTGGCTCTGTATTCAGGAATTACTCCTGACTTGCCCCATAGCTGGAAGCCTGCTTCCTGAGTGGAGGGGAGAAGGCAGATGGAATAGAGAAGGGATCACTAAGAAAATGATGGTTGGAGGAACCAGTCGGGATGGGAGGTGCATGCCGAAAGTAGATAATGGACCAAACATGATGACCTCTCAGTGTCTGTGCTGCAAGCCATAATGCCCAAAACTAGAGAGAGAGTATGGGGAATATTGTCTGCCATGGAGGCAGGGGGAGGGTGGGAATGGGGCGTATACCCAGGATATTGGTGGTGGAAAATGTGCACTGGTGGAGGGATGGGGATTTGATCATTGTGAGATTGTAACCCAAACATGAAAGCTTTTAACTATCTCACAGTGATTCAATAAAATAAAATTTAAAAAAAAAGGAATTACTCCTGACGGTGCTCGGGGGACCATATGAGATGCTGGAAATCGAACCCTGGTCGGCCGCATGCAAGGCAAACGCCCTCCCCACTGTGCTATCGCTCCAGCCAATTAAACAGATTTTTAACAAAGGAAACTTCCTCGGTCACTCCTGGGCAAAAGCTGTCTCAAGGCGACTGAAAATCACGTAGGACGCAGAGGAAACGGATTGCGGAATTTTGAGCAGAATCTTGGTGGTTGTTTTGGTGCTTGGCTTCAGCAGTGGAGCTGAGGTCAGCACGGGGTTGGAAGGCAAGGACGCCGGGGCACAGCCGGGAGCACTGACAGAGAGATGACCCAAGAAAGTTCCAGAAGGCAGGGAGAAAAGGTGAAAATGAGAAAGAGAAAACTTCCTGACACGAAAAGAAAAAAGTTCCAGAAGCAAAAAGAGAAGGAAAGAAAAAGGAAGAGAGGAAAAGGACTGGGAAAAGAATATGGAAAAGAAAGTCCTCGAAGCCAAAAATGAAGGCAGAAACAAGTTCTAGAAGCAAAACAAGGGGGAAGGGGGAGTTCTAAAGGCGAAAAGGAGGAAAGAGATGGGGAGAGGGAGAGGGCGGTCTCAGCCCACGCGAAGGCCACTGGGTAATGAATCTCTCCTTGCAGTTTACTCCTTTAGAAATATCAACTTGCTAGAACTTTCTTCTTTAATGCCAATTCTTAACAAATTAAAATACAATAGCAGGAGTGTAATTGAGCATTTATCGCTTATGGGCTCTGGAATGAGGCTAATCACGGAGATAGGCCTCCGCGTGTGCCTCTGCAGCGGGCATGTCTGAGCACACAACAACCAGGATATTTTACTGAGAATGATCACAGGGCTGTACCGAGTGTCTGCCCCCGGGCCCTGCAGGCAGTGAGGGGGCCGGTCACCTCGGGCCGGCCGGGGGCACTCTGCCTTCTTGCCTGGGCTGGACGGGGAAACTGCAGAAGAACGAGCTCTTCTAAAACCAAAGCCCCGTCACTGGGCCGGCCCCGGGCTGTCCCCTGCCACCTTTACCACCTTGTCAAAAAGGCTTTTCCCCATCTCTCCGCTGGCGTTTCCAAAGCGGGTGGATGCCGGGGGCCAGAGAGAGAGCACAGTGGGCAGGGCGTCTGCCATGCATACGGCCGACCCACGTTCGCTCCCGGGCACGGCAGAGGGTTCCAAGTGCTGCCAGGCGTGAACCCCGAGCGCTGAGCCGGAAATAAGCCCCTGAGCACTGCCAGTGAGATCCCAAGGAGCGGGATGGAGGAGCCTGCGGTGACTCTCCCCCTGGCCGCGCCCGACGGGCCGCCTGTTTTTCATCTCTGGCGCTGCCCAGCACTGGAGGAAGCAGAGCCAGGGCCTTGTGGCTGAGCATGTGTCTGGCGGGGTGCAGGAGATGGAGTTTGATATGCAAATGTTCCACAGACTTGCCTGCCCAGGGCTGGGGGAGAAAATGCTGATGGAAGATAAAAGGGGAAAAGGCCCTTTAACAAGGCATGAGGGTAATTCAAAACCAAGTACTTTTAAACAGCACTTAACAAGTCCCCGGGGCCCACTCGAGAGCCCCACCCCCAGAGGGCCCATCTCCTGCCCTCAACAGCTTGAGAAAGTGGTAATTGCAAAGCCATTTGCATCTTCCTTCTCGAGCTGTCCAGGCCTTCTGGTGGGTCGGACTCTCTGCTCCCCTTCCATCCCGTCCGGTGGGCGGGCGGGGGGCGCGCCCCTCCCGGAAGTGCGGCACGAGCACGCAGCGTCCGGACACCTCGGCCGGCCCTTGTTTTTTGCGCGGCGCTCCTAATTATGTTGCATCTATTGCCGTACACTTAATTAGCTGCATTAATGTGATTTCTTTTCACATAGTCAAGCAATTAAGAGCTATGATTGAGTTTCATTCAATTAGCCTCAACAAACATGCTAATTGATGTCCCAGATGCAAATGAGGTGCAATGAGAGAAACCGGCTAACGGCTGAGAGCCCCGCCAGGGACCCGAGCTTCCAGCGCCCGGCAGAAACCGCCTCTGTGTGTGTGTGTGTGTGTGTGTGTGTCTGCGTGCGCGCATGCACGCATGTGTCTATCTGCGTGTGTCTCTCCGTGCATGTGTCTGTGTATGCATAGGTCTGTGTGTGCGTGTCTGTCCGTGTGTGTATCTGTGTCTCTGGCATGTGTGTGTGCTGTGTCTATGCATATATCTGTGTCTGTGTGCTTGTGCGTCTAGTTGGTGTATGCATGCCTGTGTCTGTGTGTGCGTGTCTGTGTGTCTGTCTGGCGTGTCTGTCCGTGTGTCTTGCGTGTGTGTGTGTGTGCGCGCGCGCTCGTTCGTGCCGGGGGTGCGTGCGTGTGTGCACGTGCGTGCCGGGGGTGCGGGGGCTGGCTTCCCAGCGGGGCTGGCATCCCTCCTGAGATGGAATTAATCGATCAGCTGCCCCAGGGCGAGGCCCTCAAACCCCCACTCCCCACACCTCGTCCCGGGTGGGGGCTGCCTGATGAGGACAGTGGTCCTCTCAGCCAGACTGCGGCGGGAGCAGGGTGTGGCGTAGCGCTGGTCGCCTGCGGCCCGAGACCACACAGGAGGGCGAGTGAGCGGGACTCCATCTCAGTCAGCTCTGGGGCGCTGATGCTTGGTCCCGAGCACACGATCCATCAGGAGCCCCAACCCCTCTCCCGGCACTGATTCTCGCCGCCGGCCTCCGGTGTCACCTGTGCCGTCTGCGGCGGGGAGCTCTGAGAGCTGCGCTGAGCCGCGTGAGGGGCACCGAGGCGGTGCCCGCCACCCGCCTCTCGCCCGGCCCGACTCCCCTCAGAGCACCGAGACGCAGCTTCCGTCACTCCATCCCGGGGAAACAGAGAAATCTTGGCTCCTAAAAGTCCGAGAGACGTGGAGGGGAGGGTGTCCACCACGTAGGACAGTCCACGGGACAGTGGCTGGGAGGCTGTTTCTGCGCGGAGGGCGGGACAGACGGGCGGGAGGCTCCTCCAGGGGCCTGTTCCTTTCGTACCGTCTAGCCAGGCCGTTCTCAAGGCACGTTCCCTCGGCACTGCTGGCTCCCTGAGTTCAGGATTATTCTCAAGACGTGGCAGCACCTTTCCCAGAGGGGCTGGCATCCCTCCTGGCATCCCGCAGTGGCCCTCGGGGACGTGAGACAAAGGCAGCAGCTCCCGACCTCGTCTCCCTGCCTCTCGGGTGCGGCCCGAGGTGACTCTGCACAGCATCTCGTGGGGCGACGGTCTCTGCGCGCTGAGCTCGCGCCCACGTCACATTTCCTGCTCCTGGGACGACTCCCTGGCACGTGAGCCAGGTTGTTGGCAATGCAGAGAACGGGCGCGCTGGGAACTGCAGCCCTCTGCAGCACCTCGAGAATTCCCGAGTCCTGCAGCTCACGCCAGGAACGCGGCACCTTCCGACGGCGCCTGGAAGTTCTGGCAAGTGGGGACGAAGGCGAGAAAGAAGCGGCACGGCTGTCTGGAGAGGGTCCCCCTCAGACGTGTGCCAACCGCGGCCAGACGACAGTCCTGCAGGGGCTGCGCGGTGGGAAGGAGCAGGGCAGGTCGGGCTCGGTCACACCCACGGGCGCCAGGCTTCGGTGCCACCTGAGCTGGGTGTGGAGTCCCGAGAGAGCCCCCGGGACCCTGCCACCCACCTCGCCCCGCTCAGGAGCATCTGGCTCCTGGGAAACCCGACAGTGAAGCGTCTGCAGCCACCTCCAGCGCCCGGAGAGCGGGCATCCCCCCGTGCACGCAGGGAAAGGGCAGCCGCCAGGGCTCTAAGCAGGTCACACAGCACTGAGCACTGACCTCCGAGTCTTTCCCAACACACCCTACGGACAGACGGGATTCACCGTGAACCGGGCTCTCTGGAGCGCCCTGGTGACCTGATGTCAGGAAAAGGGTCCTGCAGCCCAAGGGGCCGCCAGCCGCCCGAGACTCCCCTGCCTCGGGGTGCACACAAGGGCGGACCTCAGCCAAGGTTCAGACACCGATGCCCGGCCCCCCTCCCGTGGAGAAGGAAGGGACGGCTCCTCCCGTTCCCACGATGCCTCTTCAATGCCCAGGTTCAAAGAGGCAGCGCGGAGTTGGTCTAAAGTTCTATTTTTAAAGCCCCTAACTTCTAGGCTCAAAAAAAAAAAAAAATTTCATCCAGTGAATTCATTGTCAGGTACATACACCACCTTCCCCCCCCCCCCCCCGACTCCATTTCACACTCGTTTCAAAGGCGAAGGATCTATAAAGACGCGCATAATACGGGCCATTCAAGTGGGCCAGCCCACGCTTGATGAATAATTAACAATGGCTCCCCTGGACCAGCAAGGCACCCTAAAACCGCCCGGCTCCGGCACACTGCCAAAGCCTTGCGAGGAGGCGCCTCTTTAAAGACGGTTTCTCCCCTCCCCGCCCGGCCGCAGTGGGCAGGTGGGAAGCGGCTTCAAAGTGAGAGTGGCAAGCGGAGGGGCGGGGGGACCCCTGTGGCCCCCACAGCGGGCCCGCCCCACGTGGCACCACGGAGAGTGTCTGTTCTGAGCCCGCCTGGGACAGCGGGCCCACTGTTGGGAGAAGGGGCCTGGCGGCCGGACGCGAGCGGTGACAGGCCTCGGCCCAGGCCAGTCTGACACGCATGGGCCCGGGGGGTCCCACAAGCTGCCGTCCCAGGGGGTCGGGCAGGGATGCTGAGCAGAGGGCCAGCACCCCTCAGCCCCGACAGGTGGGCCGGGATGAAGGAGCCCCTTGGGGAGCCCCCCACGAGGGCTGGGTCCCCCTCGAGCGCTGCGTGGTTTCCGTCCGGACGGGCCCAGGGCGGTGAGGCCGCTCGTGGTTCCGGCTAAACTGGACCGTGCCCGACGTCCCCGTGCACGCTCAGACCGGAGGACAGTGGTGTGGACGCGCAGACCAGCCCCGCCTGGGCGCACGGCGCTGGCCGGCTGCACCGCGAGAGGAGCCGAGTGGCGGTCAGGCCTCGTGGGCTGTGCGTCCTGCAAGGCCACCGGCCAGGAGGCGCTGAGCTCCAGTCGGAGTGTTTCATTTTATTCTAATTAAAATAAAATGATCTGGGGCCTGGAGCCATAGCACAGCGGGGAGGGCGTTTGCCTCGCACACGATCCCCGGCACCCCATCGGGTCCTCCGAGAACCGCCAGGAGTGATTCCCGAGTGCAGAGCCAGGAGTGATCCCTGAGCATCGCCGGGTATGTCCCACAAACAAACAAAAAGTTATTTTGGGTTTTGAGGCCATGTCTGGGGGTGCCGGGTGCGAGGCAAGCCCCTCGCTGTATTCTCTGGCCCCTTGGTTTAGATTTCACTGTTAAAATGACTCGGTTATTTGCGGGTAGGTGCTGGCCCACGCCTGGCGATGCCCAGGGGTCACTCCCGGTGGGGCTCAGGGGACTGGACCTGCTGCCGGGGATGGAACCAGGGTCGGCTGCGTGCTGGGCCGGCACTTAACTAATAACCCCTGTGCTGTCTCTCCGGCCCTTGTTATTATTGTTTTTGTTTTTATGCTTTTTGGGTCACACCCAGCACAGGGATCACTCCTGGCTCATGCACTCAGGAGTTACCCCTGGCGGTGCTCAGGGGACCCTATGGGATGCTGGGAATCAAACCCTGGTCGGCCGCATGTGAGGCAAATGCCCTCCCTGCTGTGCTATTGCTCCAGCTCCCTATTTAATTTTTAATATTTTTAATGTGACGCTGGGGCTGGAGCCCAGGGCCTCACGCTCGTCCCCAGAGCTGCCTGCAGCCGAGTCCCACCTCTGCACATCAGCCCGAGCCCCAGTTCCTTCAGACAGCGGCTTCCGGGGCAGGACACACCAGGAGCGGCGCTCGGCAGGCAGAGAAGCAGACGGAGTCTCAGCCTGAGGGGCTCCAGGCCTGCCCGGCACCCCACCCTCTCTCCTCTCTCTCTCTCCCTCCCTTCTGTAAGAATCTGTTTTCCCATCACCACCCTCCATCCAGGACCAAGCCCGTCACGCATCCATCCTTCCTCTTTCCCTCTTTCTTTCTCTGCTTTCACGGGAACCTGTTCTACCCAAGGCGCTCTCCTCCAGGAAGCCTGCCCATTTCCGGAGAGGAGAGGGACCCTGGGCCCCCACAGCCCCCGTACCCCTAAACTAAGGACACTGAAGCCCCGTGCTAGCCCCACGCCTGCGGCTCAGCCCCTGTCCCGCTGACCTTCCCGAGAACCGGCAGCTACAACCAAGGCAGCGGACCGGTGGTCTTCCACCGTCTACACCTGCAGACTGGTGGGTGATGAGCAGCATGGGAGAGACCCCAGCTCCGTCCCGGCTGGGGGTGGGCCTGGTGCCAGGGGCTCCGGCCGCCTCCTTCGGTGGGTGAAGGCGTGGCAGGCACCATCTCAGCGTTTGGGATGCCCCCGTTCACTGTGTTCCTAACACAGAGAGGTCAGTAGGGCCTAGCAGGGCGCTTGCCCGTCCACCCGGCTGGCCGGCTGGGCCCTGAGCTCCGTGCTCTATGACCTCTGCGGGCACCTGCCGCCCGCTGGCACGGGCGGGGAGGTGCAGGACGCCATCTGGAGCCGCCAGCAGCCACGGAGGAAAGGGGGTCCCGTGCCAACCCGTGACCTTCCTTCTCGACTTGACTTTTTCCTTTCTGGGCCCCTCTCCTCGCGTCCTCCCGCGTCCCCTCCGCGAGGCAGGCGGTGCGGGCTCGGGCCACGTCGAGGGGACTCAGACGTTTTTATTGCAAAAAGCCGTCTGGAAAACATGCAAAACAAAATCGCCGGCGTGCGAGGGAGCGAGATGGGGGGGGGGGACAAAGGGGCCCCTTCCCTTTGCTTATTGAGTTCACAGGCAGAACATGCGGCGCCGGCAGCAAGCGGCAGCTACACTAATTTTAAAGCCATAAACCGCTATCCAGTGCCCTGCGGCGAAGGACGACACTGGAGCCAGTGGCACCTAAATAAGACACGGTTCATTTACTTCGCAGCTTAGCCTAATGTAATCATCTGCGGATTCTTAGCCTAGAGTTGTAACGGGCAGAGAGCCGCCACCGCAGCCGGCCACGGCGGCGCTCGGAGCCATCGCGGGGGCCGAGGCGAGATGGCTGTTGATTAGAAAATTTTTCAGTTTTGACAAGCGCTTAATGAACATAAATCGCACCTTGATTGGTTTCCGTGTGGGGCCACGGGCGCACCTGAGGAGCGGCGGGGCCAGACCAGCACCCTCTCGGCCCGCAGCCCCGAGAGGCCAGGGCGCCCACCGGGGAGTGCCGGGGAGCGACCACCTGGCATGGCCCCAGTCGGAGCGACTGGCAGGGCTGCCAGGGACGCGGACCCGAGTGCACCAGGGATGAAGTGCTATGGCCCCTGCACCCTGGGATGGAGCCGGAGGTGGCTCAGGGCCCAGTGCTCAGGTCGGGGTTCGAGGGGCAAGGTCAGTGACTGACGGGCCTGCTCTGCAGCCCACTTCTGGGTGAGAGAAGGAAGGGCCGCTGCCCGGGGACCGAGGGCGAGACGCCCAGGGCCGGGGTTAGGGACTGGACGTGTCCTCCCGCATGGCCGTGCTCTGGCGGGTCTGGGGAGGACAGTGGACACAGAGCCACACCGCGGCCGGCAGCACCGCCTCCCCACACCGAGGGTCCCGCCGTGAGGATTCCTGGGCTGTCGGGGCCGCTCGGGTCCGTGCTGTGGCAGATCCACGAAGAACGATGCTCTTGTCCGACGCGGCAGCGGGAAGGACGAGGCCAGCGGCCTGCGGGTCTAGGGGCAGGCTGCACTCGGGCGGGGCTGGGCGGCCCACGGCAGCAGCGCAGGGGGGACCGGCCGTCGCTGGAGTGCCCGAGGTGAGTTCAGAGGAGCATGCATCGGGGCGAGCTGCACACACGGGGCTCCCGGGCGCAGACCCCCAGGAGGGAAAGAGGTTTGCCAGCTGGGAGCACAGAAGCACGGGCAGGCCGGGCACAGTGCAAGGTACGGATGCAGGTGTGTTTGCCAGGGACGCATACCAGGTGTGTGTGCAAGGGGTGTGCAGGTGTGTGTGCCAGGCGCATGTACCAGGCAGCACGTGCCAAGTATGCATACTGGGTGTGCGTGCCAGGTGTGTGTGCCAGGGGTGTGCAGGTGTGTGTGCCAGGCGCATGTACCAGGCAGCACGTGCCAGGTATGCATACTGGGTGTGTGTACCAGGTGTGTGTGCCAGGGGTGTGCAGGTGTGTGCCAGGGGCATGCAGGTATGTGTGCCAGGTGCATGTACCAGGCAGTACGTACCAAGTATGCATACTGGGTGTGCGTGCCAGGTGTACACGACAGGTGCATGTCCGTATATATGCCAAGTGTGCACCAGGTGTATCAGGTGCATGTGTCAGGCATGCATACTGGGTGTGTATACCAGGTGTGTATACCAAGTGTGTGTACCAGGGGTGTGTGCCAGGTGTGCGTGCCACTTGTATACCAGGTGTGTATGCTGTGTGTGTACCAGGTCTATGTGCCAGGCTGCACGTACCAAGTATGCATACTGGGTGTGTGCACCAGGTCCATGTGCCAAGCGTGTGTACCAGCTGTGTGTACCAGGCTGCAGGTACTTGGTGCGAGCCCAGGCAGCCGACTAGGCCACAGCACCATAAAGTCCTTGGCGTGACCTTCTGCTCCGAGCCGCCTGGCCCGTCCCCGAGGAACCCTGAGCACACACCTTTGTCAGCATGATGTCCGCCGTCCCGACGGCATGGTCCCGACACGGGAGATGGATGGGGGGCCGCTCAGCTGTGACGCCCCCTGGGCCCAGCTCTTTCTCATTATCCCCCTCATTCTCCCATCACGGTGCTCCCAAAGGCTCACGCTGAGGCGCACGCCAGGGCCCCTCGCCCGCCCCCGCCCCCATCCACAATCTGCGCAGGTCTCCCAGCCGGCTTAGGGCGCCCGCACCAGGACTGGGCACCTTGGGTGGACTCGAGGCGGTGGACTGGCGCTGGCCGGTCCTGCAGGGAGGGGAGCACCGGGCTCAGGTGGCCAGGATGTCTCAGCACCACCCTCCAACCCAGGGCCACGGCATGATGGGCCTGACCACAACCTCAAGAGGGAGGGACGAGGCAGTCTGACCGCCGGGCACTGGACCTGCAGTGACCACTGTGGGCCTGGACATCCCCTCGATGTTGAGCCATTAGCTGAGGGCTCAGGGATGACGTCAGAGACATGTGCTGGGTGCCTGGGCCTCACCTGTGACCCCCCCCACCTATGGGTGCAGGAGCTACCGGGGGCCTGGGGCCACACCAGTGACCCCCACCTGCCCCCCCACCCCTGACATCGGCGACACCAGCTCAGAATGTGGCGGCCGCCAGCGTGTCACTGAACTCACAGCTGGTGACAAATCCCGAGAAGACCCGGCCTGGCTGATGGTGGGCCCGACCACAAACAGGTGAGGGGAGCAGCCCCGACGCAGCCCCCGGGGCACGGGGCAGTCACACACAGGCCCCAGGGCACTCGGACGGAGCCCACTGGGCCCGAGTCCACAGCGCAGGCTCGGAGCTCACGTGGGCATTGAGACCCTCGGGGGGTGGACCTGCTCCCAACCCCAGAACCAGACCTTCGGGGCGCCCTGGGGACAACGAGGCCCCGGCTCTGTCCCACAAAGTGGGCGTGGGAGCGGAGGGCGGGGCCCTCGCTGCACCCCGTCTGTCTGTCCCTCTGAGCCGCTCCCTCGGGCGGGCGGGTGGGCGGGCATTCTGGGAGGCGAGAAACTAGTCCGAGAGGCCCGGGGTGCCCTGCGGGGCGCGGGTGGCTCTGACAGGGCCCACACTCACACCCATGCCCATGTGAGCCACGTGCTGCCCACGCAGCTCCAACGGGCCTGTGGAAACCACGTGGGCGCAGGCCACCCTGGGGGCGTGTCTGGACCCACGGGCGGGGCGTCGCTCGCGGGACACGGCAAAGCTCCCTCTCGCACTCACGGGGTGTCTGGAAGCTGGAAGGTCCCCGTGCCACGGCGACTCCGTTCCTGACGCGGCGTCTTACCCTGCACCGCGTCTCGCTCTCGGGGAAGTGGGACTCCGCTCTCGGGGGCCAGGACGAACCCAGGAGCCGTGAGCTGAAGCGGGTGCTCCTGCCCTCAGCGACGCCCCAGCCCTGACCAGGCTAGGAACTGCACCTGAGGCTCTGGGCCACGCCTGGCAGTGCCTGAGGGACCTTTATGTGACAGACGCGGGGACGGAACCGGGGCTGGCGGCAGGCACGGCTGCACCTCTTCCCGCACCATCTCCCCAGACCCGTGACTGCATCTCCCCCCACCCCTGGGAACGTGGCCGCCCCATGCGGCCAGAGGCACACAGGAGGGGAAGCAGCGCCCCGAGACTTCCTGATCAGAGCCCCTGGCCGGCTGCATTTGTGGGGCTCGACACAGTGGGGCAATGGATCCTGGAAGGGCGCGTGCCCATGGGAGACGCCGGGGGGGCAGGGAAAGTGGGGAGTCATTCCTCCCAATCACAACGCCTCTGTTCTTTTTTTAAAAAAGCATTTGTGGCGTTTTGGTTAGAAGCCCAGCATGGCACGAGGGGGTGTGTGTGTGTGTGTGTGTGTGTGTGTGTGTGTGTGTTGGGGGGAGGGCAGCAACCCCTGTCCACCTCCACCCAGGCCTGGCATGGCACGAGGATGTGTGTGTGTGTGTGTGTGTGTGTGTGTGTGTGTGTGTGTGTGTGTGTCGGGGGGGGGGGGGGGCAACGCCCTGTCCAGCTCCACCCACAGCCCTGCATGGTCCATTCCCGGCTCCCCACCCCTTCAGCCGCAAGATCAACCCTGCTTGTAAGTTCTACCCCCTCAAGACCACCCGTGAACAAACGCAGGCGCAGACCACTCCGCGTCCTCAGCTGCAGGACACAGCAGGCCACAGGGCCCAGTCCCGGGCCGAGTGTCCGCTTCCACCCGCCCCCCAGTACTCGCCCCTGTCCTCCGAGTCTCCCCTATGAAGCCTGGCACCCGGGGACAGGAGGGGACCAGAGCCAGGGCCGAGCGGTATGGGGCGACCCCTCCCGGGTGCCGCGCTCGCCAAGTGCCCCGAAGGCGGGCGGGCGGGCGGGCTCACTTACATGCAGGCTGGGGTGGTAGGTGAGCACCCCGTTGTCGCAGAGGGTGACGTACTTCTTCTTCCACTCCTTGTTCAGAGACTTGCCGCTCCGCTTCAGCAGCATGCCCTGCGGGAGAGGGGCCAAGCGTCAGTGCCCGTTGGCTGGTGCTGGGAGCGAACGCGGCCCAGCGTGGGCAGCGCTGTGTCCGGCCACCGCCCCACACGCCCAGACCAGTGCCCCGAGCCCTGTCCCTGCCCAGTGCGCAGGCGCCCCCCGTGCCCGACGCGTGGAGCGCTCACAGGGGGTGCAGACGGCGTGACCCCTCGGGAGGCACCTCGCACCCACGGGGCAGGGACAGGACAGCGGCCGGGGTGCCAGCGAGGGCCCAGCACAGCTGGGCAGGACCACCCCCGGCCGCGCGTCCGAGCCACTGCGGGAGACTGGCCGGAGGACGCCCCCCGCCCCACTCCGCGCGCGACACCCGTGTCCTCACCTCGTGTTTGCAAACAGGAGCATCTCCCTTCCCCAGCTCCCCCCACCCCCGATCCCTAATTTATTAGAAATGAAATCCCATTTGCAAACTTCGCACCAGCATTTAAGAGATGAATCGTGTATAATTTACTTTAATCCATTTTTAATGAAATCATATTAGGGCTCCGCGAAAGCCATTCGGCGCCGAGGCCCGCACACGGAAGCCGTGTAATCCAGGCGCCCTCGGATGACTGATGAGAATTTATTCTTGTTTTAACTACCAATTCCCAGCAAACCTCCTGCCTGGTTTCTCGGCTCTCCTGGGGCGGGGAAGCCGCAGCCGGCACGGAGCACTGCCAGCCGCGCACCCGCCGCCCCGCCCCCGCCCTCCGCCGCTGCCCCCCGTCCACTCCCAACTGCACAAGCCCTCGGCCTCGGCCAGAGCCCAGGCCCCGGCTCCAGCTGATCCCACACCCTGGAGAAGTTCGAGACTCTCTGCGCATCTCCGAGGCCGCCCCCCCGAAACTGCACACTTGGGGAGCGCAGAGAGGAACTGCGTGGGCCCTGGGGTGCAGCCCAGCCCGTGACCAGACCGTGTCAGGGTCGTGAGTCGGCCCGGGACCCCGACTGCCCCGGGGCACGGTGTCCGAGCAAACGGGACCGTCGAGTTTGACAGGAGCAAAAACGCTGCGAGAGATGAGCCAGAGGAAACCGAGGCTGGGGTCTCTGGGTCCTTAGGCCCCACACACCCGGCAGGCGCCCGGGCCGGCGGCCGCGGACACGGGCGTGGCACGTCCCACTCACTCCACAGAGAAGCGGAGCACGGAGCATGGACAGCGCTCAAAACGGCGAGCCCCGCACAGTGCTGACTCTCTCCATCTCTCCCTCCCTCTCCTTCCCTCTCTCCCTTTCTCCGTCTCTCCTTACCTCTCTCTCTCCCTCTCTCCTTTTCTCTCTCTCGCTCCCTCCCTCTCTCCTCCTCATTCTCTCTCCCTCTCCCTCCCTCTCTCTTTCTCCCTCCCTCCCTCTCTCCAGTTCTCCCACAAGTTCTGTGGTTTTCCACTCCCGTTCCAGATGGCACTGGGACAACCCCAGGGCCCTGTCTTGTGGGCTGACTGTCAGAGCTGACGGTTCCGGAGAGCTGACCCCCTGCATCGCTCGACTTGCAGGCCACAGAGGGACACTCACGCCTCCGGTGGGCTTGCGATGCTTCTGTGAGCCCGAAGTATGTACGCCCTCTGCCCGGTGGAGGCAGAAGGGCTGTTCCACCCAACTATCTTTCCTTCCCTTCATCCGCCTACCGCACCCATCCACCCCTCTGTCCAGCCATCCACGCCCCCCGTGTAACCCTCCATCCACCAACCCAGCCACCCAACACCCAACGCCCATCATCCACCCACCCATTATCCATCCATCCAACCATCCATCCATCCTTCATCCATTCATCCATCCACTCATCCATCATCCATCCTCTCCCTTCCTCAGCCCATCTCCCACCCATTCATCTACCTACCTGCCCTTCCTTTTGTTCATCTATCCATCCCTCCCTCCCTCCATCTTCCCATTAATCATCCACGAACGTATCCATCCATCCATCCTTCCATCCATCCTTTTATCCATCCATCCATCCATCCTTCCATCCATCCTTTTATCCATCCATCCATCCATCCATCCATCCATCCATCCATCCATCCATCCATCCTTCCTTCCGCCATCATTCTTCCTTCCTCAGTCCACCTTCCATCTAGCCACTCACCCTTTCATTCTTCACCTATCAGCCGCCTGTCTGTCTGTCTGTCCGTCCATCTTGCCGAGGTAACGCAAGTACTACCAGGCTGTGCTTTGCGGCCCCATCCCCCATGGCCCCAGCTCTGCGGCCAGCCCGCCCGGGGCTGGGCTGGGCTGGCTTTTCCCTGTCCGGGCTTGTTCCTCAGGAGAGAATCCCAGCAGCGGGCGAGGCGCAGCCGAGTGACAAAGCTTCCGCTGGACCGCCAGTGGGGCGGCTCTCGGGGGACGACGCCCCTTCTGCTTTCCTCTTTATTTTACTTTTTGGCTTCAACTCATTGTGAACGCTGATTAAAAGAATCCACCGCAAGAGAGAACCGAGCATGTTAAGGTGTCGGAGACGATGCCCCAAGATGAACTACGTGCCCTGACTGTGCCACACTCTGTGAGTCCCTGTCCGTGCCCTCCCCGGGACCCCGCGGGCGGGGCCTGGTTCCTGACTCTGGGACGTCTTGGAGAGGAAGCTCACCCCACGTG
This sequence comes from Sorex araneus, assembly GCF_027595985.1. Classification (NCBI taxonomy): domain Eukaryota; kingdom Metazoa; phylum Chordata; class Mammalia; order Eulipotyphla; family Soricidae; genus Sorex; species Sorex araneus. The sequence goes on along the minus strand of NC_073313.1, from coordinate 267,029,958 downwards.
CATTTACTTCTGGGGGCCACGGAGGAGCCCCGAGGCCCTAGCGCGCTACCCCGACACAGTCTTTCCTGGCCTCTCCCCAGGCTCTGCCAGTGGGGGGCGCTCCCTCGCAAGCAGCCAGCACCCGCAGTGGGCCTGGTCTACCGAGGCAGCCAGAACCTTCCAGAACCCTGGCGTCTGGGCAGAGTCCCCCTGCGGCGCCGCGTGTCTCGCTCAGCAGCACCGGCCCCTCCCCCACAGGTCGCTGCGGGTCGCAGAGCGAGGCCGGGGCCCGCCGCCCGCCAGACAGGGCGCCCGGGGCCTGGCGGCACTGTGGGGGGCTGTGAGCCTAAGCCTTCCTGAGCGCGTGTCGCCCGGGGCCAGGCCCGCGCTGCCCACACGTCAGGATGGGTCACGGTCTCCCGACAGGCAAGTGCTCCGGTTCCCATGGAAACACTATTCACTCCACAACCACGCCGGCTGCAAGGGCTGGCAGGCTGGCAAGCACGGGCACGGGGCTCCAGCCCGGCACGGCGTGACCTCCTGGAACTGCCCTGGTGCCCCCCACCACCCAGCACCACTGGGGGCCCACGGCGAGTCAGGTGTGGACGCTGCCCCACTCTCCGGAAGGGCCACCACTGCTGTCCACACAGCGGGCAGGGGTGCCGGGGCACCGTGCCAGCTGGGCACAGGGTGCACAGGGCGCTCGCCGGCCGCCAGGACTGGGGTGTCACTGTGTCCTTGCCGGCCTCAGCTGCTGGGGGGCGCAGGGGGAAATGCCCCTCGGGGTAGCGGGAAAGCCCTGCGTGCCCAGAGGGCGTGAGGGCGAGGCTGCCAGGGGCGCTGCCCGCCGGCAGCTGGCAGAGGCCGCAGGAAGGGGTCCAGGCTGAGCAGGCCGCCCCCCAATGCCCCCCAGTGTCTGGTGCGGCCCGGCCGGCTGAGGCTGGATCTGAGGAATCTGGAGGAAAGGCGCTTCGGGGTGGCGGTGGGGCGAGTGTTTCCTGCAGGAAACTAGAATTTCCGACTCACCCCCCCCCACCAGACCTGAACTTTGAGAGTAACCCTGTCCCCCTCCCCGTCCCCGTCCGCCGTGGGCCGGGCTCGGCTGGTGGCCCCTGTCTGCCACCTCAGAACCGCCCTCGGGGGCCCAGGGTGGTCTGGGTTCTGCCGGAGCCGCTGGGGGGAGGGGCCCGCAGGATGCCCACCGGCGTCTAAGGGGCTGAAGGACAATAGGCAGTTCACCACGGCGACGGCCTTGCATGCGGCTGGCTCTGGTTCGATCCCCAGCACCTTCAAGTCCCCCCAGGAGTGACCCCCGAGCGCCCAGCCAGGTGGGGCCCCAAAACCAAGCCAAAGCAGGCCTCGGGGCTCCGGGCCTAAGCACAGCAAGAAGCCGGCTGAGGGGGCCACGGAGCCGCCACACAGTACGGTGCCCAGGGGCCAGGGCAGCAGAGGCGAGGGCCAAGCACAGCGCCCTGGCCGCCCGCGGGCACAGCAGGCAGGTGACACTGTCCATGCCCTCGCCTGCACGGCAGCCCTCCGTGCTCACCCTGCCCGTGGTGTGCCCACGTGTGCATGGGGTGTGCGCGTGTGTCTGTGTGCGCGTGTGTGTGCATGTGCTCATGTCTCTGTGCATGTGCCAGATGCACACCGCATGCCTGTGTGTGTATACATGGACCTCCACACATGGAAGCACACGTGTCTGCGGGTTATGTGGACACACATGTGGCCACACGTGTGCCTGTGCACGTGTGTGTGCGTGTGCACAGAGAGTGTGCCCGTGACTCTGGAGGCAGCGGGCGTCAGGTGGGGGCTGCTGCGGTGAGCGCTGAGCCCACAGGCCGCGCGCCTGATGTGTCTCTGGACAGCCAGCCGGGCTGGAGGCAGACTGGGAGCTCAGAGGCCGAGGAGGAGGGACGGACAGACAGACAGACAGACCAGGCTCGGAGCGGGGGCCAGGCTCAGCAGCTCCTGGGGCGCCCCTGCCCATGGTCCCCAGACCCTCTCGGTTTAGCCAATACATGTGGCAGGAACGACGCGGCCTGAAGGGTCTGGGGGCTGCTTCATCTCCCGCGGAGGGGGCCAGGCTGCCCCGTAACACACGAACTCTCCTGCTGGGCGCTGGGAGGGGCCCCGGGAGGGCCGATGAGCCCCGGACGGCCAGGAACAGCCCCACGCAGCAGGGGAGAAGCAGGACCCCCGAGGCTGTCCCAGACGGCAACTATCTCTCCCCGGTGACTGCAGGACTCCCAGCCACAGCATCGCCACAAACGGGCCACACCCACCAGTGTCGGGGTCGCTCCTGGCGGGCCCCTAGGTGGTGGCAGCGGACTAACCTGGGCTGGGCTGTGTGCAAGGCAGTGCCCAAGCCGCTGCGCCCGCTCTCTGGCCCTTCCGAGGCTGTGAGGGGGAGCGGCCGTGTTTGGGCTCACGGCCAGGGATGGAGAAGACAGCCAGCAGGGGACGTCACAGCAGCGGTGGCCGGGGCCGGGGCCAAGGCTTGGCAACTTTCTTGAAATCAGCCCACACAAGGGCCAGGACGACTGCCCCACGGTTGGCAGCTGCCTCATGAGCGGGGGGAGAAGGCGGCTGGGGTGGAGAAGGGGTCACTGAGTCAGTGAGGGTTGGAGGGATGCTCGGGAGGGGAGGTGTGTGCTGAGAGTAGGTGAAGGACCAGACGTGACGGCCTCCCAGTGTCTGTATTGAAAACCATCCTGCCCACAGTGGAGAGAGTCTGGGGGAGACTGTCTGCCATGGAGGCAGGGGGAGGGCTGGAAAGGGGGGGGACACTGGGGACAGGGGTGGTGGGGAACGTGCCCTGGTGGAGGGGTGGGTGTTGGATCATCGTGTGACTGAAACTCAAACATGGAAGCTCGTAACCATAGCTCACGGTGATTCAATTTAAAAAAAAAAATAAAAAGAAATTTAAAAAAATAAAAGAAACCAGCCCACGGCTGACCCCCTACCCCCTGCCCCACCCCCAGCCCAGCTGGAAGCTTCTGTGTCTACACTCGCTCGCACGCACCACAGCTACAGGGACCCTCTGTCCCGGGGCGGCACACGGGGCTCTGCTCCTGTCGCCCTGTTCCCGCACACACGCGGCAGGAGCAGCTTTCTGAGGTCTGCAGCCAGACCAGCCCCGCCCCGACCAGCGCGGCGGCACTGGCTTCCCCGTGACCTCTGCATGAGTCGGGGGGTCTCTGCCTCGTCCCGAGAGGTCACGGAAAGCCAAAAGCAACGCGGAGTGCACGAGCTTTAAATAACTTACAAAGTTAACGTAACGAATGGACGCGCAATCTGAAACCCATCACTCAGTGCTCGCGCAGCCCCAAGCCGTGATGAAACACCACTCATAAATTTATATTAAAACGCAGCTCGTAGCAATTATTTACCCATGGAGCTTCACAGGCTGCGCCGGGGACCGGGGTCTCGGCCAGGCGGGTCCCCCTGTGTTGCGAGGCGGAGGGCCGTGCTGGGGGTGGTGGGGGTGCTCGGGGGCTGGGGCGCCGTGTGGAGGTGGGCTTGGAGGAAGGACGGGGCGCCCGGGCACGGCCCCGGGGAGGCAGAGTCTCTCACCGGCCAACGTGGAGGACGAGGGGTGAGGGGAGCAGAAGGGGTCGGCGGGGACAGAACCGGAACCGGAACCTGCCTGTCACGGGAGAGGGGGTGCCAGCGGGGTCTGAGAAACCCAGCTGGGGGCCCTGGGCCCCCGGCACCCCGAGATCCTCCAAGCAGCGCTGGGAGTGGCCGGGAGCACAGAGCCAGGGGTAGCCCCCGGCCCCCACCCGGTATCACGCCACTTACTGCTGGGAGACGCCTTCCTCCCCCGAACTCTTCTCCCACGGCCCAGGGGCTTTCAAGGAGAAATGAGGGGCTGGAGCGACAGCACAGCGGGGAGGGCGTTTGCCTTATACACAGGTGACCTGGGTTCAATTCCCAGCATCCCATAGGGTCCCCCGAGCACTGCCAGGAGTGATTCCCGATGCAGAGCCAGGAGTAACACCTGAGCATCATTGGTGTGACCCAAAAAGCAAAAAAAAAAAAAAAGAGAGAGAGAGAAAGAAACAAGGTGGTCTGCGGAGCCGGGCTCGAGACCCCGCACTGGCTCACACAGACGCTCGGGAAGGGGGGCCGGATGCTCCAGGCATCGTTCACCGGCCCCAGAGCGTGGGGTGGGGGGGCTCCATCTCACGGTCAGCGGGTTACCTGACCCGAGATCCAACGCTTCCCTGTGACGGGCTGGGACTGGGTCTGGTCTCTGCTAACCCGGGGAAAGGTCGCTGGGTGAGGGCAGGGCTGGGACCCGCCTTGGAGGGGGAAGGTGTCCCTGCTGCCCCCATCAGCACCATAGCAAGCCACCCCCGGCCACGGAGAGGCCGTGCTGGCCCCGGCCTCTGGGGGGCGCGCTCGTCACTGCAGGTGGGGCAAAAGCCTCTTCTGGGCGTGGCTGGGACCTTGTGGCCAGAGGCTGCCTCGGTGGCACCTCCAGGCCGGTGCCTGCTGCCACCTTCTCTCATGAGTTGGGGGTCCTGGGAGGTGGGGTGGGGGGAAGAGTGCTGTCCGCAGGGGTGAAGCCCCGAGGGAGGCAGCAGGTGGGAAGCGCTGTCCCCAGGGGGGTCCCGGGCCCCTGACACTGCGGGCAGTTCCCAGGACACGGGCACAGGTGCCGGCCCGGGAGGAAGGTGGGAGGGGGGGCAGCGGCTGCGGAGCGTATGGGGGTCTCCCACCGCTCCCACGCCCCGCCCCGCGCGGGCGAGCGCGGCGTCCGTCCCTGCGCCGGGGACAGGGTACAAAGGGTTACACTTTAATTGAGCTGTCAGCAGCCCCCACCACCCGAGAAGGCCCCGATTACGCGGTGGGGTGAGTGCCACGCTTGTTACTGTGCGTGCCCTATTTGCGAAACCCAAACCCGCGCCACACACAGGTCAGCGCACCCGGCGACCTTCCTGTCATTAGCGGGCCTCTTCCTCCCGCACCGCTGAGAAAATCACACGGCCAGCCTTCAAAGGGCCGGCCCGGACTGTATTCCACCAGGAGCTAATCACCCACAAATCCAGCTCAAATGGCAGTAATTGGCTAAACTGGCCTCCTCTCCAGAGCACAGCAGTAATTTGGGATAATAAAGCCCGGAATTATTCAGCCAACTGCCCCGAAATGCATGCTTTCTGACCGACACACTTCACATTTTAATAATGACGGACACAGAAGCCAATTTAACGCCGTGGCCACCGAGACACACGGCCGGCGGCGATAATGGGGCGGAAGCAGGGGGAAGAAAGTTTGGGTTTTGCTTTTTCCCCCCCATTTTTGATTCCGACGAACGCTCCTGAGTCAGACCCGCTTTGGGCCAAGTTCACCCTATCAAGCTCCGACGGGGCCAGACAAACCCTGAACACGGGCCGAAAAGGCACGGGGCCTCCAGATATTGGGGTACAAGACCCTCCCCCAAAGGAAAACAAGGGAAAGAAATGAGAGAAAAATGATCCCCTGCCCGAGACCCCCTGAAGGTGACAGGGGCACCAGCCCGGCTGTTTCCTTTTCCGCCCCGTCTCTCGTCTCTTCCGGTCTCGGGCTCTGGGCAGTCCATCCTCCCCGCCACCCGCACCAGCCAAGGACCCAGGGGCCCGCCGGGCCGCCCAGTGAGCGGGAAGGGGGGCCTCAGGCAGGCGGCCACACGGGGACCCCCGCCAAAGGGCGAGAGAACCGTGGCTGCTCCTGGGCCCAAGCAAGGAGCCTGGCGTGGAGGCCGCTGTCCCTTATGGCGGGAGCGGGCCGCGGGCACGGAGGCTTGGGGGCCAGGCCTGGGCACAGGCAGAGCGCGGGCCCTGCGGTCTGCAGAGGGGCTGCCCGCCCACTCTGCTCACTGGCACTCGAACCCGGGATTCCTGCCGTCCTGGGAAGCACAAGCTTCCCCCCCCGCCCCGCCTTTTGGTATTTTGGGCCACACCTGGCGGTGCTCGGGGCTGGAGCGACAGCACAGCGGGGAGGGCGTTTGCCTTGCACACGGCCGACCTGGGTTCGATTCCCAGCATCCCATAGGGTCCCCCGAGCACTGCCAGGAGTAACCCCTGAACAACAACAGCAACAAAACCAAAGATCACCTGGTGGTGCTCACATGGGCCCTTGTTTCCGGTAACCTGACCAGGGGCCCAGGTGGCAAACAGGCCGGATGGGTGGAGGGGTCTCGAGCACAGGGAGGGGCCCTGGCTACCTGGCCCACCGCACAAACGGCTCTCACCCCTGCACTGCCGGTCAGTCGGATGAGGAACCAGCCCAGGAGAACCACATGGCCATGGCGGGCAGGGCCGGGACTCTGGGTGTGGAGACGGAGTTCTCACCTGGGGCCTGGGCATTCCCCCCTCCCCCCCAGAGCAGGGGGCATCTGAGCAGGCTCCCACTCTCGTGTTGGGCAGTGGACGCAGCCTTCCTCCCGCCCCGACTCCCTGTGGGCCCCAGCACTGGCCTGAGCCCGCAGGGCGCAGGGGCCTCTGCTCGGCCCGACCAACGGCTCTAGGGGCACCCTCGAGGGCTTGGCCCGGGGGAGGTCTGGAGGTCTGGGTTGATCCCGGCACCGTCAGGTCCCTGAGCACCTCTGGGTGTCCCGTCCATCCTGTCCCAGCAGTAACAGGGTGACGAGTCCTTCTGGCCGCTCCTGGTCAAGCTTTGCGGCTCCCCCCCCCCCCCCCCGCCACCGCCACCGCCTTCCCCCTCCCGGGCCATCTGGGGCTCGGGGCCCTGGCGGCAGCCCCGGGCCGTGTGGGCCGGGCCTGAGGGCAGAGGCTGGGCCACCCGAGTGCCGCCGGTCTAGGAGCAGGCAGACACATTCCCTCCAAAAGTGACCATGCAACAGCCGCTCCCATCACTGGGTTCCTTGGGGGTTTCCCCTGCCGTGAAGAGCCAGTTTCTAGGCCGACCACGCGGGACGGCCTTCACGGCGGGGCCTCGAGGTGTGGCACCCTCAGGGCCGTGTCTTCTTGGGTACGGTCACCTGCCACATGCCAGGGCCCGCGACACTGGCAGTCTGCGGGGGAGGGGACCCTCCTCTCTTGGAGCTGCTGAATAAAGATCCCGCAAAGATCCTTAGGCCCACCAGATCACGGCGCTCCGGCGGGGTGGGGCCCAAACAGTCATTTGTGTTTCTGTTTTGTTTCTGAGCCACACCTGGCAACGCTCAGGGGTCACTCCTGGCTCTGTGCTCAGGGATGACTCCTGGTGCTGTGCTCAGGGGTTACTCCTGGCTCTGTGCTCAGGGGTCACTCCTGGCTCTGTGCTCAGGGGTCACTCCTGGTGCTGTGCTCAGGGGTCACTCCTGGCTCTGTGCTCAGGGGTCACTCCTGGTGCTGTGCTCCGGGGTTACTCCTGGTGCTGTGCTCAGGGGTTACTCCCAACGGTGCTCAGGGGACCACCTGGTGCTGGGGATCAAGCCCGGACCTCCAGCCGCGCTCGGCCCACCCAACTCTCCTGCCCATCACAGTCACTTCAGAGTCCTGCTGTGTCTGGGATGAAGCCGATGCCTCCTCTCCAAGGCATTGGCTGGGTCTACCATGCCAGGAGGAACACCAGACCGTGGCCTGGGCCTGGTCTGTGGGTCCCCCGGGAGGAAAGGCGGCTGCCGGGGCTGGAGCCAACGCCCGTTCCTCCTGCAGCGTGAGACCCAGAACCACCCAGGCACCGCGCCTGCCACACCAGCGGCTGCCACCGGGGGCGCGAGCGAGCGAGCGAGGTGAAGCACCAACAGCAGGGGGGAGGGGAGGGCGGCGCGAATCTTCCCAAGGGTGGGTGGGGGACTTGCATGCACAGATGAAGGGGACAGGGGCCAGGGGCGTTGGGCAGAGTGCGTGGGCCCACACCCTCGAGGCAGACTGTCATTGGTGGAGACGCCAGGAGACGCGGGAACAGAAACGAGCCCCCCTCCCCGGCCCCCGTGGAGTGGATCTGAGCCGTGAGACCCGCCGCTCGCAGTGCGCTCAGAGCCGGTGGCCCAGCCAGGAGGACAGGGCCGGGGGTCCACGCACCCTCCGGACCAGCACAGCGGCCCCCAGAGGGGTGACTCTTAATCGGGACACGTTAATGATGAAACACTGCAAATATTGTGTCAGCAAGTTAAAAATGGCCTTGTTGTTCCCACCCCGAGTCCTCGTACCGCTCTCATAAAGCACTGTATTTCATGCCCCATTTACTGTAACATATTAGCGGCTTCAGCCAGGAAGTAACAATTGTCTCCTCGCCAGTGCGGTATGGGGTGGGGGCGGGGGCCTCCACAGAGGGAGGGACGGAGGGGGCCACCGACAGGATGGAACCAGCACCCGTCTGTGCCGTAGCAGATACAGTCTCAGAGAGCACATTAAAACATGTACTTGTGTGTGTGTGTGTGTGTGTGTGTGTGTGTTGGGGGAGCACACCTGGAGGTGCTCAGGGCTGACTCCTGGCTCCGTGCTCAGGGATCACTCCCAGGGGGGTTCAAGGGACCCAGAGGGTTTGGAGATTGAACCCAGGGTAGCTGCGCACGAGGGAGTCCATTACCCGCAGTACCTCCCTCCCGCCGCTCCCTCCCTAATTCACTTTTAATTTTTTTGTTTTGTACCAGGGGTCACAGTCCCGGAGACGCTCGGCCAGAGGGGCAGAGATGGGCAGTGCGGCGCTCGGGGGCGGGCACCAGGACCACACCCAGTGCCAGGGATCAAACCTGGGGCCTTGCAGCTGGTCACAGACCCCAAGGCCCGAACAGGTCATTTCTCAAGCGCTCCCAATCGAAAGCCTGGCTGACATGTTGTTTTTCATTTAATTATTCACGTGCTCAAAACGAAGGCCGGGGAGCTGGAGTCTTCGTGGGAGCTGGTGATGGATTCCCTTCCCCATTAAAATGTCAGAAATATTTATTAGGACCCAAACGGGCAGTGACAAGGACCTTCCCTGCGCTGAGCAGACGCGGGGCGCCTTGGTGAGTGCTGAGGCTGGACCGTGGGCCAGCTCCAGGCCGAGCCCAGGGTCCCACCCACACCTGAGGAGGACAGCGGAGAGGGCGCCTGCCAGGGCATCCAGCCCCCGGCACCCCAGCACGGCCAGGAGTGACCCCTGGGCACCGCCGGGTGTGGGCCCCTCACCCCCAATAAAGCAAAAGGAAAAACAAACAAATGTTCCCCCCCCCCCGCCCAGGGACGAAGCGTGCAGGGCTGAGGGGGCTCAGGGAGAGCCCTGCGGGCGGCCATGGGCTTCCGAGAGGGGGAAGCTGAGTCGTGGGTGGGCTTCAATGATCGTTTCCTGAAGTCGGGCAGACAAGGGACTTCAGGCCCAGGCGTCAAGCCAGCCTCGAGGACGTGGAGACGCCACCGTGGAGCCAGGGCAGGTCCAGGCGGCTGTCCCCGACCGACCAGTCGGCACCGAACACAGCCAGTGTCAGGCATGTCTGACGTGCCCCGCCGGACGCAACGGAGAGGAGGAAGCGGTGAGGAGAAGGGGGAGGAAGGGGTGAGCCCCAACCTCTCTTCAGGGTGTCAGAGAGAAGCTGTCGGAAGGCAGGGGCGAGGAAGGGCGGGGAGTGCGCTGGAGCCTTGCCCCACCAGGAGTGGCCCCTGAGCACGGTTGGGCGTGGCCCCCACGAACATCCGCACGCTGCCACGGCCACGGGCAGTGGAGGGCCAGGGGTGCGCGGCCGCCTGGGTCTGTCTCAGCACCTGGAAGTTCGATGCTTGGTGACCCCGAAGGCACCCGAGGGCCCCAGCAGCAACGGCCGTGTCCTCGGGCCAAGCAGCCAATCACCCCCCTGGACGGCGGGGAACCTCGGGGTGGCACCCCAGGCTCCTGAGCACTGGAAAGAAGCCCCCTCACAAAAGCAGCGAGGAGGCCACTGGGGTGGGGTGCGGGTCCGTGATCGGGAACCTCAGACCCCCGGCGGCCGCCCTGCCCTGCCCCGCTCAGGGTGAGGCTGAGCCCCTCCCCACCCCACCCCCGCACCCCTCCAGGTCCCGTGGCTTCGGAGCTGCAGCAGCTTCTAGGGCGACCTCGGGACTGGCTCGGGGGCCTGCTTCACGCCCACTGCAGGGGGGGAGTTTGGTTTTTGTTCTTTTGGGCCACACCCAGCGGTGCTCGGGCTGACCTGACCAGGAGAGCCGGGGCGGGATCCGGGTGGGCTGCGGGCAAGGCCAGCGCCCTCCGCCCCGCAGTTTGGAAGCTGCTGCGGGTGGGGGCTCAGCGCCGACTTCTGGCCCTGCACCCAGGAATCACTTCCGGGGGGTTTGCGGGACCCATATTCGTGCCGGGGAATCGAACCCTGGTCGGCTGCACGCAAGGCAAGGGCTGACAGCTCTAGCATCTCTCGGGCCCTCGGAAGCGTGGTGCCTGGATCAGAGTAACGCCGTGGGGGAAGAGAATTCCTGTTTCTCGGTGCTCAGCCGGCTGTGGAGATGCCGTCGGGCTTAAACGCGCTTGGGGAGAGGGGCAGTGAGGTGAGGTGCTCGCACGGGCCCACTGGGGTCCTTCCTGGGGGGGGGCCCTGGAGGGCAGAGGGGTTTCTGGACTCCAGGCTGCGGGCGCCCCACCCTGCATCTCCCGGCAGGTAACCCCGCCCCCTGGAAGTTCTCCCCGAAGTTCTCGGGGGCGGCAGGGGAGTTAATAGCAAACAGTATGTGTAAGCGAGCGCACGGCGCCCGAGAACAGCTAATGGAATCTGATGCTGCCTTTAATTTTAATGAACAAAGTTGCCAATAGCGACAGCCTGTCAGCGGCCGCCGAGCCCCATTAATAAAAGCCGAGACAACATTAGTGCCCCGCGTCAGGACAAAGGGTTCCCCCGCTTCACGCTGGGCTAAATTGGCTGCCCAATTTTTCTTAAGTGTCCGTTCTATTTAGAAGACAATTTATTAATTTTTGCCATTCATTGTCAGCTGACAGGCCATCATTTTGCAGCCCGAATTTGAGATGAAAACTAATTGAAGAGACTGGCAGTATTTATGAGGGTATTATTTGTCAATTACGCGGCAACGACTCCCCGCGACCGCCAACTTTGCAGACCCCCGTTCTTGAGGTGAGGCCCGTGACTGCTGGCGTTAAAATATGAGCGAGCGTCTCCCCGGCCATCAGCTCATCAATTTCCGCGGCGTGGAGAGAAACCACCTTCCGGGAGGGAAGGGCCGAGCGCGGGAGAGGAGCCCGCCTCGCCTCCTGACAAAGGGCAGCGACACGCAACGCGGGCCGGGCCCGTGGCGGGGCAGGGCGTTCGCCGGGAAACGGTCCCGCTCCTTCTTTTTTAATTACCCCAAGTCATGACGACGACTTCGACGACCGACTTCCTTAACTGTATCCAGCCTGAACAATCACCTCCTCTCCTCTGCAGATTAAAAGTAATAATAAACTCGAGCAGATGCACGGGCCCTGCCGACCAACCTGCCAGCCCCCAGGCTCAGCGTCTCGGGGGAGACACAAAGCCTTGGAACAGAGAGAGATTTTTATTATTTTACTGGGCGACGGGTGGTGCTCAGAGCTTACGCCTGGCTGTGCTCGGGACCGTGTGTGGTGCCGGGGATCGAACCTGGGCTGATGTGTGCAGGGGCGCTGCTGTCCCCCGCGGCCCTGGCTCAGCCTGGCAGAGGTGTCCAGAGCCCTGGAGTGAGGAGTCTGATAAACACGTGTCCAGAGTGCAGCCTCCAAGGGGACAGTGCTCCCCTGCTTTCTGGACGCCCCTACCGGACCCCACGCTCAGCCCAGAGCCTCTGCTCCACCAACCACAGCCCGGTCAGACGTAGTGGCGTGGCTGGCACTGCCGACCGAGCTGCCCGCGGGAGGGGGTGAGGGCAAAGGGGCACGCCCGCAGGGGCTCGATCTGGACCGAGGCTTGGCCAAAGGTCAAGGTCATTCGAAACGTGTTTCCCCAAACGGGCTCTTCTCACGAGAGGAGGGAGACGAGCTGGACAGAGCGGTCAGGACAGAGTCCACGGGACGGTCTAACACTGACGCTGGCCCAGAGAACCAGGAGAAACATCAGTGGCCACCAGGCCATCCCAGGCCCTTTCTTTTCTTCTTTTTTTAAAATTTATTTTATTTTATTTTATTTTATTTTTTTCCTTTTTGGGTCACACCCGGCAATGCTCAGGGATGTCTCCTGGCTCTGCACTCAGGAGTTGCTCCGGGCAGTGCTTGGGGGACCACAGGGGATGCCGGGGATTGAACCCAGGTCAGCTGCATCCAAGGCAAATGCCCTACCTGCTGGGCTGTCGCTCCGGCCCTCCCAGGCCCTTTCTTGATAGCTGGCCGGGACACTGACCACTCAGAAAAGCTTCTCCCTTGGCCCACCCTGCTCCTCTCCGACTGTCAACAACTGAACATGCCAAAGCCGGGGGGTGGGGGGGGAGGACAGCGCACGGGTGGGGCCGACACTGGGCACCTCGGGGCATCGGGGCACCTGCACTGGGGTCAGGGCCATGAGGGCCGGTGGGCTCAGAATCTGGGTGGCCCTGGGGGACAGGCCTGCCAGCTGGCATAGCCAGCCAGGCTGGACGGGTGTCAGGGCGAGACTTCCCGCCAGGGGCACTGCCTGCTAGTGGACACACACGCACCCTGGATCCGGGACGTGGGCTGGAAACTGAGTCTTGCAGGCGCCTCCCGGGCCGGCAGCGAGAGACCACACAGGACGCTGGGCAGGGCCACCTTGGGGAGACGGCCCAGAAGGGTCACTGCGGGGAGACCGCCCAGGGCTCCGTCCAGGGAGGGTCACCACGGGGAGTCCTCCTGCACCAACCTCGGCCTGCAGGGCTCCGGGTCTCGGGGGGCTTCCCAGGGCGTGTCCCCCCTATCGGGGGCTGGCTCCGGGGGGCCCGGGTGCCCTGGCGCTGGCTTGGGGCGGCCTGGCAGGTGGGCCCTGGGGTGCCCCGAAGGCAGTTTCTGGGGCTCCTGGCCATGGTTTCTGTGGCCTCGGCCCCCTGAGGTCAGGGAACTCCGGGCCTGGGGGCTCAGTGCAGGGGAGCAGGAGCACGTTGGGCATGAGTGAGACCCTCCAGGGAACTCCGAGTCCGGGTCAGCCCCTCCCTCACGCACACGTCCAGGGCCTCTGGCGACCACCTGCCCCTGACCATGAGCAGGGCCCCGTGGTCCCGGCTGTGCTGGGCTGGCTGGGGGCAGGGTGGGTCCCCCGGGTCACTGACACCTGGACCCCCCCGTCCCACCCACCTCGTCCCAGGAGCCTCCAAATCTCAGCCCCTGCTCCCCGCCAGACGGTGCCAGGGCTGCCGCCGGGCCCGGCCCGGCCACCGAAAGAGAAGCAACTCGGGGTCCCGAGGCGACTCCGCCACAGCCCCCGGGGTCGACACGGGGGTGGGAAGATCCGGGATTTCCCAGGAGCCTCCACGGCCAGCAGCGTCCCCGCTCCTCTGGGACCAGTGGGCTCCGCTCCCCGGGGCGGGGGACCAGGGCCCTTTGGGAGCCCCCGCAGACGGGCCCCTCTCGGCCTGTCACCTGTGACTCAGAGGCCTCCTGTGTTCATTGTGGCGTGTGCTCAAGAACACGCAGGCCCCCTCGGCGGTGCTCCCGAGAGGGTGCTCACGCATCGATCCCTCCCTTTGTCCGGGGCGCTGGCAGCCCGAGCCCCCGCCTTTGCCCGCCCCCACCCAGCTCGCCTCTCTGTGCCTCTCCACCTCCACCGGCCTCCTGCGACCCCTTTGTGGGAAGGGCCGGGTGGTGTCAGGCTGGCCGACTGCTATCTGGCGATCTGGACGGCCGGGCCGGGTCCCTCCCTCCGCTAATCCATCATGGCCCAGACAGCTGCGCGATTGCGGGCCCGGAGCACAATGGGGGCTCTGCATCCCTCCCCGGCCGGCCGGGTGCCGACGGCGCGGCTCCCGAGGCCGAGATAAGTGCTCGCGAGCGCTGTCAGGGCAAGGACAAAGAAGGGCGAGCCCCCGGGAGAGCGAGGAGATAAAGAAAAAAAACCCTCGAAACTGCTTTATCTGATGAGGGTTATGGCTAATTAATTATAAACTCAATTACCTAACCCTTACTTCAGCAGTCTCTATTCATTAAGAGATAAACTTGACTGACGGGGTAACTTTGCCACACGGCACAGCCACGGCCCCCGAGAAAGGTTTCCAAAGCCCCCCATGCTCCCGGGTGCCATAGGGGGGACCCCTGCCCCGGGGGCTGCTCCGACACGGACCGGGTTCATCAACACGCCCAGGCCCAGACGCTGGACGCTCGTGCCCTCCCCCGGCCCCACCGGGGAGCAGCCTGGCCACAGGGGCAGGGGTGGGGCCGTGGGGGGCAGGGAACCCCCCAGAGGTTTTCTCTCCCTTCCTGGGCCCCTCAGGGAGAGGGGGGCCGAGCGCCCATCCTGCAGTGCATACAGCGTCCCCCCCGCCCTGAGGCGAGGCCGGCCTGACCTTCCTTGCGGCCCCGTGAGCTCCGTCTGCCGCTGCCGGCTTGCTCGGGCCCACGGAGCCGCGGCAGGAGCCCCTCTCCTCGCTCCGGGCCCACTTTAGTGCACCCTCACGCCTGTAAGTTCTTTTAATAAGCGGGGAGGGCCCGCGAGAGGGGCTCCGGGCTTCCTCTCCGCTCACCGTGTGGGAAGGGGCCGCCAGGAACCCCAAGGCCCTGCCGCCTCGGGCAGCCCCCGGGGTAGGCGTTTCCCACCCCCTTCTCTCTCTCGCCTGCCCCAGGGCCTCTGGGCCCCGGCGGCCAGGCTGGGCTGGGGACCCACCCTGCTCCAAACCGACTTCCTGGTCACGGGGTCCTGGCAGGAGACACCGGGTTCGAGACTCCTGAAACCAGAGTCGCAGCCCCGCAGATATGTCTGAGGGATCAGAGATTAGCTCTGGAGCCGCTGCCTGGGCCCGGCTGGGAGGAGCAGGACGGCAGTGGGGTCCCCGGGCGGGCTGGAGACCCCCGTGAGTGCCCAGGAATCCCCGTGGAGGGAGGCCGCCAGACTGGCCTGAGGCCACGCCCTGCAAGGACCGTCCAGCCAGACGGGGCCGGCCCTGTGTGTCCAGAGGCCCGTGATGGCCTGGCCACAGGGGCAGGGGAGGGGCTGAGGGGGAGAGCAGCGCAGCGGGCCGGGCGCCCACGGTCTGTCACACTGTCCCCTCACCCCAGCCCCTCCTGGGAGAAAAGGCTAAGACCACTGGTAACTCGCAGCTGGTCCCGCAGGCTGGCCGACCCTGGCTGGAGGCGCCTGTGCTCAGACACTGGGGGGGTGGTGCCAGCGGGTGGTGGGGGTCCGCATTTGGCCCCTACCCGGCGGGCGACGAGGCTGAGAGGCTGCAAAATGCCGGGGCCCTGAGACGTGCCCGCGTGGGGGCTGGGCTGCAGCTCCTCTCAGGGGCGCCATCCCCCGAGGGGCGGGGTGCAGCTGCCGAGGGCGCTGAGCAGGGGTGAGGGATGAGGGGTGCACAAGGAGGGCCATGTGGGGGGGGAGCAGGGACAGTCCGGGCTGTGACCCTGCGGCTGGAGGTGCCGCCTGCTGCTGTGGAATCCTGGGGTGCCGGAAACAGCCGCACCCCGAAGACCGCAGAGTGGACGGCGCCGGCCCCTCCTCTGCCCGGGCTCCATCCCCGGCAGGACATGGGGACCAGGAAGGACCCCTGGGCGCAGAGCGGTGTGGCCCCTCTCCCGGGGGTCTCTCCTGGCTGACGGGACACCCTGGGGCGGCACCCAGAGCGGCGCCCCGTGCGGTGGGCCCGCCCGCCGGCCAATCGCAGGGAGGCATTCGCCACTTTCCCACCCTGCACGCGGCGGGCCTCGTCCTCTTCCCGGAGCAACTTGATGGCAGTCTTTAGTATTCACCGGCATAATTAGGACTGCAGTTAATTTCATTAAATTCTCTTGCTGCTAAATGAAGCAGATTATGAGACATCTTTTATTGCGAGGCGTGAAATTACAGCCTGTCAGCTGCCAATGGTGGGGTGAAACTAATGAATTACAGGGTAAATAACACCAGAATTAACCAGCCAATTTAACATAGTGCCACGAACAAAGTCACTTCACTCTGGGTCTGCCGGAGCAACTTGGCCAGGGGACTGGGGGGGGGGGGGGGGCCCGGGGCGGGGCGTGTGGCAGACCCCGGCATTGGGACACGCCCCAACACCGGAGAGCAGGAGCTGAAGAGGGAACCCCATCTCCTTGGGAACGGGTCGGACTCCGTGGGCCGGGGCCCAGGGGCCCGTGTCTGCGCGTGGGTTCACGGGTCCCCTCGACGTGCAGGTGGGAGCAGCCGCCTGCCTTGGCCCCCGAGCCCCGGGACAGCTGCTCACCCAGCCGAGAGCAGGGCCACCAAGGACGGGACCCCGGAGCTATGTCACATCACCTCCACCCGGGCCCCCTCCCAGGCTTCTCCTGAGTCCGCCTGGATCGGGCCACAGCACGGATGCCCTCGGGCTTCTCCACGTCACATGCCTTGGAGGGGAACAGACTCCCAGCTCTGGTGGAGCAGGGGGCCAGGAGGGCGGGCTGGGGTGTGACAGGCCAGGATCAGCTCCAGGGCTCGGCCCCTCCCAGAAGGTTCTATCCAAGGGGCTAGCACGGGCTGAAACTGGGCCCATGCTTTCTCTTTGGGGGGAGGGGAAAGGAATCCCACACATGAGCCTCGGGGTCGGGGCCCTCCCGAGACACCTGGCTGACAGTCCAGCACTGGGCGCAGGCCCAGGGTAGGGTGTGGAGGCCAGCGGGCCCCCCCTGCGGTGCCGGGGCTCCCCTGTAAGCCCTGAGCTAGCCCAGCACCTGGACGTTAGGGGGTGACCCCGGTGAGGCCCCGTCCCTGCTGTCAGACGCACCTGGGGACCAACACAGCTCCCTGAGGAAGTGCTGAACCAGGACCCCGGGGCGGCCCTGCCGGGTCACACGGCACGAGCGTCTCAGAGTCAGGGGACGCGGGGCCGGGGAGATCTGTCCAGGCGGGAAGCGGCCCACAGCCCCAAGGCTGTCCCACGTGCTCGAGTGACGCCCGGGTCCCCAGTTACGGCGTGAACGTGACTCGCTGTCACCGAGTCTCCTGAAGACCCGACTTCCCACAGACACTGGCCCCATTCCTGGTGGCGGGTTCAAGATGAGCCCCAGCCCCTCCCTCCCGCGCGGCCGCCCTCTCTGTGCAGGACGCTGACAGCCAGGTTCCCTGGCCCCGGCTTCCCAGCTGTCCCCAGACCCCGCCCTGCACACCCGCTCGTGACAGGCCCCTCTGCCAGGTTAGCCATGTGCCCACAGCGTGGGGCTCCTGTGGCCCCCAGCGCAGAGGAAGGCTGGCCTGGCTGCACGGAGCACAGGCCTCCCGCCAGCGGCCTCTCCGGGAAGCCCCTCGTCTTCCACGTCCCGGGCCCCGTGTGCAACCGTCCCCCAGGGCCCCCCACCCCCCCGCCAGGCCCGAGCCAGTCACTGCCAGGAGCCCCTCCCTCCGGACCCCCAGGGGTGAGGGACACAGGTGACCGGGCAAAGGAGGGCCCAGGCTGGTCCCCGCTGGGCCAGGGGGGCCGGGGGAGACGTCGGGAGGGGACGCATCCTGCATCAGAGGCCAGCTCCAGGGTGGCCGAGGGCAGCGGGCAGGGGCCGTGGGCGGGGTGGTCATTGGCGCCAGAGCAGTGGCTTGTGGCCGGCTGCGGGGGCAGCAGAGGGCTGTACGGGAGGGCACGATGCCGGCCACGGGGACAGGCAGGACACGGGGGGGCCGGGAACGCGAGCCCTGCGGCACCTGGACAGGCCAGCGGCACTGGGGACACAGCGAGGCCCCTCGCGTGCCCACCTGTCCCCGCGCATCTCCACAGAGGCGCCCACGGGGGGCCAGGCGGTGGCGGTGGCCAGTCTCAGCATCGCCCAACCCCTGGAGGCGCGGAGACCCAGCTACTCGGACGAGAACGGCGACGTGAGAAGCGCCCTTGGCGGAAGCAGCACGGGGGAAGCGACCCCTGCTCGCACGCCCACGGCAGCGCGGCCGCGGCACCAGAACCCGGAACACCCAGCCGGGAACAGACGACTGGTTAAGGAACTTTTCTTTTTGTTTTTTGCATTTTGGGTCACACCCAGCGGTGCACAGGGGTTACTCCAGGCTCTGCACTCAGGAATCACTCCTACCTAGTGGTGCTTGGGAAACCATATGGGATGCTGGGAATCGAACCCGGGTCGGCCACGTGCAAGGCAAACCCCCTATTTGCTAAACTATTGCTCTGGCCCTCCCCGCACTTTTTTTTTTTTTTAAATTTGGTACATCTATACATCCCAAAGAGGAATCGAAAGCTATGCTAGGAGTATCACGTCTCACTCAAGTGAGAGAAGGAATCCGGAGTTCCGACCTCCATCGATGATCAAGAATCAGGGACGCTGTTTCCTTTGCCAAGGCGTCAAAAATCAGATGGGCCGGACATGTAATGCAATTCAGAGATGACCGCTGGACTAGAGCTGTTACCAACTGGATTCCACAGGACGTCAGAAGACTGCATGGCCACCCACCTACAAGATGGTCAGACTTCTTCGTCAAAACCCTGAATGAACGGTTTGAGGCTCTTCTGTTCCTGGAGCAAGCAGATGTCATTGGGCTACATTAGCACGCAACAGGGACAAACAGAGACTTTACTGGCACCCACTCGAGCAAATCAAAGATCAACGGGATGACAAGTGATACATCTATATAGGGCTGGAGCGACGGGCATTTGCCTTGCACGTGGCCAACTCGGGTTTGATTCTTCCGTCCCTCTTGGAGAGCCTGTAAGATACCAAGAGTATCCCGCCCATACGGCAGAACCTGGCAAGCTACCTGTGGCATATTTGATATGCCAAAAACAGTAACAATTAGTCTCACAATGGAGACCTTACTGGTGCCCACTCGAGTAAATCAATGACTGAGAGGACAGTGCTACAGTGCAGTGCTACATCTACACAGTGGAATACTACGCAGCTGTTAGGAGAGATGAAGTCCTGAAATTTGCTTATAAGTGGATGGTCACAGAGAGTATCATGCTGAGTGAAAAGACTCAGAAAGGGAGTGTCAGACACAGAAAGACTGCACTCATTTATGGGATATGAAATTTGTAACATAATATGAGACTAACACCCAAGGACAGTAAACACGAGGGCCAGGACGACTGCCCCATGGTTGGAAACTGCCTCATGAGCGGGGGGAGAAGGCAGCTGGGATGGAGAAGGGGTCACTGAGTCAGTGAGGGTTGGAGGGATGCTCGGGAGGGGAGGTGTGTGCTGAGAGTAGGTGAAGGACCAGACGTGACGGCCTCTCGGTGTCTGTATTACAGACCATCAACCATCATGCCCCACAGTGGAGAGAGTGTCTGGGGGAGACTGTCTGCCATGGAGGCAGGGGGAGGGCGGGAAAGGGGGGATACTGGGGACATTGGTGGTGGGGAATGTGCCCTGGTGGAGGGGTGGGTGTTGGATCATTATATGACTGCAACTCAAACCTGGAAGCTTGTAACTGTATCTCACAGTGATTCAATTAAAAAACAAAATAAGTAAAATTTTTTTAAAATTCCATAAAAAAAAAAAAAAAGAAATAGCACCCTGGGGCCCAGGAAACAGCCTGGCCCGTGGCCAGCTCTGGTCCAGACTCGGCACGTGTGGTCCGGCCGGCACTGCTGGGTCTGGCCCCCCAACTCAACATGAGAATGAAGCGAAACCAAACTATCTGCCGGGGCCAGAGTGAAGCACAGCGGGAGGGCGACTGCCTGCACGCGGCCAGCCCGGCTCGGTCCCCGGCTCCCTTGGGTCCCCTGAGCACCGCCCAGGAGCCACCCGAGCACTGAGCACTGCCGGGCAGGGATTCTCTTGCCCAAAATAAAAAAACACAAACGAAACTCCCCAAACAACAATAACCCCCAAATACCAACAAAGCCGCCAGCTGCCCGACGGCTCGTACACTTGGCCCTCGGGCTTCCCGGGGGCCTGGACGTGGCCGCCGCCCCCCTCCTCTTCTGTCCAGCTCAGGCCCCTCCTCGGAAACTGGCCACACTGGGGGAGGGGGGAAGGCCACTCCTCCCGCCCAGAGCAGGCCCTTCTCGCGGACAGCTCAGCCCGGGCCCAGCACCAGGCTGGGGGCGGGTGGACCCCGAGACACAGCCCCAGGCAGGAAGTGAGGCCTGCAGCGCCCCGGGGCGCAGGGGAAAGAGACTTCCACATTCGGGACCCGCGCGGGTCCCTGCACTTTGGCCCCGGTGACCTGGGGGCGACTGCCAGAACTCGGCCCTCGAGCACGGATCCAGGCCCCGGGATCCGGCTGCCCGGCGAAGGGCCCCGCAGCTGCAAGCCAGGGGGAGGGACGCAGACCACCCACCCGCCTGCCTGCCCACCCGCCCGCCCGGCGTCCCCGTCCCACCCGCGGCTCGTCCTCTCGACGTTCAGAGTGAACCGCTAATAGGCTCTCCGCCGGGAAATCGTTCTGCTCATCAATTATTTCAGATTTTAATTTTCCCCTTTTCTGGTCGCGACTCCCTTCACCGCCTCTCCCCGTGGAGGGCGGTGCCCGACCGTCCGGGGCCCCCGGGCCCCCGAGTGCCCCTGGGAGGAGGGGCGGGCCTGGGGCTCTCCCCGAGCCCACACGCCCCTGCACACAGCCGTGCTCTTGCTCTAAGGCCCTCATGACACGAGCCCCTTGCACCCCGGCGGTCAGGGGGTCCCCTCAGCCCTCTGGCAGGGCTGACACTGACCAGGGGACGCCAGGGGCGGGGCCGGAAGGCGGGTGTGCTCAATCACGGGCACACGCGTGACCCCCAGGGGAGAAGAGCTGTCCTGCATTTGCACACGTGTGCCCACACCCGCGCCACGACTGGGTTCTCACACACCCCAGTCTATACCCACCCCGTGTCTGGGTTCTCACACACTTCTGTCTACGCCCATGCTAGCTGAGTTCTCACACACTTCTGTCTATACCCACCCTGTGTCTGGATTTTCAGTCTTCTGTCTACACCCACACTACATCCGAGTTCTCACATACTCCTGTCTACACCCAACCTCTCATCTCAATTCTCACACACTGTCCATACTCACCCACGTCTAGAAGCTTCTCTGCCCAGTCACCTCAGCCGGGGGTGGAGGGCGTGCCCGAAGGCTAGAGTGACGCATCCACCATAGGGTCGGGGATAGCACAGCAGTAGGGCATTTGCCTTGCACGCAGCCGACCTGGGTTCGATTCTTCCGACCCTCTTGGAGAGCCCGGCAAGCTACCGAGAGTATCCCGCCCGCACGGCAGAGCCTGGCAAGCTCCCCGTGGCGTATTCGATATGCCAAACACAGTAACAGCAAGTCTCACAATGGAGACGTTAGTGGTGCCCGCTCGAGCACATCGATGAGCAGCGGGACAACAGTGCTCCAGCAGGGTCGGGGGCGCTAACAGGACGGCAAGTACCCGCCGAGCGCCCACCGAGCCCTCCTGAGCGGCTTCCCTGCGCCACGGACCCCGGTGGGGGTCTCAGGAAAGGGATTTCTTTTCTAAATTCAACTTTTATCTGGAGTTGCTGATGAAAGGGCTTAGGCAAACCAAGACCCCCACGTCTGGCCCCACCCCAGCCCAAAGGCTGCACGACACTGACCTTGACTGGCCGCGAGCCACAGCACGAAGCTAACTTTCACCCGCACGCCCTGTTTCCGCGTGTCCATGTGCAGCGAGAGTGGTCCAGCCCCGGGACTCAGCTCCTGCTCTCGGGGTGTCATCTGGGGGCCCCTGAGCGTCCCCGGGGTCTGACACGGAGGGGGGGCTGGCCAGTGGCCGCAGGGGCTGGGGGCGCGGCCTGCAGGGGCAGAGAGCCAGTGCACAGGCTGTGGGGGGCTCTCCAGGGACCCCAGCCCGCACTCCTAACCGTCCTTGGATGCAGGCAGGCGAGGGTGAAGGTCCCGGATGCATGGTGACCTCGCCCAGCCTCGGCCTCTGCATGCCGGGACTCCGTGCGTGGCCGGTCCAACCCCCCCGAAACAGGCGCGGTGGGAAAGGGCGAGGAATCGACTCACGATTCGGGAATCTCGGCCGGAGACAGTGGAGGGAACACACCTGCCTCGAATGCGGTCAAGCTGGGTCCCCCCAGCCCCGCCAGGACACACCCCCGAGCCCGGTGGGGTGGGGCCCCCAAAGGAAAAAGCAAAGGGGAAAAGCATCTCCCTGTGCACCGGCACCCCCAGTGCCCCCCACCATGGGCTCAGAGGGGGGAGCCACCGGGGTCCTGCTACAGGCACTGGGCTCGGCCCTTGGGTGGGCCTTCATCGCCTCCCATTCGCCAGCTCTCCTGCCTGTCACCACGCTGCCTGTGCCGATTGGCCCTGAGCGGCTCCCGACCCGCCCCCTGCCCCTGGCATCCACTCCGACTGTCCTGCCTGAGGGCGGGTGCGGGGAGGCAGGTGGAGCCCGGGACCAGCAGCTGCTCCCCGGCCCCAAGCCCAAGCCCTGATCCTCAGGGTGCAAACAGCCCCCTGTCCCATCAGGCTCATCTTGATTTCCTTATGGTACTTATTGTGGGGTGGGGGCCGTGCCCCACGATGCTCAGGGCTTGCTCCTTACAGGACCCCTCCTGAGCTATCCTCAGGGGTCATCTTGGGGTGCAAGGGAGCGCGGGTGGGGTCGGGGATCACACCTGGGTATCACCTGGAGCTCTGGACTAGCTCTGCGGTTCATTCTACTTTATTTTCTGCTTTTTGGGTCACACCCGGCGATGCTCAGGGCCTCCTCCCGGCTCTGCACTCAGGGATCACTCCTGGCAGGGATCGGGGGGGGGGCCTATGGGATGCCGGGGATCGAACCCGGGCCGGCTGTGTGCAAGGCAAATGCCCTCCCCGCTGCACTACTGCTCTGGGCCTCTGGTTCATTTCAATCCTGACGGGTGCAGACCAACACGGGCCAGGAAGTGGGGCTGGGAGGGGAGCGGGACGCGGGGCTCAGACGTCCTGGTGGGCAACGGGCAGCGACGCCGCGAGCCCACAGGGTCAGTATTCACAGGAGGGACTTGGCCTCTCGGGGACCCCTGGAGGCCCCTGGTCCCTCATCAGAACCCGGGGCGCCCCTTGCCCCTCCTCACGCACCCTTTCCCGGGGAACAAGGACTCGGGAGCCGATGGCGACATTTCTTTACAGTGGCAAAAGTTTTGCGGTGAGGAGGCCGCGGTGGAAGGGCCTCGCGGCTTGCTGTTCAGTTTACTCTTTTGATTGCTTTGCCGCTATGTAAATCAATTTGTTAATGTTCCTTACAAAATGCATGAGCCAGTTAGACTGACAAACACACAAAGCTCATTCGTAATTAGCAGTTAATTAGTAAGAAGGAACAGATGCTGCCGGAGTTTCAGCAGGCAAACAGGTTCTGTAAACAATGCTTATAAATCTAAATGAATTTATTAACCACAAGACAACTGTCAACATTTTGTTGGCAACTATACAAATATGGAGGAATCCCCAAAATCTCCTTCCGAGGTGCTAATGAGGGCGGCGCGCCCGGGGCCTCGCCCGCCGGTACGGGTGCCGGCCGCTGGCCTGCCAGCTCCATGCTCCCCCCTTGTGCTCCCTCCTCCCGGGGCAGGGGTCCCGGGGACTCTGGGGACTGACAGGCCCACCTCTCCCTCGTGGCCTCCAATGCGTGTAAGCAACAGGCGCCTGGATGCAGGGGTGTGGGCGGAGCACGGAGGGGCCACGGGGGTCCTGGCCTCAGCCTAGTGGGTTTGAGGCCGGGGTGACCCCTGCCCCAGCAGTCCATCACCACGAACAGCCCCAGGGAAGAGAAGGAAGCGATGGAGAGCCAGGGTGGGGGCTTCATGGGAGAAACCACAGGGGCGGCGTGGGGCAGACTGCGGCGAGCCCAGAGGTGAGCAGGGAGGCGGGGCGGGGGGGGCAAGTCCGGGGCGGTTCCCGGCCACCTCTGGACTCTGCTGGGGACGTGGCCGGCTCGGAGGGAATGAGGGGAACAGGGCGCCTCACCTCCCAGGGGCACTGGCTGGGGCGGGAGGCGGGGGGGGGGGCAGGACCCGTGTGGGGGCCTGTCCCTCCCCCGCTCCTTTCCAAAGCCCCCCCTGCACCCCGAGTCAGATGTGCTGCCAAGATCCACTGGGAAAGTGCCAGAAGGCGGGGGATGTCAGTCTGACTCACGGAGGGAGGGACCCCCGGAGTACCGAGTAGGAGCCCCCCAGCTTTCTCCCCAGGCCGGGGTCACCTTTACCCCAGAGGCACTTCCTATCCCCTGGGGTCACCGCCACCATGACCTTCGATGGTGTGTCTGGGGGGGAGAATGAAGGTGGCTCAGCAGCGACCCCCACTGGCAGGGTCAGGGGTCGCAGGGCAGGTTTCACCCGGAAACTGGGGTCTGTAGAGCTGGCGGGGGAGGGGGGGGGGCATGGACACTGGTTGTCCCAACCGCCTGGACAGAGGAAACACGGGCCCTGCCCAAATCTGACGCCAGGCCAAGCAGGAGGGGGCTGGGGGCCCCTTCCCCCGAGACTGGCCTTCGTGAGGTCACCTTCCACCTGCTCCAGGTGTGGCCCCCAAACCAAGCACCTCGCCAGCCCCTCTGCCCCGGAGCTCTGGCCAGACTCAGGGCAGCGCACAGCCCGCCCGCAGGCTGACAGGTGCCCGTGCGGGGACCCCACCCACCACACCCAGGGCAGGCGCAGAGCTGAAGCTCTGGAAACTTCTAGAACAGGGGCAGGAAAGGGAAGCTCGGGCTGGGAAGGAGGACAGCAGCGTAGTGAGGGGCTGAGGACGCAGAGGGACGGCCCGGAAGGGGGGGGGGAGAGGAAGACAGTGGTGCACTGAGAGCAGACAGCACCGCCACCCTGGCAGCCCCAGCCCGTGGGCTCATGCCGTGACCACCCACACACCCCAACACGCATGCACTCACCCACACGTGTACTCACACACCCACACATGCATTTACACACCTGTACATGCATGTACTCCTTACTGTACTCACACACCCACACATACACGCACACGCGTGCAGCTATACATTCACTCACCCATGCATTCATACCTACACATGCACACGCCGCTCTTGCCTCACACACGCATGCACTCGCCTGCACCTCCCCACATCCATGCGCTCCCCCATGCTCCCGCATTTCAACACACTTACGCACGCGTGCACACACTCATGCACACCCGTCTCAGGCCTCCCTTCCCGCCACGCCTGTGGGGTGTGAGCGGGATCCCGGCCGCCCTCCTCCCTCAGCACTCCAGGGCAGGGGCAGGGCGGGGAGGGGGCCGGGAGGAGCCCCTGGAGCACCCCGAGAGGCTGCTCTTTGCTCCGTGTCCCTCCCCCCACCTCTGCTGCGGGGGCAGAGTGGCGGGTCCCACAGCCAGGGGCCTCGCCCTCCTCCTGGGGCACAGAACCGGCTCGTCTCCTCCTGAGCCGGCCCCCCTCCTCAGCTCTTCTCCACAGACGCCCCCCGGCCCCCCCACGGGCTGGGGGCACAGGGCAGCCTGAGAACAGGCTCGCTCCCGCCGGTGAGCACGGAAGCCTGAGCCTGAGGCCATGGGGCCCGGCCGCTCCAGGCCGCCTTGCACAGGCCAGGCCCAGGGCGTCTTCATCCAAGGGCACTGAGGGCCGCCCGGCTGCTTCCGATGGCAGCGACTGCGGGGCGCGTCCACTCGGGCTTCCAGGTGTCCCGGCTCTGCCGGGCCGACACACCAGGCGCCGGAGGAGCCACACGTGCTCCCGAGCAATTATGTAACCAAGAGCCGATGGCGCGGGCTCAGTCGAGGCGGAGGTTTCTCTGGGGGGCAGAAGGAAAGCGCCTGAGAACAGGCCAGGCCGCGGGAGGAGCATGGGCGCCCCCGGGGACGGGGCTGCAGGTGCCCAAGGGCAACTGTGAGACGTGGAAGACGAGAGACGGGCGGGCAAAGGAACGGCATCGAGGACACAGACAATAGCACCCGGCAAGTAAAGCAGAGACACGGGGCTGGAGTGATAGCACAGCGGGGAGGCCGTTTGCCTTGCACTCGGCCGACCTGGGTTCGATTCCCAGCGTCCCATAGGGTCCCCTGAGCACCACCAGTGGTAATTCCTGAGTGCAGAGCCAGCAGTAACCCCCGAGCATCTCTGGGTGTGACCCAAAAAGCAAAGCAAATTAAAAAATTTTTTAAAAAAAAGAGAGACGCACACACGGCAGATCTCCCAGCAGAAGGGAGCCAAGGCGTCTGGGGCTGGTGGCTCACAGCCACGGGACAGCCCAAAGCGGGACGTGGGACGGGTGTGGCCGGGCGGGGGACAGCCCTGCTGTGGCAGTGGGGTCCGGCAGTTTCTTGGGAAGGGCAAAATGTTTGACTTACTGGGCTGAGAACTCGGTCCTCGCATCAAACACCAACGCTTGGGCTTCAGAAAGCCCAAACCGAGACAGCACGGGGGAGGGGCGCGCCTGCCCCGGGCTGGGTCCTCCAGCACAGCCAGGAGTGACCCCGGACCATCGCTGAGTGTGGCCCGAAAAAAAAAAAAGGTTCAAAATGCCCAGACCTGAAAGTGACCACGCCCTCCAGCGAGGGCCATCGGGGTGTGTCCACTCAGTCCCAGAAGTGGTGAGTGGCCAGGAGTGACCCCGGGGCCCCAGTGCTCTCCTGGGTGCCGGCCTCTGTGCCGGCTGCAGGGGGCGACCCCGCCTGGTGGAGCCGAGGACATGGGGCTTCCGCGACAGGCGTGCGGGGGGAGCAGACACAGGAGTGGACGGGGCCAGGCAGCCCCCATCTGTGTCCCTCACTTCCTCCTCCGGCCCCTGACCACGCCGCCGGCCCCTGCCGTGGCTGCCTTGCCCCACAGGAGACCCGCAGTGGGTTCCCACGGGCCAGCCTGTCCAGTCCAGGCCCTCGCCTATTCCTGCTACTCTCACGGGCCGGATCCTCTGGCCCAGTGTCACCCTGCTCCCCCCCAGCGCGCCCCGCTTCGTCACGCACCTTCCCCAACCTTCTGCCTTCTGCCTCTCCCCAACCCAAACCCTCTCCCTTCTCGGACCCACAAGTCTGGCTCCTGATGTCACACCCACACGCACACCTTCTCCCGGCCGGGAGCCTCCCCGGACCAGGCCCGTGAGCACCGTGCAAGGGCCAGTTCCCCGTCCTGCGAAACCAGAAGCTCACGGGGCTGGGGGGGGGGGGGGGTGGTCCACCAGGAGAGCAGTGCAGAGGCTCCTGACGTGCTCTGGAACATTCTAAAGCAGAGGGCACTGATAATTCTGTTACTATTTATTATTATTATTACTATTTTGGTTTGGGGCCCACACGCAATGGGGCTCAGGGCTTCCGCCTGACGGGGCTCCGGGGACCATACGGGATGCTGGGAATAGAACCCGGGTCGGCCCTGTGCAAGGCAAGCGCCCTGCCCACTGTGCTTTCTCTCTGACCACTACTTTATTTTCTTTTCTTGTAAACAAGCTCATGGAGGTGAGACTGTTACTCTGGTTGTCTGTACCGAGATACAGGGCTTTACAATACTGTGCACTGTATTTCACACACACACACACACACACACACACACGTGCGCGCGCGCGCACACACACACACACGCACACGCACTCACGTGCGCATCATTCCAGCCTCACACCCATCACCAGAGAGCACCCCCTCCTCTAACAGCGGCCCGGAAACTCAGCTCTCTAGACAGCGCCCCCAGTTCCGGCCCCTTTCGGGCCCCTCCCTCCCCCACCGCCCGGAAGGAGACCTCCACGCACAGGCCCGGGTCTGCGGCCATGGCGGGCCGCAGCGCAGTGGGAGACCAGCGCTCGGACACGGAGTTGTCACCCGCCCTGGGCAAGCAGGACTGTGGGCTCTAGGCCGGCCGCTGTGGGGCGACCCTCGGGAGAGGCCTCCCCCTCCTGCCGGGGACCCTGCAAAGAACTCGCCGAACTTTCAGGGCCTGATAACGCTCGTCAATGTTCGCCTACTCAGGGCGAACCCTGAAAACTGATTGCCCAAGTATTAGAGGAAACGGCCGTAAGGCGTGGGGCCGCCGGAAGGTCACAGGGGTCAGCCCCGAGCCTGCCTCAGCCCTGCTCCAGCCCCAGCCGGTGAGCACAGGTGGGTGAGCCCTGGCACCCCGGACCCAGGGCAAAGGACAGGGACCCGGCACCTCCAGACTCAGGACACAGCCCTGCGACCCTGCAGAACCTTCCAGAGTGATCCGCAATGGAAGCACTCAGCAACAGAACTACCGGGAGCCTCGCCACTCGCCTGCCCGGGACCCGGGCATGGGCCGTAGGTGGCGCCGGGGACCCAACGAGGCGGTCTCGCCCGCCCGGCACATCATCCTGCCGGCTGCTCTCTCGGCCTCCGGCGCAGCCAGCAGAGGAAACGGGGGCTGGGGTGGGTCCTCTTCCGAAACCCCAAAGGCAGCTCCAGCGAATCCTCGCCGGTCAGGAACCCGGGCGGGCCAGGGGGCGCAGGGGCCAAGTCCCTGCCCGCCGCCAGCTCTCGGCATGCTCCCAGGGGCCACACTCCATTTGATTGCGGGGACACGGGGCTCATTTTCTTCCAATATCATTGCGAGGGACAATTTGCTCTTCCTACAAATGGTCTTTCGCGAGGTTATTCTTGCTGAATTGCAAACAATGAGGAAAGTGTTTCATCAATCAAGCCCGCCCCAATCGCCTCCGCTGTTGGTTTAATGGCACGAACGTTTCCAGTGGAAAAGTACAAAGACGCACGAAGGAAACCCTCGAACACCGGACCCGCACCGGGGGCCTCCTCGGGCTGAGAGGCCCGGCACGCAGGGCCGAGGCTGCGGCGCCTAGGCCGGGCTCCTGGTGGCGGTTGTGCAAAGCGGCGAGTGAACGTGGGCGGGTGATCGAAGGGCGCATGCGGCGGAGGAGCGAGGAATATTTTTAGTGCTCTGGGAATAGTCACTGTTAACTGAATGCAACAACAAAAGGGGGGGACCAAGCCTGCAGACCCCAGGGAATTACCGAATCAATTAACAAGTAATTCGGGAACTAATTTCTATATTGCCTCTTAGCACAAAATTGTATCTTTAATTTCTCCCGCAATAAGCATCTCTCTGATGGTCCTGACGCACACGGCTGCTGTAAATGAGTTTACAAGGATCTCTTTTTGATTGGCTAGACAACATTATTTCTTCACAGTTCAATGCTACTGCAGCCAAGTGCTCTGAAATATTTAATTATCCTGGTAGCTACCAGTTACCAATTTGCAAGACCCACAGTGAGTACAGTACATTTTAAAGAACTAGTAATCAACTAATTAAAACCACAGTGAATTACAGCTACTCCAATTACAAACAACCGCTGTGGAATTCACTTAGAGAGTCTCTGCATTAAGCCAGGCGCGTCCTCCGGAAGGGCTGTGGTATGGCGGTGCACGCTCGCCACCCTCCGAAGACCCCCGGGTGCTGGAAGTCTCCGGGTCTTTCCACAGCCATATCTGACTGTGACCTGGTGCCTGGAAGAATTTTTATTTTTAGGAGGAGGGGCTGTACCTGCCGGGGCCTGGGGGCTACTTCCTGTGCACTGCTGGGGGTCACGCTGGGTTTCCCATCTGCAGAGCATGTGCTCCGGTCCCCTGAGCCCTCCCTGGCTAAAGACAGTGTTTCAATACCACTCACGCTCGGTATTGAATTCAGTGGCCAGTATGGGCTGCCCAGATGAAGGCCACGGGCGCGGAAACCGGGCAGCTGGGGCAGGAAGGAACCTGAGCTGAGCGCTTCCCTATGGCCGAGGCTGCACTGTGCAGGGCAGGGGGTGCGCCGGCTCCAGGGAGCGCCGGGATAAACACAGCCCCCTCCACTGCCCCTGGCAGCCAGGATCCGCAGGTGCTCCCCCCTTGTTTGTAAACAGGCCAATCAGCACGCACCTGAAGGACTCTCCATCGGAAAGAGCCGGGCTGTCTGAAATTAAAACGTCTGCAGACGTCAGCTGCTACTTGTTTACCCCTAAGCCTAGGGGTGAGAGGAGGCCCGAGACGGGAGGTGGGGAGCTGGGGTCCTGCCTCTCGCCACGGATGCTGGGCTGACCCTGGCCAGTCACCTGCGTCCCCCTCCCGGGAGGGGCCTGGGCAAAGCAGGCGCACGGCAGGCTGGGGAGGCGCGTCTCCGGGCCAGGACAGCATGCTCAGAGACCCCGCCGCGCGCGGGCACAGCAGCCCAAGTCTGGGGCAGCGGGACGTCATCGGGCAAAGACGGCCCGAGCCCAGACCTGGCCCCTGCGGCCACTCCATTCCCACAGGAGACTCACCCTCAGCCTTCACTCCCAGCCACGCGGCTGCTCCAGGACCACTTCACTTAGGCTCCTCCCATCGACTGCCACGTTCATCATTAGGCCCCACCCACAGCCGGGACCATCCTATCAATGGGCGCTGTGCCCCTCAGCCCCCCCCACCTGATCCCTCCCACTCAGGCTCCTCCCACTTCCAGACAGTCCTACCAATGGGCTCCTTGCTCCCTTAGCTCCTCCTACCAACTGGCCCCTCCCACCACTGGGCACTGTGCCCCCTCAGCCCTTCCCGCCACCTGGCCCCTCCCATTCAGGCTCCTCCCACCGCAGGACACCAATAGGCTCTGCGCCCCTTCGCCCCACCCCAGACCCCGCCCACCGCGGGTTTCTCCCACTCCAGGCTCCTCCCACCACCCATTAAAGGCACAGCAAGCTCCTGAATTGACCTGACTTGCCCGTCCTCTGACACAGGAGGCACTAAACAAGCACTTAATTGGCTTTCTCCCGGAAAAATCGATGGAAGATCAAAGAAAACAAGAAAATATAACTTGGGGGCATTGTTAGCTGTCTTTTCAGGCTGAGAAATATTTCCAAGCTGACACACATTTCTCCGTTAAAAGGCCTGCAAGTACCAGAAAGTACTAGTTGATATGAAACAACCGCTCTCGAAAATCCCTTGATTAGCAGAGGCGTTCTGGGGTATTTAGACTTCTAACCCACCCAGCGCGAAAACAAACCTTTGTTTTCCTCTCCCCCACTCGCTGTTTGGGGCTAGAGTGGTAGCACAGCAGAGAGGGCATTTGCCTTGCACATGGCCAACCGGGGTTTGATCCCTGCCATCCCATATGGTCCTCCAAGCCTTGCCAGTAGTAATTCCTAAGTGCAGAGCCAAGAGGAACCCCTGTGCATCGCCGGGTGTGACCCAAAAAGCCAATATTATCTCCGTTTTAGAAAACCCACTGATTTTGAACAAACTTTATACTCTTGAAACATTTTCAAAAAACACCCGCAGTCTCTGGGGATCCCAACACACTCACATCGATCTTCAGGAAAGGAGGAAGGAGCTTCCGGGAACCCCAAACAAGCAGCAGGGTGGGCCGCTGCTGAGAACAGGGTCTGGGTGTCCTGCCCACCACACCCAGCAGTGCTCAGGGCTTATCACTCCCGGCTCAGGGTGGCTCCTGGTGGTGCTCGGGGGACCTTGCATGGTATAGGGGATGGAACACGCAGGCAAGAGCCTAACCCCTGCATTCTCTCTCCAGCCTAGAGCCTTTTCAGCACGAATACAAGCACGAAGGCTGCAGGTGAAGAGCGTGAAGGAGGGGGTGAAAACGGGACAGGCATTAAAACAGTTCAATGTCACCAACACTGCAGGGTGCACACAAAACAATTCTACAGATAAAACTGCATTTGAAGGGCTGTAGTGATAGTCCAGCATGGAGGGTGTTTGCCTTGCTCGCCGCCGACCCGGGCTCAATTTCTGACATCCCATACAGTCCCCCAAGCACCACCAGGAGTAATTCCTGAGTGCAGAGCGAGGAGTAACCCCTGAGCATCGCCAGGTGTGACCCAAAAAGAAAAAAAAAATTGCATTTGAAGCCAGTCATTCCCCTTTCTTGGGTATGAAGATCAAAAAATAGTAGAGGGGTTTCCTGAAATGGTTTTGGCTACTGGTCCTCCGGTTACTGGTCTTAGTTTCACACCCCCGTGGCTGCTGACCCTGGACGCGGGGAACTAGGTCAGTTATTCAGAATCTGACATACGTCACCTGCAGTCAACGTGCGAAATCGAACAAGGTAAGGTAGAAGGTTTCCAACTCAGTTCTACAAACAGAAAACGTTTGGGCAAGAGAAACGCTTTCCCCTGATGAGCACCCACCTGCCACTACCATACTCTACACCCCAAGATTCCAAGATTGGGGGGGGTCACAGTGCATCTTCTGGGAAGGCCTTTGACAGCGGCCGCGGGACAGGGACCGGTGGAAGCACAGCGGGGGTCCAGGCTGGAGGGCGGCAGGGCAGGGCCCCGATCTCCCGGGACCCAACTGCTGGCGGCCTCGTTCGTCCCTGCCAGGGCCCACAGGTCTGGGGTGCAGCTTTCGAGAACAGTCCCCAACCTGGGTCCGGCCAGAAGCCCAGGGAAGTCTCCATTTACTGGGTTTAGTCTGGTTTGGAAAAGACAGTCATGAGAGGTAGATTAGATCAGGGCAAGGAATTCTAGGACAGAGAGACAGGATTTGGGCTAAGGTGCTTCTTGCACAGGTCAAGTCTGGCTGGATGCCCAGAGCCCCAAGCAGAGAGAAGGGAGTGACACTGAGCATAGAGCTGGGAATCAGCCCTGAGCACAGAGCCGGGAATCAGTCCTGGGCACAGAGCGGGGAGTAAACCCTGAGCCGGGAGTGAGTCCTGAGCATCTCTGGTATGGCTCTAAAAATCACTCCCATTTTTCCTCATAGAAATTTCTAGAAGCCTAGAAAACACCCTGTAGAGACTCTGGACTAGGATCGCAGCTCCGGATGTCCTTCTGTCTTGGCTGCACGTCTGAGCCCAGCCCGGGCCTCGTGCGCTCTCTGCAGACACCGCAGTACGGAAGGCCACCAAGAGGGCAGCTCCCATGGGCACAAGCGGGCGGCACTGGGACAGAAAGCCAACAATGCAGAGACCCGGTGTCTGGTGAACTCAGGTCCCTCTGTAGGACACACACACACACACACACACACACACACACACACACTCGCGCGCGCGCACACACACGCACGCACACATGGATACACATAACACACAGGCACACGTGCACACATACACACAACATATAGGCACATACAAACATGCCCATACAACATTAGGCACACATGCACACACATACACACATGCACACACATAACATAGACACACACAGAGACAACATACAGGGATACACGCATACACAACACACAAGCACACAGATACACATGCACACGAGTGCAAGGGCGCACACATACCTGCAGACACATATGTGAGTGAATGCACACATACATGTACACACATGCACATAGTGCTCAAGGAAGCTACATGATTCCAGAAATCCAAGGAGGGTTTGTGCTGACTCGCCCGGCCCAGACCGAGACCCGGAGGAGGGCAGAGGCCAGAGGGGAAGGCCCACGCACACATTCTCTGGGGCGCCCGGGGGCTGGTGGCCATGGCGGGGGCGGGGGCGCGTGCTGTCCTGGGCACTGAGCTGCATGTGTGCGTGGACGCTGACAATCCTTCCCGATGTCGCTTCTTTCAACTTCACAGCTGGACTGGGGCCTGGACAGGACGGGAATGACCGCAGGCCTCCCTGGTGAGCGGAGCCACGTCCACCCTCGGGAATTACCCGAGAAACCCTGGGCGGTCAGCGCAGGAACTGGGCCTGTCACCGCTGGGCCAGGGGGATAAGAAGAAATTCCCTTCCCGCGGGGCCGGAAAGGCGCGTGTGCGCTGTGGGGTCAGCCCGCCGGAGGGCCGAGATGAGGAGGGGGTGGGGGTTGTTCCCTGAGCACTGGGAGGAGGAGCTGCCCTCGACCGGGAACCAGCTGCTGGTCTCAGCACGCCCCGGTGAGGCCCCCCGGTGGGGGTGGGGGCTTGCCCGGGATTCCTTTCTCTTTTGACTTTTCTGGGAAGCCACACTTGGCTGTGCTGAGGGCTCACTCCTGGTTATGCGCTTTGTCAGAACCGAGGCTGGCTCTACGCAAGGCAAGCACCATCACCTCGGTACTACCTCTCTGGCCCCAAACAGAAACTACTGTGGACCATTCTGTTTGTTTGTGGGCCACATCCGACGGTGTCAGGATTCGAACCCAGATCGTGGCCACAGCCGAATGTTAGGAAAGTGCTCTAACCATTGGACTGTCTCTGTGGCCCCCGCCCAGCTTTCAGACTCCTGTTTGAAGAGAGCGAGGAGCAGCTGGGCCAGGTCGTACCCATGGCACTGCTGCTATGCCCAGGAAAACCGAGACTCTCTTGGGGGAGGGGGGAACCTCACCACCTACACAGACGGGTTCTGGGACGCAATGCCCGGTTTGGTTTCTGTTTAGGGGCCACACCCATGGGTGCTCAGGTCTAATCTCCGCGTTGTGTTCGGGGAGGGTTCCTGGTGGGCTCGGGGGGCCCATGGGGTGCCAAGGATGGACTGGCGCCAGCTGTGTGTGAAGCAAACGCTCCCCCATGCCCTCTCTCCGCCCCGGTTCTGTTTGGAGGCAGGCAGGCCAAAGCGGGGTCGTGGTGGGCTACGCTGGGAGCCCAAGAACGGAGCGAGGCGTTAGCTGGAGCACTGAGGGGCTCCCACAGGGGGAGCACTCCTGGGGGTCACCCACACCCACACCTGTGCCTGCCTGGCGCCCGTCAAGGGCTGAACTGCTCCCACAACTGACAGGCGGGCACTCGCCTCCCCTGCAACCACACGGGGGAGGGGTGAGCAGGAGGTTACTGAGGGTCGACGGCGGACCTGATCCGAGGGGCCGCGTTCCCCGCAGAAGCAGAAGGGACGGCCAGGGGCACCCGGGCGGGGGCGGGAACTCACCATACCTCCCTCACCCCGCGCCCAGACCAATCCTGAAGCAAGCGACGCTCAGCCAGGGGCTCCTCGGGGCCCAGGGCACTGGGGAGGGGCAGGCCAGCCCGAGGGCAGCTGCCAGCCCTGCTCCCCCGCCCCTGCCACGGCCACGCGGAGGGACATATGGGCACACACGGGGCCCGAGCCCCCGGCACGCGGCCGAAGGGGCTCCGGGAGCGCCAGCAGGAGCGAGCCGAGCGGTGGGCTTGGCCGCCCTGGAGGCAAGGAGCCGGGAGGGCACAGGGCCAGCCAGGGTGCCAGGATGGAACCTGGGGCCCCCCACGTCGGGGCCGCGTCCCCAGAGCCAGGGGCGACGGTTCTGCCCAGGCACCGCCACGGGCCCGGCCCGGTTCTCCTCCCAGCCTCCGCAGAGCCGCGGGCTTCTCTCCCTGCCCAACCTCGCCCGGGCTGCCCTCCACCGGCCGTGCTGGCTCCTGCACAGCCCAGCCTGGGGGTCCCCCAGGGCTTCCCCCCAGAGGGAAAAAGGGTCTGGGTCTCCCCAGCCCTGCAAACCGCACGCACAGCGAGCAGCACGCGCAGACGCAGAACACGCCGGGGGCGGCGGGCGCGCTCGGGGCCGGCCGTGGGCGGGGGTCCGACCGGGGGCTCGCCGGCTGGGAGCCTGCCGGGAGGGGCGACGCCGGGCTGCAGATCAGGGCCGGGAGACGGAGATTAAAATGCGCGAAGGGGAGAAAGAAAGGAGCGCGCGCAGCTGCCGGCCCCCAAACAGACCTCCCATCTGCCACCCACGATTTACATGTCACCTTCTCCGCGCTCATTTGTACTTCATTAACTGCCATTGACTTAACAAGATTTATGCAAATGCCGCCCTAGAGCTCCCCAACTCCCACCGCAATCAAGTGATTATGTATGTACAACTCTCCACAGCAATGAAAAATTAATACGTGACAGGCCCCTCGCCGGGCGCTGGCCTCGGCCGTTCCATTTCCCTCGCTCGGCTTTTGGGCTTTTTTTAAAAAAATTTATTCCAAATAAACCTTCCGTATTAGTTAAAAAGGAGCAAGAGCCGGGACCCCACGAAGAAGAAGGAAGGGGGGGTCTGGAGCCGGAGCCTTGGGGGTGCTCACTCGCAGGCGACACGGCACAGGCCTTCACGCGACACGCCAACGCCTGCAATGATTGGAGAACATGGGGTGGGGGGACCCCCTGCCCCGCAGCCCCTCACTGCCAGCCCTGGCCGACCCCGCCAGGCTCCCGGGGCCCAGGGGGCTCATGCACCCGTGTGAGCCTCCAAACACAGGGCATGAAGATGGGGATGTGCACCAGTGCACGGTTGAGCACATGCATGTCCGCAGACACGTGTGTAGACACACGTGACGCTGGCGCTGGTGGTGCACGTGTGTACACGCGTTGAGGTCAGGCTCCCTTGTTGGAGGTTAGGTGGAAGCCGCCGTCCTGCGCCCTCTGCAGGGCTCTCATCAGCGAGAGACCCCCAGGCCTGAGCCCCGTGTGACGGCAGGCAGGGGCTCGGCGAGACGCCCCACACCCTGCAGGGCTGACGTTGGCCTCGTCAGGGCCCCACGTCACTCTGGGCGGAGCCCGGGAGCCCGCCGGGCCCCGCACGACGGTTCTGACGCTCCGAGAACTGTGTCAGACCCACGTCCCTTCTCACGCCGACCCACCCCCAGATGGAACCGTGCTGACCAGTGAGCACCACAGACAGGCAGGGGACAGGCCAGGGGACAGCTTGGCCTCCCACAGCGGCCAGCAGTGGCCGGAAGGGTCCCGGAAGGTCTCCTGTCCCCCGGAGTCCAGGGCCCAGACGCTGGCTTCTGTCTGCCTGGGCCACACCTGGCACTTCAGGGGTCACTCCTGGTGGGCTCGGGACCCTCCACTCGGCGTTGCAGTGTCTCTCCAGCTGCTCGGCCTCGGTTTACTCATGAGGAAGCGCAGAGGGAGGGGCCCGCCCACCCTGTCCAAGGGGCCACAGCACGCCAAGCGCAGCTTGTCCGTCACCTGTGTGGCTCTGGGGGTCAGGCCTGCTGTGGGCAGCCATGAGGCGGGACGGCCACTCGTCCCAGGCTTGTGGCCGGTGCCTGGGCGTGTGTCATGAGTGGACCAGGTTCCACCGCAGGAACCAGAAGGGAAACAGGGTCCCAAGCTGGGCAGCTGGGACCCCCCTGAAATAGTTCAGGGACCCCCGGAGTTGGGCTGCTGCCAGCACAGGTCACAGGGACACACAGTCACATCCAACGGGACACGTGCCCACGACGGCCTCGAGGGACACGGAGCCAGGCCGGCCTCGGGGAGGAGTGTCCCCAGGCGGCCCCGCCCGCCGCGGTCTACTTTCCCGGAGTGGCCGGCCCAGGGCCCGGCACGCCCGCCGCGCGCCCGGCTCTCCGGGCTGACGCAAACCTATTCCCGGCTCGCAACCTGGGCCAAAACAAATGCTCCGACGAGTCCTGTTGGGTAATGAGGAAGTTTAATTAAGGCCCCACATTACAGCTGTAAATGTTCCTTTATATAATAAGGTCTAAATGAAACTGAACCTAATCAAAGTTACAATTCCTTCATTAGCAAATTACAAACAAGAGCGCACAGCTGACACACCGCTCTGATCATCACGACTAATTGCCTCGTGGTTACAAACCAGCCTGCCACGGCGTTCAGATGTCCGTCTGTGCGAGCAAATTAGGGCCACGGCGGGCCGGCCTGTGATCACAAGGGGCTCTCGCGCGGCCATCTGACTTCTCCCTGCCGGCCAGCGGCCCGCGGCCCAATCAAAGCCCGGCTACAAAGGCGGTCTTTGAAGGCGGCTCAGGCAGCAAACAGCCGCGGCCGCGGGTGGGGCCGCGTACTTCATTAGGTCTGTTGTCACATCTCCCGCTCCTTATTCTAATGATCCCATTTTAATACACACAGGAACCTCTTCTAATTGATGTCAAGTGAGTGACTTCCACATTCATCAACAGAGCACATCAAACCCGCCTCGGCGCGAGCGGGCCGGCGTGCCGAGAGCCCGGGCACAACGCGGCTCGGGCGAGGCGCCCGGACGGGCGGCCACGTACCTGCTTAATTGGGATGGCTCGGCCGCTCCCGATGCTGTCCGCCCGGCCCTCCAGGCCTTTCTTCTCTTTGTCTGGGTCACTCCCTTTCCGAGACTGCAAAGCAAAACCAAAGTTAGCCTCGGGTCAGGGCTCTGGGCTCGTGACGCGCCGGGGGAGACCCCCCGGGGAGGGTCCTGCGGACACCGGCTGCAGCCAAGGCTGCTCTGTGTGTCCACACGAGTGAAGACACACACACACACACACACACACACACACGCACGCTCACACATCTATCCACATGCGTAAGGCAGCCCCCCCGCCCACACACACTCCACGTGCATGCGCCATCACCAACACGATCCGTGCACACACACATTCGTCCACACGCCAGACCTGCCCAGGCACGCGCAGCGTCTGACCGGATATCCCCACACGGATGCATGCACACGCACGCACACACACACGCACACACACCTGGCCGCACAGCACACCAGGAAGTACTCCGCCACCCTCAGTTAGCAAAGGGTTTTCTAAACTTTGCCACTGCAGAAACGATCTTTTAATTCTCTTTTAAAGAGTTCGAAATTCAATTCCTGGCGGCCGGTGGAGGCGGAGGAAAATGAGGCGTCCTCGGGCTGCAGCGAGGCGGCGTGTGCGGGGCCCACCGCCTCCGTGTGGGCGTCTCATTACCTTGGGAAGCTTCAAACGCGCGCCGCGCCACTGGCCGGGCCCCGCGCCTGCCAGGACGCAACTCACGTGGTTCCTCGTGGCCTCTGGACGGCCAGGCCCAGCCCAGACCAGGGCTGCCGGCCCCCACAAAAACAAGTGGGGGGGGGGCGTGGGGGGCGGCGATGCCTGTGGTGCCCCAGGGGGCGATGCCGCGCTGGCTGGTGCCCCACCGGGGAGGCCGACGCGGCAGGGCTGGCCGCAGCCGTGTGGCCTGAGCACTGAGCACAGGGATCGCCTGACAGATTTATTTTATTATGAGAGAAAGACCTGAGACTCGTCCTCCTTAATAACTGCGCTGACAAGCGACAACTTCACCCCATTACTTCTCAATGGGGACATTACTCACGCAATATTGAAAATGGAGAAACATTTTCACGTGCTTTTCAAATCCGGGATGATCTATGAAGCAGGGACGGGGGCGGTGTCCGGGCCGCCAGGCGCACGGACAGGGGCTCCCTGTGTCCAGGGATGCGGCCGGGTGGCCTTGAGCCCCTGGGGACCCCCCCAAGAGGAGATGTCGGGGGCCCCGGGAGGCCCCGGAGCAGGTCGGGATGACGTCCTCGGGAAATGCGTCTCTGATGAGCCGGGATCGAGCCAGCGGCCACTAACATGCAAGTGTGGACGGTCCAGTGCAGTCCACTGTGATCCCCGGGCCCCAAGGGCAGGGCCGGGCCCAGGGCAGTTACGTTAAGCTCGGAGCTGGCATCTGACCCTCCCACACATATGCTGCTCTACCTGGGTCCCATGCCCCTGCCCATTCCCGGACCCCGGCATGTGCCATGCGCAGGGGCGAGGCCAGACGGGCCCCCACGCCCACGAGGCCCCTAAGCAGAATGCCCACAGTGGTCCTCTTGGAATTTCCTCACTTCCTAATCTGGAAACCCGTCCCTGTTATTCTCTCAGCAACCA
Organism: Sorex araneus; assembly: GCF_027595985.1. Classification (NCBI taxonomy): domain Eukaryota; kingdom Metazoa; phylum Chordata; class Mammalia; order Eulipotyphla; family Soricidae; genus Sorex; species Sorex araneus. Next base: position 266,990,675 of record NC_073313.1, on the reverse strand, counting down.
GAATCGAGAACAAAACATTTACAAATTAACAGAAAAGAACCTCATCTTCAAGGCGGCCCCCGTGTGTGCCCGGCAGCCGGCCCGCCGGCCCCAGGCCCCACACAGCCCGAACGGGGGCACGCCTAGGACACGGGCACAGTGGGGCAGCACGCCAGCAAGGGTGGGAGACAGCCCTGCCTCAGCCTGCGTCCCAGATAATGGCACAGAAACCCAACAGAGAACACGCGCTAGTGCGCACACACACACACACACACACACACACACACATGAACACACGCACACAGAGATGCAGACACCTACACACACACACGAACACATACACAGAGACAGACACACATGCACACACACAGACACACACGGACACATACACGAACACAGACACATACAGGGACAGACACATAAACACGCAGTCAGACACATACATAGACAGTCACACATATACACACATACACAATCATACACTCAGTCACATAGACACACAAATGCATAGACACAGAGACAAACACACACAAACACAGATACACACACAGACCCATACATGCACACAATCACACACAAATGAAGTCACAGACCACGCCGGCATCTGTGGCCGCTGCCCCTGCTGCCGGGGCCCTGGGCCCCCAGACCCGAAGCAGCTCTGTTCCCCATGTCGTGCAGGGGCGAGTGTGGCGGCCACGCCTGTCACAGGGGGCTGGAGGCCAGCCGGGCGCGGGGTGCTGAGAGGGGGGTGGTCACGCAGCGTCCTGGGGGGGGGCCTGGCCGTGCCCCGGCTGCCGGCGGTCCCCCCGAGTCCCCTGCTGCTCTTTCTGCAGACAGCCCGGCCCCCCTCACCACGGGGCCTTGCACTGGTGTTTACAGGCGCGTGTCAGCGACACCCCACCATCACGCCTGGACACGTGTGACCATCGACTGACACTGAAGCTGGTTCATGCCAAGTCCAAGTCCCCCCCCAAAGGGGCCCAGACTTCGGGGGGTGGGGGGGGGGCAGGGGCAGGGCCTGGGAGTCCCGCAGGGGTGGGGTGGGGTGATGGATCTCCTCAGCGCCAAGCAGCAGGGCGAGTACATGCGAGGCTGTCTGTCCCCGTGGGTCTGGAAACACTCGCTAATACAGCGGGGTAGCGGCGTGCAAGTGAGGGCCGTGACCGTCCCTGAGCTGCTCTCGGGCTGGCCCGCCGGTGCCTCTCTGGGTTTCACTCCCTCCGAGAGAGCAGCACAAACAGAGTGCGGTCGGCTGAGGGGACTCCTCCTGCAGTGCTCCCCCAACCGCGGGAGCAGGCGTGTGTGCCCGAGCTGGGGTTGAAGCGTGTGTGTGTGCGAACAGCGAGTCTGTGCCGGCAGCCGCAGAGGCGGGCGTGGGCCGGCGTCGCCAATTTCATGTGCGCGGCGTCTGGGAAATGAGGGGTGCGCGGCTTAACTGCCCCGGGTCCAACTGGAAGGCTGGCGGCCCGGCCCTGGCAGTGTCCCGGCTGCCCCAGAGGACAGAGGGCCAGCCAGCTCGGCCCGGCGGGGAGCTTGGGGGGATCCCGCGCCTTCAGCAGCAGTGGCTGCATTCCCGGGCGGACGCTGACCTCTAGTGGCGCCCACGGGCTACTTCTACGCTCTCCCCGGAAAGGCCACCCCCCTGCACCGCCCCCACCGCCCGGGGCCTCCTGCCCTCACCCACCACGGCCCGCCCAGGGGACAGCAGGCACCCTCGGGCGGCAGGGCCCTTGTTGGGGCAGCTGTGCTGGCCCCCGAGGTTGGCCGCGCCCACTGTGCCAGGCCACGCAGTGGCTTGCGGGGGAAGGCGCCCCAGAGCCTGCTCCAGTCCTGGGGCGGCCGGCCAGGGGACCGCTCGGGCCCAGGTGACGCCTAACTCGGCTCCGAGGAGCTCGCGTCAGGGGTGCTGAGGGTCTCGCAGGAAGTCCCTCTCACCCCCGGCCTGCAGACAAGGGCCAGCACATCTGGGCACCCCATAGTGGGCAGAAGTACCAGGTTTCCCTCCCATCCCAGTGGGAGGCCAAGACCCCCGAGTCACTTCATGGCGCCCAAGGTCGTGACAGGGACCCTTGCAGGTAGCAACCCAGAAGCTCCACATGGCTGCAGATGCTTCCGGCTCAGAGAGGGTAAGGCACCTGCCCGAGGCCACACAGCCGCTGGCCGTGTAGGCGGGTCTGCAGGCTGCCGCTGGGGACGGAGGCACCAGGAACGGGCAGGCGGGAGGGGCAGGAGGGGTGGAGGGGCACATGCCTGCAGTGAGGGAGCAGCAGGAGGTGGAAGGCACGGGCGGGTCTGATCCCCCACCTGTCTGCAAGGCCAGCTCACACGGGCCCCAGGAAGCCCCTCCCCTGGGGTCGGCCGGCGCCGTGACCAAGGGCAGGTCTAACCTGGCTGAGGGGGGCGCTGCTGCCACGAGGGTGGGTCAGGCAGGGGGCAAGGGGCACCGGGTACCCTGGAACACTGATGGCGCCTGGCCCACCCCAGTCCCAAGGTAGCCACTCAGAGTTTCTCCAGGGGCCTGTGCGCTCCCGGCTGCATGGGGGAGGTGGTGACGCATCCCACATCGGGTGGGCACTTGGCACGACCTCCCAGGCCCCTCTAGCTCAGGCCCGACCCCGCGGTGGCCGCCTGAAGGGCGCTGGAGACTGCCAGGCAGGGTGTGCAGTGGCAGCCTCGCGCCCACCTGCCCAGGCCCCGCCCCACCCCGCCCCCACAGGCCTGGGCCCACCCCTGCCCCAACTGGCCAGGCCCCGCCCCTCCCATTCAGGCCCTGCCCCCGCCCAGGCCCCGCCCCTGCCCAGGCCCCGCCCCGCGCGCTGACCGTGAAGAGGTTGGAGCGGCGCTTGGACTGCTTGCGCACAGGCGTGGGCGTGCTGGCCGTGGGCGGGACGTCGATGCGCAGCTCCTTCTGGCTGGTGCTGGGCGTGGATGGCACCGACGACGAGTAGTCGCTCAGGCTGCCGCCGCCGTTGCTCGTCTGCGGGGGCACGGGGTGTGGTGAGCCGCCCGAGTCACAAGGCCTTGTTCTAGAACATTCTTGGGGCGGTGGGGCGGACGGGGACAGAACCCGGGGACCCCCACAGACAGGGCCATAGCTCTGCCACGTCAGGGAGCCACGGTGCAGCTCCTCATTCTGGAACATTCTCTTCCACTCAGTCTCACTCACCTCCTCATTCTAGAACATTCTCTTCCACTCAGTCTCACCTCCTCATTCTGGAACATTCTCTTCCACTCAGTCTCACCTCCTCATTCTGGAACATTCTCTTCCACTCAGTCTCATCTCATTCTGGACCATTGTCTTCCACTCAGTCTCACCTCCTCATTCGGGAACATTCTCTTCCACTCAGTCTCACCTCATTCTGGAACATTCTCTTCCACTCAGTCTCACCTCATTCGGGAACATTCTTTTCCACTCAGTCTCACCTCCTCGTTCTAGAACACTCTCTTCCACTCAGTCTCACCTCCTCATTCTGGAACATTCTCTTCCACTGTCTCACGTCCTTATTCTCGAACACACTCTTCCACTCAGTCTGGAACATTCTGGAACACTCTCTTCCATTGTCTCACGTCCTTATTCTAGAACACTCTCTTCCACTCAGTCTCTTCATTCATGAACATTCTCTTCCACTCAGTCTCACCTCCTCATTCTGGAACATTCTGGAAACTCAGTCTAACTGAGGAGCAGGCGGAAATGCAGCACCTGCTCCCGTTGTCAGAGTGGGGACAGACTCGTGGCTGGCGCAAGGGCCACAGCGTGGGGAAGGTGTGCCGGTGGCCGATGTCCTCCCCCATTGCAGCCCCTGAACAAAGCGGGAGCCCAAGCCGTCCTCAGGAAGAAGAGGTGGGCAGACGCCTGTCCGCGGGGACCCAAGACACGGGAGGCAGGGCCAGGCCCCGGCCACTTGGGGGCACCTGTGCCGGCCTGTGTGCCCCGAGAACACACCTGAGCAGGACTCTGCCCCCCCCCCCGGCCTCAAGGGGGCGCTCGGCCGTGCCCCGACCTCGGCACCTCTCAGCCGGCCAGAGGAAGCCGGACAGGGTCTGGGAAGCGCGGGGGGCAGCCCCCGAGGGCACCCTGCAGACCAGTGCCCGGGAAGCCCCCGCACCAAGCCCACGGCTTCGAAGGCAAAGCCAGCGCTGAACAGCGGCAGTTCACTGCACCCCCGGGCGTGCCCCGTACCCCTGCACTGCCTGGCACTCTGGGGCCCCACAGCCGCCTGCACCCCGGGCGTGCCCCGCACCCCTGCACTGCCTGGCGCTCTGGGGCCCCACAGCCGCCTGCACCCCGGGCGTGCCCCGCACCCCTGCACTGCCTGGCGCTCTGGGGCCCCACAGCTGCCTGCACCCCGGGCGTGCCCCTCACCCCTGCACTGCCTGGTGCTCTGGAGCCCCACAGCCGCCTGCACCCCGGGCGTGCCCCGCACCCCTGCACTGCCTGGCGCTCTGGGGCCCCACAGCCGCCTGCACCCCGGGCGTGCCCCGCACCCCTGCACTGCCTGGCGCTCTGGGGCCCCACAGCCGCCTGCACCCCGGGCGTGCCCCGCACCCCTGCACTGCCTGGCGCTCTGGGGCCCCACAGCCGCCTGCACCCCGGGCGTGCCCCGCACCCCTGCACTGCCTGGCGCTCTGGGGCCCCACAGCCGCCTGCACCCCGGGTGTGCCCCGCACCCCTGCACTGCTTGGCGCTCTGGGGCCCCACTGCCGCCTGCACCCCGCGTGGCCCGCACCGCACCTGGCTGACGTGCACGGCAGACACCTGGGCGGAGCACACGGCCGAGTGGCTGGGGGAATTGGGCAGAGACTTGCAGGGCCCGATGGACAGCTGCTGCTTCTTTCTGGTGGCGACGATCTTCTGAGCCACTGTGGGACAGACAGACAGACAGAGGCCACGTGAGGCCGCGCTGCCAGAGACGCCTGCGATGGGCCCGGGGCCACCGCACGGCCGTGAGCAGCCCCTGAGCCGGGTGGGGTGGACGCAGGGCAGGGGACGCCCCCGGGAGCCGGCACGGGGCGGGCTCTGCTCTGCTCCCTGGGGACAAGGGGCGGGGCACTGGCCGCAGCTGGGGGAGGAGGGACCTGCTCCAGTGACCACCAACAGCCGCGTTCAGTGCTCACAGAGAAACCGCGAGTGCCAGGAAAAGCCACAGGTCCCATGGCTGCAGCCAGCACCCAAGGGTGGCCCAGGGTGAGACACAGCGTGGGGGGGGGCAGGGACACCCACACACGGGGCCCCGGGCGCCAAGAGCGTGAGTGGGGCGGGCGTCCGGCACGTGGTACTAGCGCTGGGTCCTGCCGGCGCCTCAGTCCTGGCTCGGGGGGGTGGGGGCAGGAGCCCTGGGATCCCGGGGAGCCCCGGGACTGTCTCCGGGTAGCGAGTGCCGGTCCCCGAGGCCACAGCTCCTGCAGGAACCGCAGCTGAGTGATCATTAAGCCAGCGTATTAATTACCGAGAAATTAATTACCGACATCGTGACTCGGCGAGGAATGAGTGAGAAGGAGCCGGAGTCAAACTCGCCCGGAGAAAACCTCAGCAGCGACGCGCACGGGGGGACTCGGGTTCTGAGAAGCTCCCCCCTTTTTTCCTCCCTCCCCCCACCACAGCTGTAATCTCAGGAATGACGCTGGGAGGGGAGGGGAGGGGAGGGAAGGGGGCGCGGCTGCTGTAAAGGGCAGCAGGAAAGGGTCCGGGGCAGGAGGGGCAGCGGGGACCCACGGGCCAGGCAGGAGGCACCCGACCGCGCACCTGGAGGGGTCCAGACACCCCACCTGACCTGGAGAAGGGGGTGGGGCAGGATGACCTCAGGGCCCAGCCGCTCGCTGCAGGGGGGAAGCGGGGAGGGGCAGGCTGGTCAAACTGTCTCTCTGCAGGGCGCCAGGGTCAGGGTCAGCTCCAGCGTCCAGCCTGTGCGTGACCTTTAAACCCTCCAACGCTGCCCGGGGCACCTGCTGATTCCAAACAAGACCTGGCCGGCTCCCACCCACGTCTCAGGAAAGCCGAGTGGCGCGTCGGGCGGCTGGTGACGAGGGCCGGGGGTCCGCAGGGGCGACAGGGGCAGGCGGCCTCGCAGCAGCCTCGGCGCGCAGAGCTCAGGCCGGCTACTCGGTCCCGTCGACAGGAATCAGCTGCCCTGTCTGTCCCCTGCCCCGGCAGGGACGGGAGGGAGCGGCCGGATCCACCCCAATCCCCCCCAAACTCCCCCTAGTGGCCCCCGAGTTTGCAGGGACGGGAGAAGAAGCCTTTCATCTGTGACTCGCGGCGTGTCGGTATTCTTTTTTATCTCGTTGTATTAAAACAAATTTATCTTCATTTATGTCGCAATTACCTATTAGGGCTGTTAATTTGCGGGAAATGAAGCTACTGTTTAATTGCTCCTATTAATCGGGGATTTAAATGCCGCCTGTAATAAACAGTCACCTCAGGACACAGCAAAGTCACAGCGGCTGACATTACCGTGGGCCCCTCCGAGGGGGACTCCAGCCGTGTCCACGCATCCGGCCTCCCCCCACCCCGAGAAAGTCAGGCAACACCCGGTCCCCCCGACACAGGGCAGGGGCCCACAGGGAGCAGGGCTGGCCGACCCCGCACCTGGCTCTGGGGAGCAGCTGGCGGGCCGACTCCCCTGTGGTCGGCTTCTGGCTGTGGCCGGGCGCTGGCCAGCGGTGGGGTCGCCGGCCCCTGCAGACAGACACACGGCCGCCCGTGGGCCTGAGCCCAACGTCCACGTTCCTCCCACTGCCCCCGCCTGCCCCTGCGGCCAATCTGGTGCAGGGTCCGGGTCAGGAGGGAGGAGGGGCGAGGGGTCCCGGGGTGGTCCCCGGTGCCGGCTGCCAGGGCACCTCAGGGGCGCCGCGGGGACAGGGACCCGGGCCCGGAGCCCGGGAGGGACCACGGGCCAAGGCCGAGGCTCTGGACTTGCCCCCGCCTCTCCCCTGGCCACCGGCTGGGAAATCCCACACACGGCCGTGGGAGCCCAAGTGAGCACTCCACAGTGCTCCAGAGGCACGTCTGTGCCCAGGAAGGTGCCGGAACATTCCGGGCCCGTCCACGTATGCGGTCAGGCTCACGAACACACGGGCTGGGCGGCCCTTCTCGTCCATGCGTCCCGCCACCCCGCACCAGGTGGCACCCCTGCAGGGCTCCCTGTTCCTGGCAGCCCCGTGGCCAGCCGCGCTCGGGGGGGGGGGGCGCTGGGCTCCCGGACACCCCCTTATGTGGCCGTGCATGGACAGGTGGGGGGGGGCAGTACAGGCCAGCGGTCAGCACAGCACGTGGTCAGGAGAGGCCAGTGCATGAGCCACTGAGAGACACACGGACTGGGGGGGGGGGGGCCGGGAGCCCCTCACCCCCGCCCCTGCTGCAGCGAGCTCAGTGGGGGATCGGGGGGCAAGACGCACGCGTGGCCCCGAGGGCGTCTCCCAAGTGTGCAGTGGGAGGGGCCGGGTCCCGCAAGCAGACACGGGCGAGAGGGCAGGGCCTGGCCTGGGGAGGCCCGGGGTGAAGGCCCTGGGCTCGGGGCCGGGGCGCCGCCTGCCCACAGCCCCCCGGGGCACCCGCTAAGTGACTTGGGTCCGTGTGAAGTGAGGCTGCCTGTGCCACCGGGACAGGCCCTGGCACCGTGCCACCCAAGGGCGCCCCACCCTGGCCTCCCCCGGAGCCAGTGAGCGGGCAGGGCCAGGGAAGAGCGGCCGGAGACAGTGACGGGCGCCACGCCCAGGCCCACGCGGCCCGCAGCTCGAGGCCCGGGAGATTAACTTTCCCCCTCACTCGCTCTCAGAGCCGGATGCAAATCAGCCCTTCACAGACGCCAGCGCGGGCCGATGAATTGGCAACACAATTTAGCACACGCCAAGATAAACGGCTCCGACAAAGGGGGAGATGAACCTGCCACTTCTTGGCCCGTCAAGCTGTCTCGGGCCCGACACCCGCAGGGGAGTCCCGGCCCGCGGTTCTCAGACCGGCCAGGGGTGCCTCCCGCCCCGGGAAAGGGGGCGCCTGAGCAGGCTCCGGGCAGGGGGCAGCGGAGACGGGCAAGAGCAACACGGAGAGGAGAGCAGAGAGCCGGCCGGGTGAGAGCAGGGCGGGGCGGGGCGGGGAGGGGGCGGCCCAGGTCTCAGGGTGGCTGGGCGTGACTCAGGGACCTTTGGGTAACCAGGGCCGCAGCCGAATTTAAACAAATACAAATCTCGGGGACAGAGCGACAGCCTGGGGGGGAGGACGCTTGCCTTGCACATGGCCGACCCGGGTTCGATCCCCGGCATCCCGTAGGTTCCCTGAGCATCGCCAGGAGTGATTCCTGAATGTGGAGCCAGGAATAACCCCTGAGCACCGACGTCGTCCCCAAAACAAAACAAAAAAATCTTGATCTAATCAACTCTGGCTCACCCTCTCCTGGGGGGCCTATATTTAGGGGGAGAAAGAATCCGGAAACTTCCGCCCTTCGTCACAGCACCTTCTCCCTCAGCCTTCTCCCAACTTCCAAAAAAAAAAGAGGACAGTGTGTCCTCAGCGCCGGAGCGGCTTTCCCGTTTCCAGGAATAATTACCTTCTCCCGCCATCTCCATAAAAAAGACATTTTCCTCCGCATGCCGGGGTGGCGGGGGGCGGCGGCTTGGCGGGAACCCCAGGAAATGCTGTGTCTCCTCCTGGTCCCGTTAATGAGGAGTCGGCAGAGGGGGCCCCACGTGAGGAGCCCGCAGAGTGGGGACGGCGAGGGAGACGCAGACGGTGACGGATGGCGTGACAGGAGCCACGCGCTGGGCGACGCGGCAGCCGTCAGCTGCCATTACTCAGCCGCGGCGGGGGGAGAGACGCCCACCTCTGCTGTGGGCTTCCTGCGGCCACACCTGGCGGTGCTCGGAGAGCCCCCGGGGAACCGGGATGGAACCCGGGCCGGCCGCGGGGCCAGTGCCCTGCCCACCCCGCCGTGCTGCCGCTCGGGTGCCCAGACACCCACCTTTTGGGGGGCGCGAACGACATCCGGCCACAAAGCTCCAGGAATCTGAGCGTCCAAAGAGAAGACCCCTGATTCTAGAAGGCAGATGCGGCATTCTAGAATCTTCTTCTCCAGGGCCGGTGGCCACGGAAGAGTTAAGCATGCAGAGCCCAGAGAAGGTGGCCTCCCTCCCCCCCTAGCAAGAAATTAAGTTTATCAATTGCTATTGTAATTGCTCTCAGCAGCTCGGGTAATTAAAAGGGATCTCAATCTAATTTTATTTACATTTAGAATACCTGAGGTCACTTCCCGTCACGCTCCCGCCGGTGACTGATCACGGCTCCGTGTTAATTAGAGTTCAGCGGGGAATGCGGATTGATTCTGAACCTGTGATCCGGCACACAGCAGCGACGGCCAGGGGGTCCGAGGGCTCTGACCCACGCGTCCCGGGACCCCCTGCGGGTCGCCCTCCCCTCACGGCCGGGCCACGCAGAGGGAGGCGGGGGGGGCAATCGTGGGCGTCCCCACGGGCAGCAGCCGGCCCACGGGCAGCGCCAGCCCCACGCGTGGGCCGGCCGTAAACACGGCCCAAGTCTGTCTTGACCAAGGCCCGAGAACCGCACGGAACTCTGGGGCTCCCCCAGCCCCCCATGGGCGCCCAGGGTGATCCACCGCCCAAAGGGCAAGGCCCACGGTCACCTGCGCCTCTGCCCCAGGACAGAGCACGTGCAGGACTAGGCCTCAAAGCCAAGCTGCTGAGACCCGACCCCAGCAGGTCAGCCGGGGGAGGGGCTGCACCCCAGGCCCCGCCCCGCCCTCCTCTCCCCTCTCCTCACTCTCCCGGGAGTAAAGGCGCCCCCAGTAACCAGGAAGGGCCTGGGCTTCAAATCTGCTGAGAGAAAGCGCATCAGTGTGGCTGGAGAGAGAGCACAGTGGGGAGGGCCCTGCCCGGCACACAGACAACCCAAGCCCCACCCCCACGACCATACGTGTCCCAAGGACCACCAGGAGTCAGCCCTGAGCACATAACTGGGAGTCAGCCCCGACACAGAGCCGGGAGTCAGCCCTGAGCACAGAGCCAGGAGTCAGCCCTGAGCACAGAGTCAGGAGTCAGCCCCGAGCACCTCCACGTGTGACTCCAAACCAAAAAGAAATAGAAACAAATAGCTCCAGGGTGGAGAGCCAGTGCGGGGTCCCGGTGCTAGCCACACATGGCCGGCCCCAACTCAGTCCCCAGGACAGCACGTGGCCCCTGGAGCACCACCAGGGGCCTCTCCTGAGACTGCCAGAGGAGCCCCCGACCCTTAGCATGGTCAGGTGTGGCCCCCAAAGCCCCCCACGAAAGGAAAAAAAAAGAAGAAAAAGAAACCAGCCCAAGGAAGCCCCCCGGGGCCTGCTGGAACAGGACTTCCTTCTGGCCCGCAACCCACACGCGTGTGCACACACATGCACGACATGTGTACACATATGTGCTGCGGGTGAGAGAGCCGTGTGGAGCCCATGACAGGGCTCGGCTGCGTGGGAGAGGAGGAATCCCCACGGCCCCCAAATGAGTGGGTCTGCGGGTGCCGCGGCTGGGGACCCTGCTCACGCCCCCCGGCTGGGCCGCGGGCATCGGGCAGTGGCCGGGGTGGGCAGGGTGCGGGCCGCGTGATTCGGTCGCAGGAAGGGCGGCAGGGCTGTCGGGGGCGGTAAGCCAGCGGGGAGGGCCGAGGGCGTTTACCATCCCTCTCACGAAACACCGCAGCCCTCCGCGCTTTCGCCGCGCCAAGAGCTGCAGTGAGACGGCATTAAACATTTAAACTGCCCCGGGCTTCAGCCGTTGGCCGGGACGTGCCCGGGGGACAAGGCGGGGACCCTCGGTCACGTTCACGGCGCCGGAGAGTCTTTCTCCGGATACGGCTTTGATGAGTGACGCCTAATGGCTTTACTTTTATTACTTTTTAAGCACTTAATGGGAAAATTTAGACATTTCCACAAGAATGGGGTTTCCGCAAGAATGGCACATTTAAATCTGACAGGGAGCGAGCGGCTGCGAGATTGCTTTCGACGGCCCCAGATTAAATGCGACGGTGAAATTTAAGGCCACCGCGAGCATCGCCGGCTGTCTCCGTCCTGATTAGTCCCGGGCTCCCTCCTGCCTCTCCGCCCGCCTCCAGGAGCCCAGGAATCAGCGGAGTAGCCCCAGAGAATTTTACTGCTGCCTGAGTCCACATTTAAAATCATTTTGTTTTCGTTTGGGGGCCACACCCAGTGGTGCTCAGGGCTCACTCCTGGCTCTGCACCCAGGGATCACTCCTGGCGGTGCTTGGGGGACCACATGGGATGCTGGAGGTCGAACCCAGTTCGGCCACGAGCAACCCAAACGACCTCCCCGAGACCCTACCCTCTGAACCATCTTTCCGGCCCCTCAAAATAGTGTTTTTTTTTTAAATGCCCCAGGGCTTAGTCTCTCCCAAGACCCCAAGCGGCCCAGCGTGGAGCGCCAGCTCTCACACCCCCACAGACCCTCGGCGCCCACGCACGTTCCCCAACCACGCCCCTGCAGGGAAACCACCTCCGAAATGCGGCAAAGCAAATCTCAAAGTTTCCCTTCACTTAGAGTATGATTCCCCCTGACTTAAACCCACAGCTGTGAGCCTTCGGATTTCAATTAATGCCCAGGCAGTAATCCGATCAATCACCGAGCCGTAAATCCCCATCTTTCTCATTAGCCACCCTGTTGCACAGTTTAAACATAAACACACCTTGCCACAGGACAGTAAATTACTCCTCGCCGGGCCTGGAGCCTGCCTGGGGAGGGCTTCGCTGGCAGAAGCTGATTTACACTTCTCCCCACTCCAAAAAAAAATTAAAAAAAAAAAAAAACCACCGAGAATCACGCTGGCAGTGGGCCGCTTCGAGTTTGCTTATTTGGCTTAAAACTGGTAATGACCTGTCTTTATTAGGATTACAAAGTTTTATGTGCAAAATCCAATTTTCTGGGAAAATACATTTTTTTTCTTGCATCAGTCAATAATATCTTTTGTGGTTACCTGTAGCGATTCCTTTTTTTTTAAGCCCTAAATTCTTCAACTTATCTTTTAAGCTGTGAAATAATGGTGGGGGGGGTGGAGGAAAGGAAAAAAAGCCCCGTCTGTCTTTACTCTGCAGTGACGGGGGCAGAACTGCACGGGGAGAAGGCGGGGGGGCGGCAGGGAGGCCCCCCAAGCTCCTGGTACCTGGTTTGGGGAGTTGTTAGGACAGGGCTGTGGCCCTCGACGGCCCCGAGCGGGCTGCCTGAAGGAAGCCGACCACGGAGGCCACGTGCAGGCCATGCTGAGTGGGCCGGGCACGCGAGGCCGAGCCGAGGGAATGAGGTTCCTGCAAGCCCCAGGAGCCGCGGGGAGCCCAGGTCCAGGGGCCCGGGTCCGGGCTGTGCACTGCAGGAGCTGACCGCCGCGGACACAGGCTCCCGGCCCTCTGGCAACTCCGCCAAGTGCCTCATTTCACCCACCACACAGCGGGAATAAAGCGGCTGTGGCCCACACGGGTGAGTCTGTCCACCCCAGGCAGGACAAGCGGCTACTGCAGCACCGCCCTCTGCTGGCCGCCGGCCACACTGCAATCCCCGCTCTCTGCCAGGAGGCAGGACAAGCGGCTGCTGCAGCACCGCCCTCTGCTGGCCACTGGCTGCGCTGCACCACCCCACCCAGCTCTCAGCCCCACAGGCAGGACAAGCAGCTGTGGCAGCACCGCCCTCTACTGGCCACCGCCTTCACTGCACTTCCCGCTCTCAGCCCGCAGGCAGGACACACAGCTGTGACAGTGCTGCCCTCTGCTGGCCGCCTGCCTCACCGCACTCCCCACTCGGCCCCAGGCAGGACGCAATGCCTTGGCAGCACCGCCCTCTGCTGGCCACCGCCTGCACTGCACCCCCCCCCCCCCCCCGTCGCCCTGCTCTCACCCTGAAGGCAGGGTAAGCGGTTGTGGCAGCACCGCCCTCTGCTGGCCACTGTCTTCTCTGCACTCTCTGCTCTCGGCCCGGCAGGCAAGGCAGGCGGCCTGGGCAGCACCGCCCTCTGCTGGCCGCCGCCCCTGCTGCACCTCCTCGGCTCCACAAGGACACAGTTCTGGTTCCTGCAGAGGAGACGCTCCATTGCTGAACGCATGGTCGAGGCGTGGCCTTCAGACCACAGCGTGCAAGATGCCCGACAGCAAACCTTAAAATTAAAATCACCCGATAGGGAAGCCGGGTGGTCTGTGAACCACCAAATTAACACACCAGAGCACCAGGGCTGCCCCAGAGCACCAGGGCTGCCCCAGAGCACCGGGCCACACACGCTGACCGGCTGCACCCCCTCCCCAAGCATGGACCTCTGTTCCCGTGCACAGGCTCGGCCAGCGTGTCCAGGGGCTGGCTACAGGCACGAGGCTCGGTCCCCAGCTGCTGACTATGGACGATCTTCAACAAATCATCACGAGTCACCCAACGGGGCGGGCTTAAAGCCAGAGCGAGATCAGGGTCTCCCCCAGCTCTGATGGCTGCAAGCGACTTTCAGGGGGCTGAGCTTCCCTGGCCTCAGTTTCCTCCGTGTGTCTCATAGAGAGAGGCCAGGAGGGAATCCCCGGTATGCAGGTGGCATGGTGCCCACACATGGCAGTGGCGGGGTGCTGAGGGCACACCGAGGGCCTTGCTCAGCCAGGCTGCAGGCTGCAACACGGGCTGGGGGAGGAGAGGGGCACGGGGACTCCCCAGTGCCAACACGGGGACCCCCAACCAGTGCCTACACGGGACCCTCCACCCAGTGCCTACCTCGGGACACCCTGCGGGTGCTTCCACGGGGCGCCCCCCTAGAGGCGGCCAGGCACTGCTGCAGTAAGCTGCAGCCTCTCGGTGCCTGGGCCCAAGTCCCTGCCCCAAGCCCGAGTCTCAGGACCCACGCTCCACACCACACTACTCGGCACGCTGGTCCGAGGGACGCGCGTGCTGGCCGTCCAGTGCAGTGGGGAACACCCACATCCTAGCAGAGCCCACATTGGCCACGACGTCTGCTCGCAGCTGGTCTGCCAATGATGGGAAGGCCTCCGGGCACCACGAGGGCAGAGACGGGGAGGGCGGGGAGAGGCGGCCACCCGGGCCGGTGGGGCGGGGAGGCGGGGCAGCTCCTGGGGGCACAGGGGCCACCTCCTTGTCTCAGAAGCTCTCGAGTTTGCTTCTGGGTCAGGAGTGACTTCCCGCGTGGGCTGGTCTGCGGGCTCATGCCTACGCCGTGGGGAAGCCCCTGGGCCCCTGGGCTTCCTGGACGGCACTGGGCGTGCATGTGTGTGCGTGTGTGTATGTGCGTGCGTGTGTGTGCGTGCGTGTGTGTGTGTGCATGTGTGTGTGCATGCGTGTGTGCATGTGTGCATGCATGTGTGCGTGTGCGTGCATGTGTGTCTCTAGTGGGGCAGTGAGCGCCCCGCACACAGCAGCTAAAATAGCTGGACAGCCTGGCTGGGGGCCTGGGGGGTCTCGCCCAAGGAAGCCCATGGGCCGTGCACCAAGGACATGTGTAACAGAGCAGCCCCGGTGGCCTATTCCACAGGCCTCAGCCTGGAGAAACTCACACACTTCTGCTCACATGCACATGCTCACTCACACATGCCCACGCACACATATACGCTCACGCTCACATACACGCACACATGCTCACACGCATGCAAGCTCACACACGCACACATGTTCATACATGCACACATGCTCACATCCATACATGCACACATGCTCCATTTGCTCACACACATGCAAGCGGGCAGACAGATGACTTTAAGGAAATGAGTTGATACCCTGAGGAGATGACTCCTCTGTGAGTCTCACCCTGGGCCAGAGGGAGGAGAGCGGGCAGGCATCTGCCTGCGCACAGCCGGGCAAGCCAAGTCCCCCAGGCCCTCGCAGGGACAAGCCTTGGCACTGCCAGATGTGGCCCAAAGAGAAAGAAAACAGTCTCTGGTCCACGGGACACTCCCTGAGCACGAGAAAACTCATGGTAAAGAGCCACAGTAGCGTGGCAGGCACTTGCCTTGCAGTGGCCGACCAGGATTCCAACCCCGGCACCCGGAGGCGACCCCGAGTCCCTCCAGGAGTGTTTCTGAGCACAGAGCCGGGAGTGAGCCCTGAGCACCACCGGGAGTTACCCCAAAACCTGGCCTTGGCATGTCGGCCCGTGCCTGGACGCCCGGGGAGAGCCACTCGGGACGTGCACTCAGTCGGGAGCACAGACGCCTCGTGAAACTGTCGCCCAGACTCAGCTCCCTCCACTCCCCACTCAGAAACACGGCAGAGAGAGGCCACGGCCCTCGCCCGTCCTCTGGGACTCGCACGAGAACCAGCCGGGGACAGCCCAGGGTCATGCCCAGGGTCATGCCGGCCACCCAGGAGCCACCGGAAGCCACTCCCAGATGGGCCGGGCTGGAGGGCCTGGGGGACCCCATCTGTGGGACGGCTATGGCGCCCTGGTGACGGGTGGCACAGAGCAGCCCGCACGGGCGGGACCCTGCCACACACAGCAGGGGCGGGGAGAGGCAGGCGGTGCTCAGGGGCTGCTCTGGGCACCCCAAGAGCACACAAACTTGGGGCTGCAGCGACAGCACAGTCGGCACAGCGGGGAGGGCATCTGCCCCGCCCACGGCCGCCAGGCTCAGCTCCCAGTATCCCATATGGCCGCCAGAGTAATTCCCGGGTGCAGAGCCAGGAGTAACCCTGGGCATCGCCAGGTGTGACCCAAACAGCAAAACACACACACACACACACACACACACACACACACACACACGCACACACCCTCGAGGGCACACTCCTAAATAAGACACACCCTGGCAAGGACACGCCCCCAAACAGACCACGCCCAGCAGGACACACACCCCTGCTAGGCCACACCCCTAGATGCCCTGGCCAGGCCACGCCCCCAGACAGGTCACGCCCCCGCGAGACCGCACTGGCAGGACTGCGGGGCCAAGTCCCTCTCCGGGGGGTGGGTCTCCATCCCCCACCAGGTGACGGCCTCCGGCAAGTCACATGACTGGCCCTGCCTCTGGCACAGGTGACCCAGGCCCAGGTGGGGTCCCCCGCACCCATCGGGGCTGAAGGCAGGACTCGCCTTCCAAGAAGGGGGCCCCTGTCCCAGGCGGGCACCTGGGCCCTCTGATCCCCCTCCCCCTCAATCCCCCACCCGCCCTTCCTCTCCCTCCTGTGCTGGGTGACACTGAGTGTCCCTCACGCTCGCCTGACCTCGCGGTGACCCGGGTGGGCTGAGGGGCCAAGGGTGGGATCCGCTGGCTTCTTCCCTCATTACAAGGGAAGTGTGGGAGGAGTGAGACCCCCGCGGCCCCCCGCAGCAGGAGCCCCCAGACCACGCAGCGGGAGGTCACGGCCGCGAGGGTCCAGGCCGGCCGGTGCCTTGGCTGTGGTGACAACCAGCAACGCTCAGCTGCTTCAAGACCTCCTGGCTCAGTGCCTGGGGGCCGTGTGGACTGAGGGTCAAAGCCGGGGGGAGGGGCACCCACATGCAAAGCACACACCTGCTGAGGCCTCTCCAGCTCACCGGGGAGGGGGTGGGCACACCCAGCAGTGCTCAGGGCTGACTCCCGGCTCTGTGCTCAGGGCTGACTCCTGGCTCTGTGCTCAGGGCTGACTCCCGGCTCTGTGTTCAGGGCTGACTCCTGGCTCTGTGCTCAGGGCTCACTCCTGGCTCTGTGCTCACTCCCAGCTCTGTGCTCAGGGATCCCCCCTGGCTCTGTGCTCAGGGCTGACTCCCGGCTGTGCTCAGGGCTGACTCCCGGCTCTGTGCTCAGGGCTGACTCCCAGCTCTGTGCTCCGGGCTGACTCCCAGCTCTGTGCTCAGGGCTGACTCCCGGCTCTGTGCTCAGGGCTCACACCAGCTCTGTGCTCAGGGCTCACACCAGCTCTGTGCTCAGGGCTGACTCCCGGCTCTGTGCCCAGGGCTCACACCAGCTCTGTGCTCAGGGCTCCCCCCTGGCTCTGTGCTCAGGGCTGACTCCCGGCTCTGTGCTCAGGGCTCCCCCCGCCGGCTCTGTGCTCAGGGCTGACTCCTGGCTCTGTGCTCAGGGCTGACTCCCGGCTCTGTGCTCAGGGCTCCCCCTCCCCAGCTCTGTGCTCAGGGCTCACTCCCGGGGGCCTCGGGGACCACATGCGGTGAGGACAGCCCACTCATCTGAGTCCTGCTTTCTTGACTTGCGGTCTCCCCCTCCGCCCCGACTGGGAGCAGGCGGGTCAAGGTCACTCCCTCACGTTCAGACGTGTTTCCCTGAGACGCCAGTGCACGCAGCTTCCTCACACGTGTGCTCACTTGCTGAGCAGTGTCTGAGCACGGCACAAACCCCGGGACGAGTCTCCGGCTTAACAGGCTGACGCGGAGGCCCTGGGGCCGCGCGACCCTCCCCCAACAGCGCTGCTCCCGGGACGAACCGCTTGGCCCAGCGTGGTGGGGGCGGCACTTCCCGGGCGCCGACACGGCCGGGAGTCTCGGTGAGCACGCGGCAGGGGCACATGGCAGCCAGAGTAGGGCTGGGCCCCTCGCCTCGCACGGCCGCACCCCTGCATGTGAGGCAACCAGCAGCCCCCGCCCAGGCCCCGACGGGCGGCTGGACCCACTCTGGAGAAACACCCCCGGGGTGCAGGTGTGTCTGCACCTCATGGGGTGGCCACGGGACCCCCAGAGCCTGCTCTTGTGGCTCCCCTGGAAGCGGGCCCCGGGCCGGATGTGGCGGTGGGTCCCCAGGAGGTGACATGTGGCCCTGCCCCGGGACCCCGCACAGGCCCGGCCTCCTGGACCCCACGCTGCCCACCCAGAGCGCAGGGAGGGCACAGAGAGCCTTGGACCCTCCCCGGGGGAGGAGCAGGCCCGGCCCAGGGGGCGGGGGGGGAGCGGCAGCGGGGACTGGGAGGGCCTGGCCGTGGGCAGGCGGGGAGGCCGCCCGCCAACCCCAAAGCAACGCCGGCACGTGGGAAAGACGCCCGTGGCTTCCCGGGCCCGGCCAAGCCGCCCTGCGCTCCACCCCCGGGCGCCTGGGCCGGGAGCACTCTGGGGAGCAGGGTGTGGGCAGGACCAACCCTTCACGGCCACGCACACGGACGCCTGACGGAGCGCACCTGTCCGGGGCCTGGTGCAGGACACACGTGAAGCTGCCCACCTGGGGCAGGGCCGCCAGCTCTGTGTGCCCGGCCGGGACGCCCCCAACAGCGTCACCGGGAACACAGGAGGGAGGCCCAGCACGCCCAGAGCCAGGGACAAGGTGCCCTCAGTTTACCCTCCCCACACTGGGAAACAGGGGCCCTGCATGTGTGAGTACACGTGTCTGTGTAAGTGTACGCATATAAGCATGAGTATCTGCATGTATGAGTGTATGCATGTGTCAGCGTACGCATCTGTGTATATGTACACGCCTGTGTACATATCTGTATGTGAATGTGCACATGTGAGTATATGTGTCTGTGTGAATGTACATGCGTCTACATGTGTACACATGTCAGCATGTATGAGTGGTCAGTACATGTGTCTGTACGTGTGGACTGTACACATGTCTGTATGTAAGCCGTTGGTACATATAACTGTGAGTGAGTGTACGTATGTCTGTATGTGTGAGTATACATGTGTCTATATGAGTGTATGCACATCTGCATGTGTAAGCAGTCAGTACATGTGTCTGTGTGAATATACACATCTGTTTTTGATTTTTTTTGGCTTTTTGGGTCATACCCGGCGATGCACAGGGGTTACTCCTTGCTCTGCACTCAGGAATTACCCCTGGCAGCACATGTGTATGTAAGTGGTCAGTATGTATATCTGCATGTGAGTCTGCATGTGTCTGTGTGAGTATACGTGTGTCTGTATGTGTGACTGTATACATGTCTGAATGTGTGAGTATATGTGTCTGTGTGAGCATGTGCATGACTGCATGTGTTGAGCAGTCAGTACATGTCATGTGTCTTTATGTGTGTGTACACATGCCTGTATAAGTGGTCAGTGTGTATGTCTGCATATGAGTTTGCATGTGTATATGTGTTATGTGTCTGTGAGCGTATGTGTATCTACATGTGTCAGTGTACATGTGTCTGTGTGAGTGCATGTGTGAGAGTATATATCTATGTGTGAGAATGTGTCTGCATATGTGAGTGTATATGTGTATGTGTAAGTACGTGTCTGCATGTGCAACTGTACATGAGTATGTGAGAGTTCGTGTCTGTATGTGTGTACACGTGTATGTGTGAGTATTGTTTGTGTGAGTGTACATGTCTGCATGTGAGTGTACATATGTTATGAGTGTGTCTGCATGTGAATGTACACGTGTATGTATCTGCATGTGAGTGTACATGTGTATGTGTATGTGTCTGCATGTGATATACATATTATATAGGTGTGTCTGCATGTGACACGTGTGAGCACACAAATGTATATGCGAGTACATGTGTGTCTATATGAGCAAGTGGTGGGCACGCGGCATGTGCCCTGTGTGCTGAGCCGTGTGCACCCCTGCCCCGTGCCCGCTGCTCACCGTCCTGGAAGACGCGCTCCACGTTGAGCCCGTACGTGGCACACGTCTCGTAGTAGGTGCAGCGCTTCAGGTCGCTGGAGAGCTTGCGTGCGCGGGAGTCGTCGATGACCCGCGGGTTGTTGGAGCTGATGGCGTCTGCAGGACGGGCACAGGAGAGGCGGGTGAGCTATGTAGAAGCCCCCTCCCCACCACACCCCTGCCAGCAGGAAGCCCCGACCCGGGAGTCGGGAAAGAGGCAGCAAAGAAACAGCCACAAACAGAGTGGCCAGGAGGTGCCGGGAGGAAGGCCGGGTCCGTCAGGGGCGCGCGGCCGGCCTGGGGGCCTGCAGGGGGCGTGGGGGGGAGCAGGGCAGGGAGAGCCTGGAGGCTGGGGGTGGGGCAGGGACCCCCGGGATCCGGGAGGAGGAACAAGGGGGTGTCTCCGCCAGCGGCCAGCGGTGCCGCCACCCACTGTCCTGCTCCGGGTCAGGGGTCACCCGGGACCTGGGGGTGCTGCGGCCCCATGAGACGCTCTCGGAGGAAAGCAGCCACGAGGCCCTGGCCGAGGCCTGCAGCGCCGGCCACTCTGGCTGCCCAGCACCTCAGGGGACAGCCGGCACTGCCCCCGTCCCAGCCCCGAGCGCCCTGCACACGCTGGACGGACAGACGGATTCTGGCCCCTTGGGAGGAAGTGAGTCATTCTCAGCCACGCTGCCGCAGGGCATCCCGGAAGGCTCCCTGCAGGAGTGCTCGCCCGCTCTCCGTCTCAAGGCCACATGGGACTGGGGTCTCGGCCCGTATGGGACCAGCCTGACCCCTCGGCGGGGGAGTCGGTCCCCAGGTAGGGTGTGGGCAACATGGCTACGGCGAGGACAGACTCGGGAGCCCTTGGCCCAACACGGGGGACGGTGCCCAGATGTCCCGCCACCACACCCCCGACCCTGCCTCTCTCATTCCCCTGCTGCGCTCTGGGGGTGCAGGGGGGCCCGGCTGCCGGGCCCACCCCAGACGGGGAAGGGGCAACAACGGCCCAAGGGGAGGGTTTGAGTGTCGAGAGCCTGCAGGGGCTTCCGGCCACACACCTGCCAGAACGGACACATACCTGCCGGGACAAACACACACCTGCCGGGACAGACACACACCTGCCGGGATGGACACACCTGCCGGGACGGACACACACCTGCCCGGGAAGGACACACACCTGCCGGGACGGACACACACCTGCCCGGGAAGAACACACCTGCCGGGGATGGACACACACCTGCCCGGGAAGGACACACCTGCCGGGGATGGACACACCTGCTGGGACGGACACACACCTGCCGGGACGGACACACACCTGCCGGGGATGGACACACACCTGCCCGGGAAGGACACACCTGCCGGGGATGGACACACCTGCCGGGACGGACACACACCTGCCGGGACGGACACACACCTGCCGGGGATGGACACACACCTGCCGGGGATGGACACACACCTGCCGGGGATGGACACACCTGCCGGGACGGACACACACCTGCCGGGACGGACACACACCTGCCGGGGATGGACACACCTGCCGGGACGGACACACACCTGCTGTGACGGACACACCTGTCGTGATGGACACACCTGCCGGGACGGACACACCTGCCGCACACGTGTGGGGTCGCCCTCACCTCCTGGGACCCACCGTGATCGTCTCATTTCCCTGCTCCAGGCTCCCTACCCTGAGGCCACCAGGCCAAACCCTGGGGTCACTCTGGTCCCGGTCTGACCCCCACACGCGTGCCGGGACCGTGAGCAGCAAACGGGCCCTTCAGACAGGGCCCGGCCCCCCAAGGGTCCCCCACGCCGCCCCCCACTCGCAGCACTCTGGGAAGCAGGGTCACGGGGTAGGGCCCAGTGACAACATCTGTGTCAGTGCATCCAAGGCCAGGCGTGTGCCGGGTGGACACGCGACCCGCCTTCCCCGTCGCCCCACTGTGCTCCTGACCCTGGGCCGCCCGCGGCCGCCCGAGCCCAGGCACCCGGCGAGCACTTCCCTGCACGGTCCAGAGCTTCAAGCACTTCCCTGCACGGTGCAGAGCTGCCGGGACCAGGCGCTGCCGCGTCTCCCGGACACGCGCGTCACCTGGGCGCAGGAGCAGGGCCACAGGGACGGAGCAGAGGCCCCCGCTGGCGCCCCAGCCGGCTGGACAGGGGCGCTGAGAGGAGGCGCGGGCACGGGCGCGGGCGGAGACAGGAGCCCCGGGAGCACATCCTGGCGCCTCGGTCTCCTGAGAAAACGGGGTCTGGCCTGGGAAACGGGGGCCCCTCCGGGAGGGGATGTTCTGAGAGGCGCCAGACAAGGGCACACAGGCGTTACCCCCCACCCCCGCGGGAGGCTGGTGGGGGGAGGGAGAGGCAGCAGCAGGCCAGGCCGACAGCGAGGAGGTCGGGGCGGCTGGGCAGCAGAGGGAGGGCCTGTCTGCCCGGGGGTCTGAGCACCCCTGCGCGGCCCGGAGCAGGGGGCCTCCAGAGAGGTGGGGGTGGGGGGTGGGCAGGAGTGCCGGGAGGACCGGAACAGGGGCGGGGCTGAGCGAGGTGTGCGGCCTCGGGCAGACAGGGGGCGCTGCAGGGCCGGGGCCGGCGGGAGGGACTATGGAATCAGGCCTCTGGGCTCGGTGTCCTTCCATCTGCGCCTGGGGCTACAACTGGCGATGCACAGGGTGACTCCTGGCTCCGCAACACGCCTGGCAGTGCTCGGGGAGCAGAGGGGATGCTGGGGATCGAGCCGGTTCAGGTGCGGGCCAGTGCCCGCCCCGCCGGGCTCCCTCTGGCCCGGCCCCGCCCGGGATTGTCTGAGGGCGCAACGTGAAGTCTTATTTGTGGGCAGAGGGAGAAACGAGAGGGGCAGGAGCGGCCACCGACTCGGCCTGGGGGGCCGGGGGGCCGGGGGGCCTAGTCCAGCCCCAGCTCGGCACAGGGCCCAGGGGAGGGCTCGGGGGTCGGAGCCGTGTGCACCCACCCAGCACTCCAGACTCCGCTTCCCACCACGCCTCACTGCCGTGTGAGCCAGCAGGGCCAGGGGAGCACACGTACACGCACACGTGCACACGCACACACACGGGCGCACACACAACAGCTAGCTACAGGCGCACACTCGTGGACACACACCTGGACACACAGTCCCGTGCTCTGCTCAGGGATGCCCTGGGCCGGGCCTCGCTGCCAACACCCAGCAGGAACGGCTGCCCGCTGTCCACAGGACACCGACTGACCGGGAACTGCCAGCCCCAGCCCTCTGCGGGCTCGACCTTCCTTGACATGCTTTGCTTCGTGTGGCCACCGGGGGGCGCCCAAGGCCGTCTGTGGGAGGCTCCTCCACAGACGCAGGGATGAGGGGGCGGGGCCGTCCGGAGCGCACAGGGCAAGGGGCTTCCCTCGAACCCGGGCGGTCCTCTTTCCCGGCTGGTGCTGCAGGGTTGCTGCCCGGGACGCCCGCCCAAACTCGCTCGGGGCAGCAGCTCTCCCCGTGGGCACGGTGGCGACCAGCAAACCCTGCCCCCTGAGTGGGGCCTGTGTGTGCAGCGCCGGGGAGGGGCCAGCGGGGACCCTCACAGCTACAACGTCACCGTCCAGGGCCAGCCTGGTGTGACCCAGAGGAGAACAGGAAAGGCGCCCACAGCAGGGAGGGGTCGTGGCCCTCCTGAGATCCCGCCGGGAGACAGAGATGGCCAAGCAGAGCAACGAAGCCAGACACGGGCGGGGGCCGGGGCTAAACGGGGAGCGACACCACGGGGCAGGGGGTGGGGCGGGCACTTGCCCAGCACGTGGCCGGCCCGGGATTGTCTCCGGCACCCCGTCTGCTTCCAGAGCCCACCAGGAGTGACCCCGAGCACTGTGAGGTGTGCCCCCCCCCCCACTGAAACGTTAAATCAGCCTTCTGGGGAGCTCCAAAGCCCCTGGCTGCCCGGAGGAGGAGGAAGGCCCCACCATGAGGCCAAGCGCCGGCCCAGCCTGGGAGAGCCCCGAGGGCTCCGTGAGAGGTTCCTGAGCACAGAGGCACGAGTAAGCCTGAGCGTCCCCCAGGTGTTGCCCCAGAACAAAATCACAAAACAAAGTTAAGAGTCAAATACATTTTCCCTACAGTCCTGGGTTCGGGGAGTGTGTGCGTGCATGTGCGTGCATGTGTGTGCATGTGTGTGCACGTGGTGCGCCGTGGCTGTGTGACAGGTCTCCCCAGAGCCACTGGAAGGAGTGACCTTTCACCTCTGTCCCTTGGCCCCTCGCTATGGACCGGGAGTCGCGGGAGGAAACCAGGCTCTTCCCCGAGCCGGTGCAGACCCCCGCCATGCCCAGGGCCCGGGCCCGACTCACCCTGGGTGCCCACCAGGACCAGGGGGATGTCGCTGGTGTTCCGGAAGTTGGCCATGCGGCTGTAGTAGTGGTACACGGTCTGGAAGCTGATCTCGTCCTCCAGGCTGAAGACGAAGATGACGGCGTCCACCCACATGGCGAACTGGGGACGGGAGAGCAGAGGCCGTGAGTGGGGGCGGGGCGGCCACGGGGCCTCAGCAGCCCCCCGCAGGAGCCTGGACACATAGCAGGGCCTCGTGCCCGGGTTCTGGTGGCACGGGTGGTGCCACTCGTGACACCACAGGCAGAGCCACGAGGGCCACCGCACATGGGGCCACGTACAGCCAGCAGCACCGTGCACACGCCCCAGCGGCACCACGAGCCGCGCCACAAAGGATCACACCCGCCCCACGCACAGCACCGCGTGAGGAACCGTGCGCAGTACCACATGCAGGACCACGCACAGCACCTCCCGTGGCACACATGCAGAACCACGCACAGCACCACCCATTCCTCGTGCAATACCCAACCATGGGCATCACGACACAGCCCCAAAAGCAGGACTGAGTGAAGTACCACGTACAGCACCACATGCAGCGCCACATGCGGCACTGTGCAGGCAAACACCGGCAGCACCACGCCCGGCACCACGGGAGCCCACGCGTGACAAGCAGCCCAGGGCCGTTTCTCAGGCCCGGCCCTCGCGGACGGCTGGGCAGGGCAGGAATGAAAGGGCGGCTCTCTCCTGACACAACACAGCGCCCTCCCGCACGTGGGCACCAGGGGAAATGCCCTTCCAGGGAAAAGCCCCCCAAGGTCACTCCGTCGGGGTCCCGACTGCTGAGCGGGGGGGGCTGTGCGAGCTTTCAAGTGAGAAGACGCCCCCGCCCGCCCACTTTCACAAATAAACAACCACACCAGCGTCAAACATGGCAGATAAGGCCACGAGGGGCCGCGCAAGGGGCCCTCGGGAGGGCTGTGCGCCCTCGTTCCTGCCGCACACCCGCCCGACCCCGGCTCCTGCAGGGCCTCAGTGGGGCCCGCAGACGTCTCCATCAGCTCCTGCGTGCCGGGCTGACCCGCCAGCCTCTCTGAACCTTCCAGCATCTTCCAGAACCTTCCAAAGCACGGCCAAGAACGCTGTTTGCTCAAGGCGCCAGGAAACCGCCCAGATGCCACGACAGCCCTCACCTCTCGGCCCCGCGCCAGGCACGGGCGGCCACGTCCTCCCGGCTGTCCGCAGCGTGGCGGTCACGGGGGCTCTCGCGGGAAGGAGGGAGGGTCGCGAGGACACTCCCCGCCAACACCCCGCTCCCATCTCGCCCACTGCTCTCCGCCTCCCCCAAAACACTCCCGCATGCCCGGCCCTCCCGGGACCGAGCCCCCGAGGCCTCTGAAGGCTGCCGCCGGCCCCCCGCGTCTGACACTGAGCTCAGGCTGATGGAGACAGAACAAGAAGGGCTCTCCGGCACCCGGCTCCCGCTTCCGGAACGTTCTCCTGCTTCCCCCCGCAGCGCCCACCGAGCAAGCCCCGAAACCGTCGCAGCTCCCAGCGCCCCGCGGGACGGGAACCCGGGGCCGTGAAGAGCGTCTCTTCCCCGAGACCCCGGCAGGCTTCCCGGCCCCCTGGTCAAAGCGGAGGGTCCGGGCGATGGCGGGCACCCACCTGTGCTTCCGGGGGTCCCCCTTCGTCCCGAATCAGCAGCAGGTAGCTCTGTCCGTCCACCACGATCTCCTTCTTGAAGCGCCCACCTGCCGCACAGAGACGCGCGTCACCCGGGGAAGGCGGCGGAGCGGCCGACAGACGTGGGCTTCACTTGGGGGGAAAACCACAGCCGGGGGGGCAGCGGGGGCGGGCTGGGGTCTCGGGGCGCGGCCGCCAGCCCGGGCCTGGCCTCAGGGGCTGCGGGAGGGACGCGGGGTGGGGGCAAGGCTCCTGAGGGGCTGCAGGGGGTGGGCCGCAGAGCCAGGGCAGGGGGGCTCGACACGGCCGGGGCCGGGCCGGGGCGGGGGGCCGGCCTCTCCTCCAGGGACACCCAGCGTGAGGGCGCGGGGCGGGGGACACACAGAACACCACGGGGACGGTTCCCAGCCGACAGGTCACAGGGACACGGCGATGGTCACTAGCACACAGAGGGACACGGACAGGAGGGCCGGGGGGGCTGCCGCGGGCAAGAGACCAGGCGGGTTAGCGGGCGGGGAAGGGGCCCTAGACATCTGTCCCCAGGCCCGGGGGAGGGCGCTCGCGGGCCCCAGGTCACGGCTCATCCCGCCATTGTCCCCAGGACCTTGGGCTGAGGGGGCCCGGGGGCAGCCCCCAGCACGCACGCGCACGCCTGCCAGAACCTTCCGTCTCCGACCCCTGCCCAGCGCCGACACCCCCAGGACAGGGATGGGCAGGGGGGCAGCACTGGCCGAGACCACCTGGCCCAGGGCCGGGCAGGCTGCCCCGCCCTTGCACCCAGGGGGCAGAAACCTGGGTCCCCTTCTGACCTCCCCCGCCCGAGTCGCAGTGCTGGGCCCGGCTGACAGGCGGGTGGCCTCGGGGGGGACACACGTGCGGACAGGCACACACACGCATGCGCACACACGTGCACACACTCCCCCCGCCCCACGTCTGTGAAGCCCGAGGGGCCCACGACACGCTGACCGTCACCGCCAACACCCCTCCCCGGGGGGCGGCCACAGCACCCGCGCCAGCACCCAGACCACGCCCAGCAGCCCCCGGCGCCCAGAGATGCCGGGACTGGGCCGACCTACCGCGCCCCCACGCGGTGCGGGAATCTCCCCACAAAGCCTTCCCTGGCCCCGTGCACCCCGAGAGGGCCCCCCGCCCCCGCGGCACCCTGGGCTGGACAGGGCCTTGGGCTCAGACCACCCCTGGGCAGGAGGCCCGACCGGCCGCTCGCCAGGAGCAAGTGCGCAGGGGAAGCCGCGGGCGAGAGAGAGGGCTGGACCCGTCTCCCCACACCCCTGCACCAGCCCAGGCCCGTGGCTCACCCCTGCCTCCCCACCCGCAGGCACCCCAGCTCGGGGGTCACTGCCGCCTGACCCCAGGCAGGGAAGCCCCGACCGGCCCTTGGACACCCAGCACCCCCCGAGACCCAGGCACCCGTCTCGAGAGCTTCCTCCCTTCACAGGGGCAAAGGCAGCGCTGGGTGTGGGCCCCGCGGCAGTGTCTTCCCCCACCCGTCTCTCTCGTGGGGGCCAAGCCCCCACCAGCTGCCCCCTCCGACACGCCCTCCCCTGCTGCAGGGGACAGCGAGGCCACACCCCGGACACCCAGGAGCCACCCGCCCCCACCGCCATGTCCTAGGGAACACTGGACGGTCAGACGGGGCGGGGGCTCGCTCCCCCCACAGCCCCCAGACCCACCCCGAGCAAAGGAACTGGCCAAGCAGCCGCGCCTCGGGCTCTGCCCTTGGGTGTCTGTCTGTCCCTGGCTCAGCCTGGACAGGCCTGGCTTCACGCTGGTTCCGCAGGGGTGCGGGGTGGGGGTGGGGGTGGGAGCGGGCGTTTCTCCGGGGAAAGCGTTTCTACCTTTTGCCGCAAACCCCCACCTCCCTCCGGCCCCGGCACAAACCGCCCTGCTGGCCCCAGAGCGGCGAGCCCCTGGCGAAGGCTGAGTCCTTCCCAGGATGGTCTTCTGTTTCTCCTAAGTTAAATCACAAAACGTGCCAGCGACAAAGAGTCTGTATAATTAATTCTGTACTTGTTTCGCTGTGACAAAGACACAGAGGCCGGGAAGTCATTAGCGCCGCGCGGCTTGGGAGAAGTTTCCTATTGTGACATTTGAAAGGAATCTTGGCCCCCAAGTTATTCCCGCCCTGGGCAAGGGCTTGATGGGCGCCATGTTCATGTGCAGAACAGAACCAAGTCAGGCCTCAATCCCGCCTCTGGGTTCTGCTTCCCAGCGTGCACGGCCTCGGCCGCAGGTCTCAGGCCCGGGTGGTCCCCGGCTCCATCCCCCCAGCACCCCCCAAAATCACATCAGCCACGAGGGTCAAGAGCGGCAGCAGTGGAAACCCTCTTCCCGCCGGCCTGAGTCTCAGACGGGGCATGTCCAGCTGCCACTGACGGCTGCCCTGAACCCCGAGGAGGGGAAACGGGGAGCACTGAGGCCGAGATGCTGCCCGTGGGACACGCTTGTTCCGGCTGCCCTCTGGGACCCGCCTACCACGGGGGGTGCAAGGGGACCGGGGCAGGGGAACAAGAAAGGGACAGCGGCGAGGGGCAGGCCGGGGCGGGAGGGCAGGTGCGGGGGCTGCGTGTCGCCCAGGAGAGGGGCAGGCGTGGGCACATGTGTGCAGGGACAGCGGCTCTCTGGGGGCCCAGGGAGCCCAGGGGGCCAGGCCCTCTGCTGCCTGGGGCTCCTGGTCAAACGTGCGGGGTGCCCCGCCCACCCAGGCTGTGGGGCGCCCGTCTCCCCGCCACCTGCTGCCAGACACTTCCGGGCCAGCAGTGTCTCGGCCGTGACCCAGGCGGGTCTGTCCGGGTTGTCTCCAGAGCCTCGTCCCCCTCTGAGAGGGTGTCGGTGCCGGGAACCCCCGAGAGCTGGAGGGAACCCAGGCGACGCCAAGTCGGGGGGCCGGTCAGAACTGCCGCCCCCAGCCCCACCGGGACTGCGGCTGTCCGAGGCCCCCTGCCACGTCGCGTCCATCCCCTCCCTCCCAGCCAGAGGGAGACACAGCCCCGAGGGCCCGTCACCCCGCTCTCCCACACCCCCACTTCTCCAGTCGACCCAGCCCACCAGGGCCAACGCACTGTGCCTCAGTTTCCCCAGGCCCAGGCAACAAGGACACCCCTTAGTGGTCACCAGAGAGCAGGGAGGGTGTCCTTGCCCCCTGGGGCAGGGTCATGTCACACAAGAGACGGGCCTGGCGGGGGTCACGGCTGAGCTGGGCCAGACGGGGAGGGGGGCTGTGAGAGTGGGCGGGGCAGGCTCAGAGCGGCAAGTCTGAGGCCAGAGGGGACACAGGAGGAGACAGGGCAGAGGGCAGAGGCCCGGGGCCAGAACCAGCTGACTGCAAACGCATGGCCGCAGGTGTGCCGTGTGCCGGGGCAGGAAGTGGCTCCTCCATCCCGAGATCAGGCGGGGAGAGGGCCAGCCGGCTCTCGACTCCTCCCTAACCTCTGACCCGCCCCCTGCCCCAGGAGCCGCTGGCTCTCGGCTCGGCCTGGGAAGGTTCTAGGCTTGCGAGTGTGCGCTCCAGGGCCCAACTGCCGTCAGCCAAGCCACACTCAGCCGTCCCGCGGGCCTCGAGTCCTGCCAACAGACCACACCCCTCAGGTCACAGCTACTGCTGCCGGCAGAGAACCGGCCACGTTGGCCCTGCACACAACACGCAGCTCGCACACCTGCACACACCTGCACACACCTGCACTCACCCGCACACACACACACACACACACACACACACCTGCACTCACCCGCACACGTCTGCACACGTACACACCTGCGCACTCCTGCACTCGCCTGTACTCACCCACACACACTGCACACACCCACACACTGCACACCCACACACCTGCACACACACCTGCACACACCCGCACACCTGCGCTCACCTGCACTCGCCTGCACACACTCACACATACCTGCACTCACCCACACATACTCACACTACACACACATACACACTGCACTCACCCACACACACTGCACACCCACACACCTGCACAAACACCTGCATACACCCGCACCTGCACTCACCCGCACTCACCCCCACACACCCCCACACACCTGTGCACACCCCTGCACTCACCCGCACACACACACACACACACACCTGCACACAGCATGCCTACCTCACACCTGCACGTGAACACACCTGCCAGGTACAGCTACACGCACACAACTAAACACATGTACACGTGCACACCTGCAGACCTGCACAGACCCACTTGTGGGCATGCCTGCATGTATGCCTGCAAATGCACACGTGCGCGTGCGCGCACGCACACACACACACACACACACACACACACACCTGAACACAAGCACAGCAGCATACATACACACCTGCACACACCTCGCAGGCTTGGGCGAGATCTGCCAACTAAGGGCGAGGCTCATCTCACAACTACCCAGAGCTGCACCCCTGCGCGAGCTGGCCCGGCCTGGGGCGTGTGGGTCCTTCCTCCTCCCTCCCTCCCTCCCTCCCTCCCTTGCTTTTGGGCACACAGGGCTGACTCCTGGCTTGGTGCTCAAGAGACTCGAAGGGACGCCGGCACTGAAGCAGGGCTGGCCGTGCACCAGGCAGACGCCCTCCTGCTGCGCTTCCGCTCCACACCCTGGCTTCCGGGTCTTTCCGGAAAGCTGTCACTCTGGTGCCTGGCCTGGAGCAGGCGGCATCTGACAGACCATCCTCGCTAGCCCCTGGCTGCTGCTCCGTGCCAGTGCTCCCTAGGCCGACCCCGTGACCCCGCGGGAACCAGCCCCGCATCCAGGGCAGAGGCAGCTCTCAGTGCTCCTGAACTTGCTGATTCGGAAGGGCCGAGCTTGCAGACGCCACCAGCTGGGCTCAGACACCCACGGGGCCCACGGCAGGCAGGGACAGCGGGACGCGGGACAGCCAGGGCCTTCCACGGGTCAGGGCAGCGAGGCTGCGAGGGGGGCCTGGGGGGCTCCACACTGTGTGCCACGGCCAGGAAGACCTCAGAGCACAGCCCCACGCTGGGACCCTCAAGCAGGTTCTGACCCCGCCCTCCTCCCCTCCCCCACCCTGCAGGTGCTGACCCCTCCCTCCTCCTCCCCTTCCCCCACCCTGCAGGTGATGACCCCTCCCTCCTCCTCCCCTTCCCCCACCCTGCAGGTGCTGACCCCTCCCTCCTCCCCTCCCCCACCCTGCAGGTGCTGACCCCTCCCTCCTCCCCTCCCCCACCCTGCAGGTGCTGACCCCTCCTTCCTCCTCCCCTTCCCCCATCCTGCAGGTGCTGACTCCTCCTTCCTCCCCTCCTCTATCCTGCAGGTGCTGACCCCTCCCTCCTCCCCCCTCCCCCTGCAGGTGCTGACCCCTCTCTCCTCCTCCCCTCCCCCACCCTGCAGGTGCTGACCCCTCCCTCCTCCTCCCCTCCCCCATCCTGCAGGTGCTGACCCCTCCCTCCTCCCCCCTCCCCCTGCAGGTGCTGACCCTCTCTCCTCCCCCCTCCCCCTGCAGGTGCTGACCCCTCCCTCCTCCCCCCCCACCCTACAGGTGCTGACCCCCCCCTCCTGCCCAGGGCAGGTGGGCTCCCCTCCAAGGACCGACCCTCCCCCCCTTGACTCAGGGAGGTCTGGGTAGCCCCGGGGTGTGCCTGGGGGACTTGGGGTGGGGAGCAGAGTACCAGAGCAGGTGTGGAGTCACTCACTGGGGGAAGCAGGAGGGCGCCCAGGGCAGCGGGAGGGAGGAGGCCTCGGGGACACGCGGGTCGGGGTCACACCACTCCCGCCCTCCCCCTGCCGCCAAGGCCAGGCCTGTCCCGCCTCACACCAGCCTCCCTGCCGGACAGCCACACTGCAGCCCCTCTGCAGGGCACAGGCGGGCCGGGGGCGTGCGGGCCTCAAGCCCACCTCGCCCAGCTTTCCTGCCCTCTGGATGGGTGCAGGGCCGGGCGCAGTGCGCCCAGAGCCCCCGCCCCCCCACCCCGACCTACCTCTCCCCAGAGGCCCACAGTCCAGCTCCGGGCCTGAGGTCTCCACACGGATCACGACAAGGGTCCCGGGAGCCGGCACAGGCCACCTGCAGGCTCCCGGGGTCCCAGGGCCAAGCCCACCCCCACCCCGCCCGCCCCTCCCCGAGGCTGGAGGGACGGTGACAGACTCTAGGACGGAGTTAAGGACCATGACACGTGTTACGGGGACACAGCAAGCTACTGAGAACTACCGCTAGAGACACAGCAGAGGGACAGACGGGTGAGATGGGCAGCGTGGGTGGGCGAGGCGAGGATGGACGCGAACGGCACGAGACACAGAACAGGGGCAGGGACGGTCCGAGCTGTGCCTCCGGGCTCGCACAGGCGCGGCCGGGGAGGGGGGCGGATAGTTACCTGCGTCCATATCTGCAAAGAATGGAACAGCCAGTAAGAAAAAGAAGGAACCAGAAATTCAGTGTCTCAGAGTCAGATTTTTACACGTTTACGCAGAGAAAAAAAAAAAGAATAATAAACAAGAAACCGCGTGGGCCCGAGAGCTCGCGGTGGGGCGGGACGGGGGGCGGGACGGGGCGTCCTCGCGACGCGGGCTCAGCGGCGGGAACGGGATGTGGAGACGGTGGCTGAGGCAGTCTGACGGCAAGGAAACACCCTCCTGGCACGGAAAACGGTCTGTGTTTCTCCCACGTCTACTCGGGCACAGAGAGGCAGCTCAGAGGCTTGGGAATGCCCCCGGGCACCGTGTCCAGGGCTGAGACTCGGACCCAGGCCCGGAGCACCTACAGCTAAGGATCGGCACGGGCTCCCGGGGCAGAGGTGGGGGCGAGGGAAGCCCAGGCCCCAGGGAGACGCTCTGACGCCCCTGACACGTCCACAGTGAAACCTCGCCCACTGCCCGGTGACCCCGGAGGAGGCGCCGGGGGGAGTCGCGCTCTCGCTAAGGGCTCTCCCTCCCGCCCGCCTGCGCCCCCGGCCGGGCCCTCGCCGGCACGCCCGCCCGCACCTACCTTCCGGAGACTCTTCCTGGACGTAGGTGCCCGTCAGGTACCGGTGCACCAGGGCCGACTTCCCGCTGGCCAGGTTACCCACGATCCCCTGCAACAGAGAGGGGCATGAGCCTCTGCACATGGGCGCGGGTGTGGGTGCGGGCAGTGGCCACCGGCCCTGATCCCTAGCCGAGTGCAGGCGGGATGGACGGACGGGTGGACACGCGCGAGGGCCTGGCGCGGAGCCTGCCCTGCCGCCCTCCAGAGCCCACGCGGCAGCTCTGGCTCTTCGGGCCCCCGAGCTGCTGGCGCCCCCTGCAGGTCACTGCTGGCCGGGGCACATCAGCAGGCGAGGTGGGCAGGACAGGACAGCCCCAAGCCACGACCCGGAAGGAGGTCCTTCTAGAACATTCCGCCCTGGCTGGGGTGGTGGGGAGGGCGGCATCTTGGAGCTGTGCCCGTGAGGAGGGGCAGGGCCGCACATGGCCAGGACACGGCCCCTCCGGGACGTGAGCCCGCCCGCCGCAGCTGACACGGACAGGTGGCCCTGCCGGGGCCCGGCCCACACCCGTCCCGGCATCTTAACCGTTTCCTTCCCTGCCGGGACGCTCCAGGCGTGACGAGCCCTGGTGGGACCAGGCCTCAAGGGGCAGGAGGCACGGGCCCCTCCCGCCAAGGGCCGTGTCCACTCTGCGCCTCGCCCCCGCCTGCTCTGCGGCCCCATGATCCAGGGGCAAGCCGAGCGCCCCGACACTGTCCTGCCACCCCAGGGGACACACGCTGAGACCTCCTGCCCTCCCGCTATGCCGGGGCCTCCGTCCCAGCAAAGCCAGACGCCAGAACCTTGTGATGCCGCTGCCCAGCTCCGAGAGGGCTGCCCTGCCCTGGACGGTCCAGGGGCTCCACTGCCCGGCGCCACGTGCACTGGCACCCCCCACCTGGTCAGCCAGTCCTGCCCTGTGACCCCGTGCCCATCGGTCTCTCTAAGGCCACAGCAGCAGAAGGCGGAGACCCCAAAGCACTGTGCGGGCAGGTGGTGGGCCCGTGGGAGCCGGGGCCTGGCCAGGAACTCACAGCCGGGGACCCCCCGAGACCCCAGGATCCCAGCCCTGTCTCGGAGCCCGCTGAGACGTGCCTCCCTCCCCTGTGGAGAGGGACACGAGTGCCGCCCCCAAGCCCGAGTGTGGGCCGAGGGCCGCTGTGGCTCAGCGCACTGTAGCCCTGCCCTAGCGGGGTTCCCCGGCCCCCTCCTGGCACCCCGGGCTCTCCTCGGCGTCACACGCCCACCAGGCTGTGGCCCGACATAGGAGGGCTCCCGGCCCTGACGCCCACCAGGCCCTGTGGCCAAGACCCAGCAAGGACCCCCCCACTGGGTCCCACACAGCCCAGGCCTCCAGAGACATCTGGTGACCTCGGGAGCAGGGGCGGACGGGCGTGCAGAGAAGGGGGGACGGGGAGGGAGAGAGTTGGAGAGAGAGGGAGGGAGGGAAAGTGGGAGGGAGAGAGAGAGAGGAGAGAGAAGGAAAGGGAGGAGGGAGAGGGAGGGAGAGAGAGAGGAAACGCACAGGGCAGGGACAGACGGACAGACAGAGGAAACACAGGGCAGAGGGAAGGTCCGGGGACCCCCCTTCCACGGCTCCCCACCCTGGGCCGCCCCTAACTCAGCCCCTTCTGCAAAGTGCTGTGGAGGTCCTGGGGCCCCGCCCCCGCCCCCACGGCCCCTCCCCTGCTGGAAGCTTCCTGCCACCGGCCCAGTATCTGCGTCAGTGTGTGGGGACGCGCCAAGGGCAGCCGGTCTCCTGGGCTGAGTGAGGGTCTGCAACCCTGTGGCTCCCCACCCCCCCACCCCGTCAGGGCCACAGTCTGGCTGGAGGAATGAGAGGAATGAATGAATGAATGAATTAATGTGGAAATGAGAGAAAATGAATGAAGGAACAAACGAACGAGGGGCTAACAGGAGGGCAGCAGCACGGATGGGCGGGCGGGAACATGGCCGGACAAGGGGACACACGGGTCAGGGAATGGTCGGACGAGGGAACCAGCGGGCCACAGCCTGGCTGAATGAGTGAGGGACTGAGGGAAGGGTATGAATGAATGAGGGCGTGAGTGAGGGTATGAATGAATGAGACAAGTCCGTGCCGGCGCTGGCGCTGCTCTGCCCGCGGGTGGAGGCCACGCGGCGGCGTCACGCTGAGGAGATCCCAGCAGTCTGCCACCAAACCAGACTTTTAATTAAGATCCGAGCCTGTCTCCCGGGGGGGAACAGCGCTGGAGACCGAACCTGGGGCCGCACGGCTCTGGGTGGGGCCGGCCGCCCCCTCCTGTCTGGGCACCCCCCGCCCAGAGCATGGCCGACCTCACGGCAGCATCAGGAAGCCGCTGAGGGGTGGGGCGGGGCCGTCCACCGGCCTCCCCACACACCTCGGGGTGTGGCATGGCATGCACGGACACACACACACACACACACTCGACCCCCATAGCACACGGACACTCACGCAGAAGGCACATGCACACGTGCTCCCACACACACACATGTACACAGGGCATCTGCCCCCCCCCCCCCCACGCCCTCCTGCAGGCAGGAGACGCAGGAGGAAAGCGAGAACAGAGGCTACGGCAGTGACAGGCAGTGAATGTGTGACCCGGGTGCTCCCACCCGCCTCCCCGACTCCCTCGGGGCCACAGCCGAGGTGCTGGGAGCCATCGGGCCCCCCCACCCCGGGGCCGGCTTCCACGCCAGCCGTAAGTGCCAACCATACGCTTACTGCGATTGGCTGCGTGGGAAAGTTTATAATAGAAGCAAAATTTTTATTTAAAAAAATCCCGGGACTGGGGCCAGAGCAATAGTACAGCAGCGTAGGGCGTCTGCCTGGCAGGAGGCCGGGCGGGGCTCGATCCCTGGCATCCCATGCGGTCCCCCGAGCACCACCAGGAGAAACTGTGAGTACAGAGCCAGGAGGAAGCCCTGAGCATCGCCGGGGGCGACCCAGAAAGCCAATAAACAAATCAATGATTTCGGGACCACACCCAGTTCCCATATGCTACTTCTCCGGAGCTCGGGATCCCCCTGCGTGCCGGCGAAGGGGCCCGGACCCCTGGTGAAGAGCACGCGCTCGGTCGGCCCGCGGCGCCCTCTCTACGCCAACAGACGGTAGGAAAGTCGGATTCCAGGGATGAGCCTGACGGGCCCAACAGAGACTTGCGTGGGTCTGACCAAGGAAGAGACAGGACCCAGATGGGTGACGTGTGGGAGCGTCCTCCCCACAGGCACGCACACGCACACACGCACATCCACACAGACTCTCACACACACCGTCACACATACACGTGTACACACCCATGCACACCTAAGCGTTCAGTACACATATGAACACGTGCACATACACACGCACATACCCACCCACGCACACACACAGTCCGCTCACATGCCCACATACACG
The DNA here is from genome assembly GCF_027595985.1 of Sorex araneus. Classification (NCBI taxonomy): domain Eukaryota; kingdom Metazoa; phylum Chordata; class Mammalia; order Eulipotyphla; family Soricidae; genus Sorex; species Sorex araneus. The sequence continues at coordinate 266,954,870 of NC_073313.1, read as the reverse complement.
TGTGCACCAGACCTGAAGGGGGACACGGCCGGATCCCCCGCCCCCGCAGGGCCGCCTGGGGACGCGGCGGTGACGGCCCGGACAGGCACACTCAGGACTCCGGCACCAGGCCCCCACCCTGGTCCCGCGGCTGCAGGCTCAGCGGGGGGACGGGACGGGGCACTCACCACTTTGAGCTCCGGGACCGAGCGGCTCAGCGTCCATTCCTGGCTGTTCACAAAGGCGTCTGGAAGACAGCGGAGAGGGGAGTGAGCGGCGGGGCACCCGGAGGCCCTGTCCAGCCCTCGAACCCCCTCCCCCCTGCAGGCCCCCGCCCCGGTGAGCCGCACCTGCCGCCCAGTCTCGGCCTGGGCTGACGAGCCGCCCACGGGGGCATCCAGCACGGCCCCCGCTCTGCCTCCGCTCTGCCCCCCTCCCACAGCCCCCACTCTGCCCCCTCCACAGCCCATGCTCTGCCCCCCTCCCATGGCCCCCGCTCTGCCCCCCCTCCCATGACCCAAGCTGTGGCTGTCGCTCTGGGCCACCCTGGGCAGAGCCAACCCAGGGTGACAACAGGGCACTGATGCCAGCTGGTCAAGCACGCCACAAGGTCCGGCGGCTCAGAAAACCTCGTGGTTGAGTTTTGATGGTCACAGCTGGTCAGTCACCAGCCCCCGAGGCCAGCAGCATCTGAGGACCCGGTGAGCACCAGGGCTGTCGGGCACCGGGTGGGCACCCTGCAGCCCACCATCAGGCCGTGGTGCTACCCCGGGCTCTCCCGCAGGGGACAGCAGCAGGGAGCCCCCGTCTCACGGCAGGACAGACCTCTCCTTCCCCATGGCCCCACACAGCCCACCAGCCAGGGACAGAGCCCACAGCGTCTGCACACAGGGGCCAGTGAAGCCAAAGAATCCCACCCCCCACCCAGCTTCCGGGAACAAAGCCCCGATCTGACAACCCCTCTGGGCTCCACAGCTGCCCTCAGAGCCCGGAGCCGCCCCCAGCCGGAGTGCAGGGGCATGGCCACTCTGGAGGACAGACACGTCTGCTGGCCACGTACATGGGAGAAAGTGTCAGCGTGCGTGTAAGTATGTGTGTGTGACTCTGCGTTTGCACGTACCTGCACTGTGTGGATCTGTGTGTACATGTGAACGCGTGTATGTGAATCCACACACATGCATGTGTGTGGATCTGTATGCACAACTGCGTGCACTTATGTGAATGTATCCAAGCAAGTGTGCATGTGTGGGCCTCAACGTGCATGTGCACTGGCATATACGCATGTGTGCGTGCATACATGTGCATCTGCATGTGTATTCACGCATGTGGATCTGTATGCACACATGCATCCATGTGGGCACACAGGTGTTCCCAGAGCAGCTGGAATCCAGTCGCTCACTCCTGAGAGGGTCTCCCAGGTCCTGACTCAACTCCCCTGCTTGGAGCGAGCAACGCTGAGACAACGGAGAAATGAGGGGGGCAGTGCGCACGTGAACCCCGCGCTTGCTCCTGGCACTGTGCCCCCTCCCCTACTGAGCGGACCTTGCCTGCGGCCAGGACTGCCCGGTGTGCAGAGCCAAGCAGGTTAGGGAAGAAACTACTTGGTCTCGCCTTCCCACTATCACGGAACCAGAGTTAATTCCGCCACCCCTTAAGTTTAAGTCACAAGAGTAAATCCAAGAACCACCCAATTGGCGGGCAGGAGAAAGCACTTTTTTTGGAGTCAAGCCCCAAACAATCGCCCCTAGCCAGACCCGGGTGGACAGCCAGAGAAAAGCAGCCCTGCTGGGGGTTGGGCGTGGAGCGCCTTCCCCAGCCTCAGGCTCCGCCCAGCAGCAGGTTCCGCCCCCAGCCTCAGGCTCCATCCAGCCTCAGGCTCCGCCCCCAGCAGCAGGCTCCGCCCCCAGTCAGGCCCCGCCCCGACCTCAGGCTCCGCCCAGCCTCAGGCTCCACCCCAACCTCAGGCTCCACCCAGCCTCAGGCTCCGCCCCCAGCAGAAGGCCCCGCCCTACCCTCAGGATGTGCCGTTGCTTCAATCCCAGCCAGACCACAGAGCGCTGGGTCAGGGCCGGGGCCAGAGCAGCCCGTGGGGTGTGATGTGGCGTGAAGTCGGCCTTCAGGGAACACCCCCATGCCCTGAGCCATAGGCGGACCGCATTCAAGGGCTGGCGGTGATGGGGCGTCACCGCCCATGGGACCCGCAGAGCTGGGGCCGCTCTGCGAGGGGGTGGTGCCCAGCACATGCGCACACGCCCCCCGGCTCCTGAGCCCTCCCCAGCCCCTCAGCAGCTGCTTAAGCCCCCACTAGTAGTGGAGCAGAGGGAGCAGCGCCATCCTTTCTTGGGCTTTTGGAGGTGCCCGTGGTCCAGGTGTGGGGGCTGCCCACGGCTGGGGGCGCCAGGACGGGGTGGAAGCGAGGGGACGCCCTCTGAAAAGCCCCCCACTGAGGACACAGCCCTGCGCGGCTGTCACACCCTGCAGGTGGCCTGAGATCTGGGGAGGGGCCGGGGGGTAGGAAGTGTGCAGCGCGTATGGGCCGGCGGCACTGCCCCCCTCCCCGCTCCCCTGTCCAGCTGCTTGTCTGAGCATGGGAGGATGGGGAGTAGCTGGCCCCCACACCCCACCTGTCCTACCTCCGGCATCCTCCTGACACAGCGCTGGCAGGGGCTAGACCACCTACACCCGCAAAAGGCTCCTCCACACCGGCCCCTGCCCTGACCCTGCCCCTCCTGCACCCCTTTCACCCGCTTACCCTGACTGGCCTGGGCATCGGCAGAGCCCCGGGAAGCACCTCTGCTCTGTTCCCGGGCCCCAGAGGCCATGCGACACCGCCCATGCAGCCCGACGCAAGAGAGGGCCTGGGGTATCCGTACCCAGTGCCCCCACCCGCCTCGGGGCCTGTGCCAGACCACAGCCGCCACTGGCACGGGAAGGCAGGCGCACAGGGAGGCCCGAAACCTCACTCCACCAACAGCCACCACCAGCTCCTTTCCACTCTCCTGGTGCGGACGCTGCCGGGGCCCAGGCCACCTGCAAGCTCCTCCAAGCCCAGCCACCCCTTTCCCGGGCACGGAGACCACCGCAGGCCTCGACCCTCATCCGTCTGCAAAAATACACACAGGCAGAATCTGCCCGCATAGCACGTGCTTCCGGGGCCGGAGAGGGCCCCAAGGCCAGACGCACACAGCCTTGCCAGCCAAGGCCTGGCCTCGGCCCCCTCGTGGCGCCATCCCCAGATACTGCCAGGAGTAGCCCCCTGCACGGTGGAAGCATCCCCCCCATGGAGAGCCAGGAGCAGCCCCCCCGAGCACACTGGGTGTGCACCCTGAGCCCCACCAGGAGTGAGTTGGCACCACTGGGTGTGACCCAAAACAAAAGTAAACAAAACAAAACAAACAAACAAACAGATTTTGAAAGATCAGATTTTCTTCTTCAGCCACCCCGTGTGACCCCTGATATGTCGGTTTGTCTTCTGGCGGGAGAGATGAGGATCAGCAGGCTGGCCGGCATGAGAGAACAAGAGCTGGAGCCCCTCACGCGACCCCTTGGTGGCCCGGGTGGACGGAGGGGCTCTCTGGCAGCTGGGGCCTCGGGGCTCCCTGCTGGGACAGGCGTCCACAGGGCACTGGCCAGAAACCGCTCTCACCGTCCACTCCCCCTGACTCACCAGGAGGGCACCAGGACACCCAGTGCGGGGGACCAAAATGACAAAAAGTGATGCTTCCCTTCGCCCCGCTCCTCCCGGGGACACCCGGGCCCCCCCTCCCCAGAGCCAGCTCGGGGTCCCGGGAGCAAGGGAGGAGGGCGCCCAGGTTCTAGTCGGAAAGCAGCCACGGATTGGCCCCAGCCTCGTGCAGGCTGCCTGGCTTGGGAACAGATGATGTCAGTAATGAACGGCCACAAGAATGACCCAGGGGCAGCCTGGGGGCGCCCGGATCTGTCTCGGCGGGGAGGGCACGGGAGAGAGGGGCGCGGAGCAGGTGAGCCCGGCACCCGCGGATGAGGAAGTCCCGTTTCAGAATCAGGCACAGGAAGAGACTGGCAACAGAGCCGAGTGACCACACGGGCCCACACGGGGCCACGGGCCGCCGCAGACCCGTGCGGGGGCTCGAAATAGCTCACTGGGCAGATTATTTTCGGTGCGCAGGGGAGCAAGGCCACAGACTGAAGCTTCGGGGGGGCGGTGTTCTGGGTGGGACGCTGGGGACAGCCCAGCCACCAGGGACAGCAGAGCACAGCTGAGCCCCCCGGGACAGGTCCCCCGGGCCCAGCTTCCCTCCCCGGGAGCTGCAGGGAGAGTCCTCCTGTCCTGACACCCTGGCCGCCTTCCTCCAGGTGGGCTCTGGCCACCTGGCCGGGCACTCACCTGGGGCACTGGGGGACGGAAACATCAGCCCGGCGGCGGCCCATCCAAGGCAAGGTCTGCAGCTCCAGCGGGGTCCCGCGGGGTCCCCCTTACTCTGACAGCCGGGGCTGCAGCAAGGGGCAGCTGGGCTCTTGTGGGGACCCCGCACGCAGCAGGGGGCTGCGGGCTCCAGGGCTGGGGGGGCTGGGGGTGAGGGCCCTGGGCGGGCAGCGGTGGCGCTCAGGCCCCCTGCCTAGAAGCCGCCGGGACGCCGGGCGCCCTGCAGGTGCACGGTGGCAGTGTTTCCCTCCTACCTGTGACAGTCCACCCAGAAACGCCCCCGCCGCCTAGCAGACTCTCATAGGAACACACACGCAGCCAATGGCACGGCCGGGCTGGCAGGCTGGGAAGGGGAGGCGGGCCCTGCCTGCCCAGCAACAGCCCGGCCAATGAGCGCGCGCCCCGGGCTGGCCAATCAGAGCGCCACACACACTCCTGGGCTCCGCCAATGAGCTGCGGGCTCTGGAATCTGTATAAGCAGGTTCTGGCTTTTCCTCCAGGGAAGCCTCGGGCTGCGCAGCGGGCGCCGGCCCCAGCCGCGCTGCCTTTCTCGGCTGCTCGGAGCCGCTCCCCCGGCACAGCGCCGCCGGCTTCTTTGTCTTGAGGTCCAGGAGGGAAGTTCCCTCCCCAGGCCCCGCTTCTGCGGGTGCAGTGGCCCGCGAGGCTCTGGGACCCGCTTCCTGGCCAGCCCACGGCTGCAGAGCACCAGCAGCTGGGAGCGCAGGGGGGCCGGTAACGTACACGGCAATGCACACGGGGCATCATGCGTGTGCAGACAGGCCTCCGTCCAGGCGGGCTTCGCAAAGAGCAGGCGATGAGGCACAGAGCTGGGTCGCAGGGCGTCCCGGCAGAGCAGGGCGCAGGTGCAAAGCCACCCAGGGCCCGCGAGGTCGAGGGGGCCAGCTCCCTTCCTGCGCAGGAGGCACCACGGCACGCCCACCGCTTCAGGGAGCCCCTGCGTGGACAGGGCAGCGCCCACCAAACGCCCACGGAGCTCGCCTCCCTGCTCAGTCCTTCTGGCGGCAAGCCCCGGAGATTACGCACGAGGAACGAGAGGGACCCTGGAACTGAGCGTGTTAAAACAGCGTGTTTACCTCCAGGCCTGAGACCTTATTGCAAACCTCCCCTGCGGGCGGCATTCTCCCGCCTTTCCTCCCCCTAAGCCAGAGGTGCCTCGTATATTTTTAGCACAAAGCCACCCGTAATCCCAACCTCGGGGAGCGGGCGGAGGCTGGGCTGGACACAGAGGAAGGAGACGCAGGTCCCTAGTGATGGGGGCCTGTGGGGAGGGGCAGGCACACGCCACACTGGGGGGGCAGGGGTCCCCCCACGGCCGGCGAAGGCCAAAGCTGCAACGCCCCTTCCCGCGGCAAGGCAGACGCCTCGGGGTCGCAGGGGGACAGCAGCCCTCCCAATGGCTTCCTGAGGCACAGGACTCACGAGTGAGACAGTCTCCCCCCACGCCGAGCCGGCACCCCTGCACAGAAGCCCGCATGCCGGGTGGGCCAGATGTTCCAGCCTGCAGCCCCGCCCCCGCCCCGCGGGGTCCCCCCTCTTTCCCCTAAGGGCCCCAACACAGTGTGGCCAGCCCCATATGCCGGGGTCTGCACAGCTTTAACCCTCTCTCACGGGCGGGACATTCCCTCCCTCGGCCTCTTCCTCACGCTCCCCTGCACCTTGCGGCCCCAGAACATGGCAGGGCAGCCAGGAGCAAAAAGGAGCACGTGAGGTGGCGGGCGACACCGGGGAAGCGGACTCTGTTTCCCTCCTCAGACTAGGCGGGCGCCGGCCTACAGCCTCAGGGGCGGCGCCCGGGAACCCCGGCCTGACGCTCTGGGTGTCTCTCAACATGCATTTCACAAGCTGCCACGCCGTGGCATTCTGGACTCACAGACGGTGTCACTGGAGGGGTCTATGGGCTTGGGGGGCCTGGGACCCGTCCCCACGCAGTCGCACACCTAGCACACATATGGTGCACACACACATTCTCACGTACATGAAGTACACACACATTCTTACACACAAAGTGCGTACGCATCCACTCATGAAGCATGTACATATTCTCACACACATCAAGCACAAACGATTCTCATGCACATGAAGTACACGTGCATTCTCACACATGGAGTATGCACACATCCTCAAAGTATGCGTGCATTTTCACACATGAAGCACACATTCTCACACAAAGTACGTGCCTTCTCACACATGAAGTATACACGCAGTCTCATACACATGAAAGTACACACACATTCTCACACACACAAAGTACAAGTGCATTCCCACACACATGAAGTACATGCAAACTCATGCACATAAAGTATGCACACATTCTCACATACATGAAGTATGCATGCATTTTCACACTCAGCGCACACATTCTCACACAGAGCACACACACGTGCACATCAGTGTCAGGCCTGCCTGCCTGCTCAGACGCCCCCACTCCCAGCCCCCAGTGACCTTTGCACCAGGCTGCCACTTCCGGGCTTGAACCCCCAACCCAGGAACCTGAAGGCGGGTGTCGCCAGCGCCCAGGGGCGTGGGTGAGGGACGGCCTCCACTGCCGGCATCACGGGTCCCCGGTGATGCCCACACGCGCCAGACATGAGGCGTCGGGCAGGGTCGAGCACAGGCCCGAGGGGGTCTCAGGACTCTGGGGAGACCCTTGGCCAAGAGACGCTCCAGGGGGTTTGAGAAGGGGGAACGTGCACACAGGAGCGCTCCCGTCCCGGTCCCGGCCCCCTCCCCGGCCAACCAGGGGGACTCACTGGGACAGCGGGCAGCACACCAGCCCTCAGTCTACGCCAGGGGCTGGCGGGCAACTGCACGCCTGAGGCTCGGGGGTCCATCCCCAGCACCAGCGCCAGCCCCGTGGCCGCCAGCCCCAGGCACCCGAGCTCTGTGCCCAGCCCCGCTCCAGAGCCCCCCTAGCGCTGACCCCACGGCCCCCAACCCAGCTGGCCCAGCTCCCACACCCGCAGGCACCCCGGGGTTGGCGAGGAGGGCGGGGTCTCGTCTCTGGCCGCCTCCCCCAACCCTCTCACTCCCTCTCACGTCAGCGGGGCGCTGGGAAGCCAGACCTGGGGGACACCCCCCCACCTCAGGAGTCCCTGGGGCAACCCAGCCTGCCCTCAGGGGGGGTTTCGGGGCTGAGCCTGGGGGGCGCCACTGCTGGGGACAGAAGCCCCAGAAACAAAAGGGTCGGCGGGGGCCGTGGACACCAGGGAGGTCCCCGCACCCTCTGCTCTCACGGCGCCCCCGGACATGAACGCCAGGAACATCGGGAGCCCCGGCCCCCCACCCACCCCAGAGCAGGGCAGTGCCCACAGCCAGGGGCACAGCTGCTGCTGCAGCCTCGGCACTCTGAGCAGAGAGAGCCCCTGTCCTCTGGCCGCGGGCAGCACCAGCCCCCAGGACACACTGACCCTAGACAGACGCGGCGGCTCTTTCCAATGGTCAGGGGCTCGGATGGTGTTGGCGGACGGCCCGAGAAAAGGCCCGGAGGGCTGTCCGGCCCAGGCTCCACCCTCGGCCCCTCGCAACCCCCCAGGGAGCCCCAGGACGTTGCTGATATGCTCCGTCACACACACACACACACACACACACACACACACACACACACACAGAGCTGAAATTATGGTGTTCCCATGACAAGGCCAGGCGCTCGCGGCTGGAACAAACAGGAAAGAGACGGGCGAAGGTCCGTGACGTACGACCCCGGGCCGGGCTGCTGGCGGCCCGAGTGCTGGGCGCGGTCAGGGCCTACGCTTTAATTCCATTAGCAACAGGCTGTAACATTTTCTGATTCCCGGTGCAATCACCCTTCCTACTATGGGACGGCACGCTAGTGGGAGATGGGGGTCCGGAAGGCGGGGCCGAGCCTGCGGCCTGCGGGGAACGCTTTCCCCACGCAGTCGGGGCCCAGACCCGCCCCGGGGAGTCACTCGGCTCCTCCGGGTGCCCAGCCTGCAGGTGTCCCCTTGAGGAGCTTGAGCCTGAGCTTCTCGAATTCTGGAACCGTCCCTGGAGGAAGGCCAGGCCCACAGGCCCACAGCAGTGACCACTTGGTGTCCGCCGGGCCCGACTTCTCAGTTCAGGGGCTGCAGGCTGGCCAGCGGCGGGGGCGGGTCAGTTCACACTGAGAGCCGGTGTGGGTGGCACCCCCCGCCCCCAACACACACAGACAAGCGCGCCAGGCACAGGAAATGCACAGCGATTTCCTGGGGCCACTTCCGATCCTGGGCCACGTTAACCCAATTAAATCCCTCCATTAGTCTGGAAGCAACTCGGGCTGCCGTCGGCTGGTCTGCAGGGCCCTGGGGCGGGGGGCCGGACACGCATGCCCGGGGGCCACTCTCCTCGTGGTGCCCTGACCCTGGGACCTCCCAGGCTCCTGACGCTGGCACCCGGGGTCAGCAGGGGTGGGGGCACAAAGGCGCTGCCCACTGACCCCATGACCCGGACTTCTTGGCGTTCCCGTGCTCCTGTGCTCTCTCGTGCCGGGCACCACGCACGCCCAGCCATGCGGCACCCCCACCCATGGGCCCCACCCGCAGTGCCGAGTCCTCGCCCCGGGAAAGCAGGGCGCCCCAAAGCCAGCCCATCTCTGCAGCGCCCGGGAAGGAGCGACCACGGAGCAGAGCAGACGGGTGGGGGGGATGACGTGCCACCTGAGCCCCCGTGTGGCTGCAGAGAGGCAGAGACGGAGGCCCCGGGACAGGGCGGGGCTCAGCACTCAGCCCAGGCCGGGGTCCTCTCTCGGGGGTGCAATAGGGACCCCTGCAGCGCTCTGGTCCTGATGCCCCCCAGAGGGGTAACGGCTCGACCCTAAGCCCGGAGCGCCCAGGACACTCAGTGGCCGGTGACGCCCGACTGGGGGGCAGCTGCCCGGCTGAGAGCTGCCCCCTGAGGCGAACCCAGCCCAAACCAGCAGCACCCGGGAGGGCCCAGGCCCGGCGCGGGGCCGCCTGCAGGCGGGGGCGGCCCTGGGGACGGGAGCAGAGGCCGGGGTCCCTGTCACACGTGAGGCAGCTCCAAGTCTGCGCTCGAGAAGGGGGAAGAGGCGCACGGGAGCAGCTTCCGGGCGCCCGCCGGCCGCAACCCCCCAGGCTTCATAACGGGGCCATGCCCTCCCTCGGCACCCGACCCCCGGGGTCAGCCGGGTCCTGGCAGAGGAAACCAGGGTTCCTGCGGCCTTTCTCCCCCACCCCCACTCCCCTGCAGCCTGGGCTCGGCAGGCGCTAAGGTGGGACCCAGGGGACTGTCTCAGGGCCTCCTGCACAAGACCCAGAGCAAGGACCTGGCCCCGGTCAGTGACGGCAAGTCTGAGACGTCCCTGAACCCACCCCAGACCCCACTGGGGCGTGCAGGCAGCCAGAGACCCCCACGTGCCACCCGGCAGCCCCACGGGTGGGCTCATGATCTAGGTGGGCTCACGTCTGCACGGGTGGGCTCCCATCTGCACGGGTGGGCTCATGATCTAGGTAGGCTCACGTCTGCACGGGTGGGCTCCCATCTGCACAGGAGGGGCCCTCGGGGGAAGACGCGGGAGTGAGCCTGCTTCCTCTGGGCGGCGGGTCCCGGGAGTCCCTCTGGGCACCTACTGTCCGTCTGGAGGTGGCCACACTGACCTCTGCCCACCATCTCCTGACCCTCCCCTGACCTGCTTCTTGCCCCGTGTCTGGGCTGAGCCCCGAGCCCCAAGGTTCATGGGGCGCTGGGGTGTCCGCCCGGGGAAGGGGAGCACTGGGCAGGGTGGACGGCAGTGCCATGCAGGACAGGCCCGGCGTGGGGTGTCTCCACCCAGGGGACGGTCCTGAGCTGCACGGGTGTCCGGCAAGAAGGCCCCTGGGGGGCAGAAGGCCATCAAATATGGGCCCGTAGGCCCCGGCACACACCGTGGGGGCGTCTGAGCCGGGGCCGGACCCTGCCCAGTCACTGCGTCTTGCACTCGGCCCCAGCCACACGCCGCAGCGACAGCACAAAGGTCAGGACGGTGCGTGTTCCCGGAGAGACTCCAGCATCCCCCAGCTCGCTGCGCAGCCCCGCAAGGCCCTGGCCACTGTCCCCAGAGGGCCTCAGCTGGGCCCCGGTGCGCCCTGACCAGGGAGGCCCGGGAGGCAGAGGGGGACACTCGGCCCCGGGTGCGCCCCCAGGAGCCCGGGCAGTGTCCGAGCCTGTTGTCTGGGCCCAGGCTGGCTGGGTGCGGGGGCGGGGAGGGGCCTTGGGCCGGGAGGGGACAGTGGCAGACCCGGGGGCCGTGGCCTCTCACTCCACGGTGTGACCACTCCACTGTCGCTGTGGACGGGAAGGCGCGACACTGCGGCTCGGCGACTCCGGCAAAGGCCACCTCCCGCCCAGCCCCGGGGCCACCAGGCCCAAGGCGCAGACAGAGCCCCATGAGGGCGGGAGGGGTAAGCAGACCCCCGAGGGCCCGGCTGGGCACGAGGGACGTGGCCCTGGACGTGGGCCAGAGGGGAGCAGCGAGACGCCCAGAGGTGCAGACGGGAGTGGGAGCGCCAGGGCCGGCCGCCAGGACGGGCCACTGCTGCCCCAGCCCGCCAGGCTCTGCCCCGCGGCCTCCCCCAGGGCGCCCGGGAGCCTTCGGGCCGGCAGGAAGGGCTGCGGGGTGACTGCGCCCCCACCCCACCTGCCGGCCACAGCGCAGCCTGAGCCGGGCCGGGCCAGGGGCGTGACACGCCAGCCTCGCCGTTCCCGGGTCAGGTGCCCCAGAAACAACCGTGTGCGGAGTCCTCTGACATGCAAACACACAGATGTGCACACACCAAGAGAAACAGGCTCACGGATACTCAGACACACAGAAACATGCATGTGAACACCCACAGACGCACACATATGGATACACACAGGGCAGATGCAGCGACATACGTGCACACAGTCACACATCCACACAAACACACTAAACACACACATACACAGACACACAGTCACACAGGTACACAAACACACATACAGACAGAGACACTCACACAGTCACACAGGCACACAAACACACACATACAGACACAGAGACACTCACACACAGTCACACATAGACACATGCTTACACAGACAGCCAGAGACACACACACCGAAACACACATGCAAGTGCATATGTGCAGACACACAAAGTCACAGACACACGTACACATACGCATGCAAATGCAGAAATATACACATGCATGCAGACATGGGGACACACACACGAGACCCCACAACCCGGGCGCTACGCTGAGGAGTGGTTCGACGGAGGGCAGAGAAGCCGCGGGCACAGAGCTATGCTGGCCGTGACAATGGAAGCGGGTGGCAGGGACCAGGCCTGCGGCGGGTCCCTCACAGCGTGAGCCTGAGGGAGCCCCGGGGCCTCCCCTCGGGCCGACCTCTCAGGCAGGAGGCCGCAGAGAGGCAGAGCTCCAGCACCTCGCTCCCTTGGGAAGGCGCCCGGGCTTGCCGGGCAGTGGGGGAGGCCGGGCCACGCCCTCCACACACCCTCCACACTCCTGCTCTGCGGCCACACGCCCAGGGCCACACGCGGGCAGCGGCGTGTCTGGGAAGGGGAGCAGGTGGCCGGGTACTGCCATGCAGACTACAAGGGCACGGCCCACCCGCCCGACAAACCCACAACGCGACAGCCCACGGCCCTGCAGACCCCGCAACAGCCCACGGCCCTGCAGACCACACGAGAGCACACGGCCCTGCAGACCCTGCAACAGCCCACGGGCCCTGCAGACCACAGCACGACAGCCCACGGCCCTGCAGACCACAGCACGACAGCCCACGGGCCCTGAAGACCACAGCACGACAGCCCACGGCCCTGCAGACCACACGACAGCCCACGGCCCTGCAGACCACACGACGACAGCCCACGGGCCCTGCAGACCACACGACAACCCACGACCCTGCAGACCACAGCACGACAGCCCACGGGCCCTGCAGACCACAGCACGACAGCCCACAGCCCTGCAGACCACACGACAGCCCACGGCCCTGCAGACCACAGCACGACAGCCCACGGGCCCTGCAGACCACACGACAGCCCACGGCCCTGCAGACCACACGACAGCCCACGGCCCTGCAGACCACAGCACGACAGCCCACGGCCCTGCAGACCACACGACAGCCCACGGCCCTGCAGACCACAGCACGACAGCCCACGGGCCCTGCAGACCACAGCACGACAGCCCACGGCCCTGCAGACCACACGACAGCCCACGGCCCTGCAGACCACACGACGACAGCCCACGGGCCCTGCAGACCACACGACAACCCACGACCCTGCAGACCACAGCACGACAGCCCACGGCCCTGCAGACCACAGCACGACAGCCCACGGGCCCTGCAGACCACAGCACGACAGCCCACGGCCCTGCAGACCACAGCACGACAGCCCACGGCCCTGCAGACCACACGACGACAGCCCACGGGCCCTGCAGACCACACGACAACCCACGACCCTGCAGACCACAGCACGACAGCCCACGGCCCTGCAGACCACACGACAGCCCACGGCCCTGCAGACCACAGCACGACAGCCCACGGGCCCTGCAGACCACAGCACGACAGCCCACGGCCCTGCAGACCACAGCACGACAGCCCACGGCCCTGCAGACCACACAACAGCCCACGGCCCTGCAGACCACACGACAGCCCACGGCCCTGCAGACCACACGACGACAGCCCACGGGCCCTGCAGACCACACGACAACCCACGACCCTGCAGACCACAGCACGACAGCCCACGGCCCTGCAGACCACACGACAGCCCACGGCCCTGCAGACCACAGCACGACAGCCCACGGGCCCTGCAGACCACAGCACGACAGCCCACGGCCCTGCAGACCACAGCACGACAGCCCACGGCCCTGCAGACCACACAACAGCCCACGGCCCTGCAGACCACACGACAGCCCACGGCCTTGCAGAACACAGCACGACAGCCCACGGCCCTGCAGACCACACGACAGCCCACGGCCCTGCAGACCACAGCACGACAGCCCACGGGCCCTGCAGACCACACGACAGCCCACGGCCCTGCAGACCACACGACAGCCCACGGCCCTGCAGACCACAGCACGACAGCCCATGGGCCCTGCAGACCACACAACAACCCACGGCCCTGCAGACCACACGACAGCCCACGGCCTTGCAGAACACAGCACGACAGCCCACGGCCCTGCAGACCACACGACAGCCCACGGCCCTGCAGACCACAGCACGACAGCCCACGGCCCTGCAGACCACACGACAGCCCACGGCCCTGCAGACCACAGCACGACAGCCCACGGGCCCTGCAGACCTCAGGATGTTGGTCACACGCCCTGTGGACCCCGGGAAGATGACCACCAGACTTCCCTCCAGAGCCAGGACTCAGCCGGGCGGCCACCACACAGGGAGGCAGGACGGGCCCGCGCCTGGGGCAGAAGGGATGGGGGTTCAGGCCAGGTCCCCCCTCTGCTCCCCTGGGGCCCACCCCCACGCTGGGACTCTGGCATCCGGGAGCACTGGCTCAGCTCCGCGGCAGGGACGCAGCCCCAACGGCAAGGTGGAGACACATGTCAACACGGCCTCCTGCCCCGAGTCACGCAGGGGCCCACGGCCATCCCTGCCAGGCCCCACCCCGGGGCCAGCATCTGAGGGGCAGGTGACGGCCCAGAAGGGCCAGGGGGTCACTAAGCCGATGAAGCGAAGCAGGAAAGCGGGAGGGGGTCGAGAAGGGGGCAGGAGACCCGTGCAGCCCCCACACTGGGCCCCAGCTCTGAGGACGTCCCCGCCGCAGGCCCGGGCCCGGACTCTCCCGGAAACCAGGAGGGCACGCGGGGCCCTGCCGCCTCCGGGTCTAAGAGGACGAAGGAGCCCGAGGTGGGCGCGGGGCAGACCGGGCAGGGGGTGCCCAGGAGAGCCGCCCGCCCGCGGACTGGGAGGGTGCAAGCCCTGAGGCCCGCCTGCAGGGGGCACTCGGGCTGAGGTCGGAGGCCGGCAGGTGGGGGCGCAGAATGGGGGGAGGGGTGCTCCCACCTCCCGGAGCTCTGCGGACAGTGCTCCCTGGTGCTGGGCCCATTCCCAGCCCCAAGACAGAACCACGCACTCGAGTACAAAGGGCAGTGAGCCCAGTCTGACAGGTCACCCCCAGCATCCCAGAGGGTTCCCCCGAGCCCCACCAGGGGTGATTCCTGAGTGCAGAGCCAGGAGTGACCCCTGAGCATTGCCAGGTGTGACTGCCTCCACCCCCCCTCCATAAAATCTAAACAGCTTAATTTTGGCCCCTGAGCACTGCCTCCCCTGGGTTAGTGAGGGGCTGGGGGGTGGGGGCGTGAGCCGAGGCGTTTCCCTTGCACGTGGCCGACCTTGGTTCGACCCCGAGCCTGGCACTGGCTTCAGGGCAGGACGCCCCGCTCGGAACCCCGGGAAGCGGAGCTCCCCTTCCAGGGGCCGGGGAGGGTGGGCAGCCCCACCTGAGACCCCGCCCAGCCCCCCGGAAGCCCTTCCCATCAGCCCTCGGAGTCGAACGACTCCTAACATAGGACGTGTTTTTGTTTAAAGAAAAAACAAACAAAGGAAAAAAAACCCAAGAAAAACAACGGGCTAAATGCCGGCTTTCAAGAGTACCCTCGAGGGCGCGCGGGCACTTGGGGGCTGAGACGGCAGGTGTCCCTCCGCGCCCCCGGCCGGAGGCGAGAGGACGGGCCGGAGGCTGCGCCGCAGA